>NC_077228.1:205017385-205360682 GCF_027887165.1 Monodelphis domestica
TTCTTCCTTCCTTCCTTTCCTTCCTTCCTTCCTTCCTTCCTAAAAACTCATATTCTGTCTTAAAATCAATAAAGTATCCATTCCAAGTTAGAACAACAATAAGGGCTAGACAAAAGGGGTTAAGTGACTTGCCCAGGCTCACACAGCTAGGAAGTGTCTGAGGCCATGTTTGAACCCAGGACCTGGCTCTCAATCCACTGAGCCATCTAGCTGCCCCCAGCAAAAACACATTTAAAATAAAGTAAAATAAAATCTCTCAAGCCAGGAGACTTTTAAAGAGGGAAAAAAAAGTTCTTCTGAAAAAGGCTCCATAGGTTTCATCAGACTACCAAAGAGTCTATGATACAAAAAAATCAAGACTCTCTGGTGTAATGTGTTTTCAAGGTTCCAGGAAAACCCCTGTTATAATAGGATACATAATAGTCTGTGGATGCATCTCTAGGAGGAAGAGAAGACTCTGATTGGCTAGCTAACAGTGTGGCTTAACTGTAGGTCCTTTCTGAGAACCATAGCAATATCTGGGGATGCTTCTAGACAATGTTTTCTGGATTAATCCCCATGACTTTACTATGCCCTGAGGATCATTGCTGGGATGGTTGGGGGTGGACTGGAAGTCCTGTCTGAGTCAATAGTGAGTTATGACTGCCCAGAAAGTGAATGCAAACTGAGGTTGCATTAAGGAAGGTTGAAGGATGAAACAGCAAAGGTAATTGTTTTCTTCCAACAGCTTTGAGAAGTAAAGAGAACAAGTATTAGTATTCTGAGTTTATATATAATGAAATGTAATTCCACTCAATGTAAATTTTAAAAATTAATATTCAATACTCCAAGTATTATATTTATAAGATTTATTAATAATAAAACTTGAAGCAAAGGAAAATAAAAGACTAGAGAAACAGAGAGCTCACCAGCCTCAGCCGTGGAAAGAGAGAGTGAGGAAGGCATTAAACCAAAACTTATATACAAATGTAACAAATGCAAATACGAATGAAGGGAAAAGGATTCTTGGGACAAGAAAAGAAATCTGGGAGATGGAGCCCAAGGATTACAAAATTTCCACTTAAACATTAACAAACATTTATTAAGTATCTACTGTGTGTACTGCTCTGTACATAGACCCAAACAAAAACAAAAAATGGTCTCTGCCCCACTTGGAGATTGCGGTCTATTTGGGTGGGCAGGGGGAATGACCCCAACACACTCAGATAACACAAATAAGGATAAGACTGTGTGTTGATTGGAGGAAGGAGAGAGCATGAAGAGCTGAGAGGGTCCCTAAGCTGAGTCTTGAAGGATGATCAGGATTTCTGAGAGGCACCAAGGAAGAGGCAAGGAATGACCGACATCCTGAGCTGAAGTATGGAGGCAGACAGAAAGCTGGTAAGGCCCCTCTTTGTGACTCCAGGGAGAAAGAGTAGGTTCATGGTTAAGTCTAAGGCTTTTTGTCCAGAGGTTCTTTCCTTTTCCTTCTCCATTGGGTGGTCCATTCTTTCATAGAGAATACTCAAAATAAAGAATTCACTTATCTTTATCTTGAGGTTAGACCCCATTATGAAAGTATGGATGGCAAATAAAGTTCAAGGGGAAGTGATGTCAGTTCATCGGGCATTGGTGAGGCAGAAGGGGAGAAGAGAGGAAACACATTCACCAGGTCCTGGGGCGTTAGTTAACCAATTTTGCCCAGATGGATCATTCTTTAAGTGGGTGAGGGAGCCAGACAAGACTCCAACCTCTCATGATTATATTCAGTTTGGAGGAGCAGTGTCTTTCCCTTGCAATCAGCTGGTGTGTCTGCACACCCCTGGGCTCCTCTCCTCTCTTCTGGGGTTCCCTGGGCTGCATGAATGCTGCTTCCCATGATCTTTGGATCTCTTTCCAGCTGAGAAAAATTTCCTTTCCCATCAGCGTCCTTGCCTCTAAGGCAGTACATTGAATTTGAGGGAGAAGCTCATAATCTAGTTTGACTGGAAAAAATGTGTGTGAAACACGGTAGCAAATGGTTATTGGACTCAAACCCAGGTCATCATCATATGGCAATGTTCCTTCCACTCTCTCCCAAGAAACTCCCTGCCCCGTTTACTTCACAGGGCTAATGGGTGATCCCACTGAGAGAAGGTGACACAGTGGATAGAGTGCCAGGCTTAGACCTGAGTGCAAATCTGACATCACACACTTCCTAGCTTTGTGACCCTGAGCAAGTCACTTCGTTCTGTATGCCTCCGTTTCCTTATCTGTAAAGTGAATTGGAAAAGGAAATGGCAAAGCTTTCCAGTATGTCTGCCAGAAAACCCCCAAAAGGGTCAAGAAGAATCAGACATGACTGCAAATGACTAAAGAAAAACAGTGAAAGAATGTCTGTGAAAGTCCTTTGTGAACTTTACAAAGCACACAAGAGATGTGTTTACACACAGATCCTGACACAATTGAGAAGAGGAGTGAATGAGAAAGGGCAAGTGAAAAATCAGAAAAAGGAAGAGAAACCTGATGGAGCTCACCTGATTCTGGGAATGAGTGAGACCCAATAAGCAGGCACCCATGAGGGGTGCCCAAGTGGGCAAGGGCAAAAAGGGTGGGTGGCTGGGCCAGGAGGAATTTGGGTAGGCAGAGAGGTTCAAGTGCAAGGATGGAGAGAGAGACCCCAATCTCTGTTAGAACACTGAAAGACACTTCTCTCTCCTGGTCTCCAAGGACCAAAAAATTTTCTTTTTGGAATCTGACTCTGATTGGGAATGGTTAAAGATAAAACTTTACTAGGGAATTAAAAGGAAAAGTAATAGCTACTGGGGCAGCTAGGTGATGCAGAGGATGGAGTACTGAGCCCAAAGTCAGGAAGACTCCTCTTCCTGAGTTCAAATGGCCTTAGATACTTACTAGCTGTGTGGCTTTGAGAAAGTCACTTAACCTTATTTGCCTCAGTTTCTTTATCTGGAAAATGATCTAGAGAAGTAAATGGCAAACCTCTCCACTAACTTTGCTAAGAAAATCCCAAATGAGGTCACCAAGAGTCAGAAGTGACTAAAAATGCCTGAATAACAAAAAAGAACAATTGAAGGAAATTATGAAACTTAGTCATATTTAAGTGTAGATAGGCATGTGATACAGGGGAAAGAGCCATTGATTGGAGGACAGAGATAGATTTGGTTTCAAATTCCATATCTCTGATGACTAGCTATGTGAAGCTGGTCAAGACGTTTAAATTTCCTAAATCCCCTCCCACCCATCAGGTTGGCTAATACGACAGTAAGGGAAAATGATCCATGTTGGAGTGGAAGTGGCAAAATTGGGACCCTAATGCATTGCTGGTGAAGTTGTGAACTGATCCAACCATTCTGAAAGGCAATTTGGAACTATGCCCAAAGGACTATAAAACAATCCAGTAATACCAATTCTAGGTCTATATCCCAAAGAGATTTTTTTTTTAAATGGGAAAGGACCTGTTTGTATGAAAATATTTATAGCAGCTCTTTTTGTGGTGCAAAAAATTGGAAACTAAAGGGAAGTCCAATAATTGGGGAATGGCTGAACAAATTGTGGTATATGATGGTGATGGAATATTATTGTGCTGTGAGGAGTGATGAATAGGATGATTTCAGAAAGAGCTGGAAAGACCTACATGAACTGATGCAGAGTGAAATAAGCAGAACCAGGAGAACATCGTACATAGTAACAGTAATATTGTGGAATGATAGAATGAATGTGATAGGCTTTGCTACTAGCAGCAATACAATGATCTAGTGCAATTCTGAGGGACTTATGACAAAGAATGTTATCTAATTCCAGAGAAAGAAGTGTGGGAGTAGGAATGCAGTTGTAAACATATGGTTTCTCACTTGTTTATTTGGGTACATGATTTGGGGTTTTGGTTCTCTAAGATTATTTGCTTATAAAAATGAATAATATGGAAATGTGTTTTGCGTGATAATGGACGTATAACCCAGATTGAATTGATTCTCAGCTCCAGGAGTGGGGAGGGAAGAAGGAAAGGAGATAATATGGAACATATGACTTTGGAAAACTTATGTGGAAATTTGTTATTAAAATAAAAAAAATTTTAAGTGAGGAATACATTTCTCAGGCCTCATTTTTCTCATCTGTGAAAAGGGAAGGTTGGATTAGATGCCCTTAGAAGTCAGTTATTATTCAAAATGTAGTTTTGTGATCCTTATAGAGTTGGACTACATTGACCTCTTCTATGGAAATCTACAGGATTATCTGAGCTGGAAGGGACCCCAGAACTTTTCTAGCCTAATTCCTTCATTTTATAGATGAAAAAACCAAGAGTTCAAAGTCCAAGACCACTCAGAGTCAGCATTTGAACCCTGATTCTCTGGATTCTCACTCCACCCAGTACTTAATGTTTCTTTATATGCTGAGTGCTTAGTACAGTGCCCAGCACAGAGTAGGCACTTAATAAATGTTTGTTGACTGTATTGATTGACTACTCTTAGGATAGTTGATATTTATATGGTACTTTAAGGCCTTTGGTTTTAATAGTTCATTCATATCTTGCCCACTCTTTACAACCTCATTTGGAGTTTTCTTGGCAAAGATACTAGAATGATTCGCTGTTTCCTTCTCCAGCTCATTTGACAAATGAGGAAACTGAGGCAAACAGGATGAAGTCATTTGTTTGCTAGTGTCTGAGGCTGGAATGGAACTCAGGTTCCAGGCCTGGTTCTCTATCCACAGCATCCGCTAGCTGTCCTTTATACACTGGGATGCTTTTCTTTAATTTTCTCGGATTCTGTCTTCCCAACGTCCACTAGAGCACCGGCCTTCCTCCAGAGATGGGTCCCATATGCTGTTGATTGGTTGGGACAACAAAGAGAGCGCCCAGGAGTCAGGAAAGCAACATCTCACTTCTGGGTGAGGAAAGGACGTGTCACCCATCCATCCACCCAGAGGAAAGAGAGAAAAGCAGAGACACCAGAGACATTTCTTTTGGCAGCTGCATTACAATGGCCCGCCATTGGTCCAAAGGAATTGACCTCCAGAATGGGTCTAACTCAGCACAGCTTATGCTCCCTCTCGATGTTGCCATCAAGAGCCCTTGTCCCAGACAGGGAGAGGGGATGGTCATCTTCCCACAGGAAAGACGGGAGATTTTATTTTCTCAGGATGGAGTCCAGGCTTGGAAGGAAAGAAATCCAACTCCCATTCCCAGCTTCCCCCCCTGTGCCTCTGTAATCTCTTGTCCTAGCCTTGATCTTGTCAAGGGGCAATAACTCACACTTCTATAGTGCTTTAAGGGTGGAGGGGCAGCAAGGAGAGAAAGCTGGTCCTGGATGGGGAGGGTAGCTAGTCAGTCAACAGGCAGGGGGAGAGGAAGGATATTGCAAGAACAGAGAATAGCATAAGCAGAAGTAGAGGAAGAGAAGGGGAATAAACTGGAAGCAAAAGAGATTGAGGTTAGAAGAGATTTGGGGGTGGTTGGGTGGCTCAGTGGATGGAGAGCCAGGCCTAGAGATGGGAGGTCCTGGGTTCAAATCTGGCATCAGATACTTCCTAGCTGGGTGACCCTGGGCAGGTCACTTAACCCCCATTGCCTAGCCCTTACTGCTCTTCTGCTTTAGAACCAAGATATGATATTGATTCTAAGGTGGAAGGTAAGGGTTTAAAAAAACAATTTTTAAAAAATGTTTTAAATTAAAATCAATACTAATTGGTTCCAATTCTACAATACTATTGATTCCAAGGCAGAATAGGGGTTAAGTGACTTGCCCAGGGTCACCCAGCTAGGAAGTATCTGAGATCCTATTTGAATCCTGGACCTCCCATCTCTAAGTCTGGCTCTCTATCCACTGAGCCATCTAGCTGCCCAGTTAAATGAAATTTAAAGAAGAAATTGAGGAAACTCTGGGTTCAAGTCTTATTATGTCAAATAGTTTGTATAGTATTGGGGTTAACTGTTCTCTGAATGTTTGATAGAATTCACAGGTGAATCCATCAGGCCCTGGGGATTTTTTCTTAGGAAGTTCTTTGATGGCTTGATGAATTTCAATTTCTGATATGGGATTATTTAAGAATTCTATTTCCTCTTCTGTTAGTCTAGGCAGTTTGTATTTTTGAATATATTCATCCATTTCTCCTAAATTGGTGTATTTATTGCCATATAATTGGGCAAAGTAATTTCTAATGATTGCCTTAATTTCCTCCTCATTGGAGGTGCTGTCCCCCTTTTCATCTTTAATGCTGTGAATTTGCTTTTCTTCCTTCCTTTTTTTAATTAGATTGACCAGTACTTTGTCTATTTTGTTTGTTTTTTCAAAGTACCAGCTTTTTGTCTTATTTATTAAATCAATAGTTCTATCACTTTCGATTTTATTAATTTCTCCCTTAATTTTTAGGATTTCTAATTTGGTTTTCTGCTGGGGGTTTTTAATTTGATCGCTTTCGAGTTTTTTCAATTGCATTTCCAATTGATTGATCTCTGCTCTCCCTTGTTTGTTAATATGAGCTTTCAGGGATATGAATTTGCCTCTGATTACCGCTTTGGCTGCATCCCAAAAGGTTTGAAAGGATGTTTCGCCATTGTCATTTTCCTTGATGAAATTATTAATTGTTTCTATGATTTCTTCTTTAGCTAAACGGTTTTGGAGTATCATATTGTTTAATTTCCAATTGGTTTTAGATTTGGTTTTCCATGTACCATTACTAATCATTATTTTTATTGCCTTGTGATCTGAGAAGGCTGCATTCATTATTTCTGCTTTTTTGCATTTGTGTGCTATGTTTCTGTGACCTAATGTATGGTCAATTTTTGTGAATGTGCCATGTGGTGCTGAGAAGAAGGTGTATTCCTTTTTATCCCTATTTATTTTTCTCCATATGTCTATTAATTCTAATTTTTCTAAGATTTCATTCACTTCTTTTACCTCTTTCTTATTTATTTTTTGATTTGATTTATCTAAATTTGATAATGGTTGGTTTAAGTCTCCCACTAGTATGGTTTTATTGTCTATTTCTTCCTTCAATTCTCCTAGTTTCTCCATTAGAAATTTGGGTGCTATATTATTTGGTGCATACATGTTGATTAATGATATTTCCTCATTGTCTAGAGTCCCTTTTAACAAAATATAATTACCTTCCCTATCCCTTTTGATCAGGTCTATTTTTGCATTGGCTTTATCAGATATCATGATTACCACTCCTGCCTTCTTTCTATCAGTTGAGGCCCAGAAGGTCTTACTCCATCCTTTAATTCTGACCTTGTGGGTGTCAACCCGCCTCATGTGTGTTTCTTGAAGACAACATATGGTAGGGTTTTGGATTCTAATCCATTCTGCTATTCGTCTACGTTTTATGGGTGAGTTCATCCCATTCACATTCAAAGTTATGATTGTCATTTGTGGACTCCCTGGCATTTTGATTGCCTTCCCTAATTCTAACCTTTTCTTCTTCGGCTCTACCTTTTAGTCCAGTGATTTACTTTGAATCAGTCCCCCTTGTCCCCTCCCTTGATGTTTCCCTTTTTAGTCCCTCCCTTTTTGTTCCCTCCCCCTCCCCCCTCTCTTTCCCTCCCTTTTTGTTCTCCCTCTCCCCCTCCCCCCCTTGGTTTTCCCTTCTCCTTACCCTTGTTGGGTAAGATAGAATTCAAGATCCCACTGGATCTGGATGTTTTTCCCTCTCAGAGTTGATTTCCCTGAGATTGAGGTTTAAGTAACCCCCCCCCCTCTCTTCCTCTCCTTCTTATAGGAGTTTTCTTCCCCTCCCCTTCCCCTGTGAATCTTTGTGTGAGAACCATTATTCTATTTGGTCTTTCTTTACCCCCTATTTATACATTACATTTTCCCCACATATTAGTATACATAGGTTGATATAAATGTAGTCCTTATAGAAGAGAGTTTGAGTAAAAGAAGATAACATTTTTCCCCTTTCCTTAATATTTACCTTTTCAGGTATTCCTTGCTCTTTGATTTTCGGTATCAAACTTTCCACAGAGCTCTGGTCTTTTCTTTGCAAAAAGTTGGAAGTCTTCTATTTTGTTGAATGCCCATACTTTCCCTTGGAAGTATATAGTCAGTTTTGCTGGGTAGCTGATTCTTGGTTGGAGACCCAGCTCTCTTGCCTTTCTGAAGATCATGTTCCATGCCTTACGATCATTCAGCGTAGAACTTGCAAGGTCTTGTGTGACCCTGATTGGCATTCCTTTATATCTAAATTGTCTTTTTCTGGCTTCCTGTAGGATTTTTTCTTTTGTTTGATAGCTTTGGAATTTGGCAATTACATTCCTGGGAGTTGTCTTTTGGGGGTTTAGTGTAGAAGGTGTTCTGTGAGCTCTGTCAGTGGATGTATTGCCCCCTTGTTCTAGAATCTCTGGGCAATTTTCTTTGATTATATCTTGTATCACCATGTCCAGTTTGGTGTTTATTTCTGGCTTTTCTGGGAGTCCAATTATTCTTAAATTTTCTCTTCTCCCCCTGTTTTCCAGATCTATCACCTTGTCGGTGAGATATTTTATGTTCTCTTCTAATTTCTTGGTGTTTTGGCTTTGCTTTATTAGTTCTTGCTTTAAAGCCTGGTTTTCTTTTACAGTTTGGTCAAACTGGTTTTGTAGATGCGTGAATTTCTTTTGCATCATTTCCCACTTTTCCTCCCAGAGGGCTTCCATCTTTTTGGTCCTTTCTGATTCAAATTCTTCATGGGTTTGTGGAGAGTTTCTATTTCCTTTGGAAGATTTTGGAGAATTTTCTTGTATATCTTCTTCTATCTGCTCTGTATTTTGTATTTTGGCTCCATAGAATGTGTCCAAAGTCGCCCCTTTCTTCTTATTTTTCTTGGTATTTTGGGGCTTCTGTGCTTCTGTGGAGTTTGTCATCTCTGAACGTGGAGGATTGGCTTTTCTTGTCTTTGTCTGGTGATCAGTGGCTTTAGTCCTGGGCAGATGGTTCTATGAGCGTTCCCTGGGTTAAACTGAATATGCCTCACTGGAACTGGAATGGAAGGGTCGGACCACGAGGCCACACTCTCCCCCTGGCTCGATTTCCGGAAGTTGCCTTCAGAATCCCTGGCCGTGAGGCTGTTTCGTAGGCCTGCGGGGGGATGGGCTGCCGGGCTGCCGCTTCCCCAAGCTCTGAGAGCACAGACTTTCACTGAGACTTGGATAGCAGGATCCAGCCCGTGAGGCTGTCTTGCCCGCCCTGAGGGTTGCTGTTGTTTTGACCAGCTCTCTGCAGCGGAGGCCCCAGGCAGTAACTTTCACCCGGACTGACCGGCTCTCTGCAGCGGAAGCCCCAGGCAGTAACTTTCACCCGGACTGGGACTTGGGTAGAAGACCCTGAGGGTTGTTGTTCCTCAGACCCTGCTCTCTGAGCCCTGCGCGGCTGCCGCTTCCGGGAGCCTTGGACTCTGCGCTCCTACCCCTGAGGTCCGAGGGATCTCGGGTTCTGGCTTTTAAGGGGAGCCGTACCTTTTGAACCGGGTCCAGGTCCAGGAGGAGGGTTCCCAGGGTCTGTGCTGTTGATCGTTTTGAATTTCGGCGCCTTAGGAGCTTCTAGTTTGAGATCGGTTGGGAAGGTTTTTCCGGAGATCTGAACTTCAGCTTTCTCTAAGCCGCCATCTTAACCGGAAGTCTGTCTGGGTTCAAGTCTTACCTTGATATATATTGGCTGTATGACTGGACAGATCACTTGTCTTCTCAGTGCAATAGATGGTACAATAGATAGAGTATTGGGCCTGGAGGTAGGAAGAATCATCTTCCAGAGTTCAAATCCAGCATCAGATAATTACAGGCTATGTGACCCTGGACAAGTCACTTAACCTGGTTTACCTCAGTTTCCTCATCTGTAGAGTGAGCTGGAGAAGGAAATGGCAAACCACTCTAGGATCTTTGCCAAAAAAAAAAAATCTCCAAATAGGATCAAGAAGAATCAGACCAACTAAACAACAACTTTCTGACTCCAGGCTGGGCACACCATCCACTGCACCACCTAGCAGCCCCAACAGTGGCATACTGAATGTTGAAGTTGGCAGGAACAGAGTTCTTGGATAGTCAGGTCTCCAGCTGCCAAAAGAACCCTTCTAGTGTGTTTTTCTCCTTTTTTCGCTTCTCTCTTGGCTGATGGAGACTTCATATGCCCTTTCCTTCCTGAGCAGTAGTCCCTGGTTTCAAGGTACCCTGATCTTGGACTCCCCTGCCTCCTTCCTTCCCTACTTGAGGAGGCTCAAGGACAGAATCACCATGGAGACCTTTCCCATGCCAAGCCCCAAAGGGCAGGCGGCCACTGGGGAAATGTTCCCATCTCAGAGTGTCGGGAAAAGGAGCTGAGAAAAGATGGCGCCCATCTCCTCACAGTTCAGAGGAACTTCTTGCTTGTTTGCATTTCTCATGGTTCCTGAGCTTGGTTATTGCAGGTTCAAAAGGAGCTGAGTCTATGGTGGAGAAGAAAGGGGCTCGTGTATAATTTATGAAATTATGAAATAAGGAAGCACTTAGCAGAGTACCTGGCATATGGTAGGTGTTCCATGAGTGTTTATTGACTGACTGAGAAGTGTGAGTGTGCAGCAATGTTGTGTAGGACACCTATTCAAGTTCCCTTTTGCCATAACCTTCCTTTGAGATTTGTTGTTCAATGGTTCACTTCCACTCAATCACTTCCCACTCTTCATGACCCCAGGCAGTCTTTTAAAGCCCTTTGGGCATAATTCCAAATTGCCATCCAGAATGGTTGGGTCAATTCACAAGTCCAAGAGCAAAGCATTAATGTTCTAAGGAGATCTTTTTAAAAAACATCTTAGTCTGGGGGCAGTTGAGTGGCTCAGGGGATAGAGAGCCAGGCCAAGAGACAGGAGGTCCTTTCTGGCCTCAGACATTTCCTAGCTGGGTGACCCTGGGCAAGTCACTTAACCCCAATTACTGTAAGGGTAAAAATTATGGTTGGACTGCATTTATCAGAGTGTGGTCAGCCGGAACTTATTTAATTCCAAATGATTTTTTAGCAATTTATTTATAAAATATAGAAAGAGTGAAAGTAAGAAAATCAGAGACAGGATAGGGTAAGATCTAACCTAACACACTAAGTATTTAACTCCAGCCCCTGGCTCAACCCAGGCAGGGCTAATTAGTCCTCTGCCAGAGGGGCCTCAGCCTTGAGCCAAGGACCAGGAGATGAATAAAGCAAGGGCTTCAGTCACGAAGCCTCTCTCAAGAGGGGAGGCCTCTTCTGAGGCTAGTCCCTTCAAAAAATCCAGGAAAGGAGTTAGCCTTTTTTATTCACCCAAATGGTAGTTCAAAGGGAGAGATTTAAGAACAGTCTCACCAAGTTCAAGGTCTCAGATCCTTGTAGATCTTCATCAGCTTCCAACTTGAACTCAGAACTCCAAAGAATGAGAACTGCCTCACAGGAAGTTGTAACTCTTTTTAAAGATGCTTCTTTGCATAACTTCCTGTGCCTTCCTCTACTTTTTATGTGGACAAATTACAGTTAAAGCTTTGCTTAGGACTGCCCAGGGGCAGTCAGTGGGTTTTGATTTGTCACCCACAATTGCACACGTGGGTCACAGACCTTCCCCACTTAACGATTAAGTGGGGTGTGTACACTTTTGGTAATTAAATCTAAAAATGAGCAGGGAAGAGTTAATCCCATCTTCACAATCCCCTCTGTGATCATTTGGGAGACTAGTCTCCCCAATTGGTCATTTTACATAATCATCTTGTACCTCTAAAATCTTCTAACTAACTACAGGTTTATACAATATTTCACCTTCTAAAAGGAAACTACAATAGTTAGAGATAAGAGGGAAATAGAAGAGAGAGAAAGCAACACCAATGTTTTGCTAGGTGCATTTACAAAAAGGCAATTAGGGGGCAAGCCCCTTTGGATTAAGAGTGTACATTCAAAATAAATGTTCAACCCCCTTCAGTTCAATTAGTTATACCCCAGAGTTCATTCTGGATCTTCTTGATGCAGGCATCTTTTTCCAAACAGTTCATTCTCTGGATTCATGGAATTAGCAAACATCTTTTCCTGAAAAATTTCTCAAACAAAATTTTAAATTGTGAATTTTATAAAAATAGACACAATCCCTCCTGATGAGGGTGTTGACTAACACTCAGATCAACTCAGAATATATGATTGAGTTATAGGTTTTATGAGTCAGTTATCAAAAGAAAAATCAAAAATGTAAATGGGAAAACAAATAGAAGAAAAAATTAAACTTTGGGAGAAAGAAAAAATTCCAAATCAGAAAAAAATATCAAAAATCTATGTATATAAAAATTTCTGAGTAAATAAGAATAAATTCATAATAGGCCCTTGTATTAGGGTCCAATTAAAGTAAATTTCTGTCCCATAAATCTGTAATTTATACATTATACATACATTAAAAATTCTGTCCCATAAATAACAAAAAATGCAGTAAGTTTGCACTTACCCATTGGCAGCCAAGACTACAGGAAGTTGCCATGCTAAAAGAGAGGAAAAAGGACTAGATTTTTATGGGAAAGGGAAGTGTCATTCCATCAGTCTGATTTTACCTTTGCTCTCAGAGATAGGGGGAGCCAGGTGATAGCCAAACTTCAGTACTTATCTGAGAGTATTTTACAAGGAGTATGGTACAGGGAGTCCTGAGTCCTAACATATGTCAAGTGCTGCAACCTTGAGTCTCACACTAGGTTCAAATTCTTTTGTATTGGCATAGAAGTTCATCCTACCTGGATTGGTTGGTCTCCTTGACCTTGTGCTTCTTGGCACTGTATAATGGCTCTTTTATTCCCTTCTCCTGGAATCAGACACAGTCATTATCATAATCCCATAACATTTATCAATAAATGGCAGGTTTCCATAGTCTAAAGCTTTTGGGTGTGCATTAATATTAGAGCAAATATATATTTTAAACATATTACTGCAAAATTTTAAAAAAGATTAATATTGATTCTCTGTACTTTAAGTACAAGAAATGAGAAAAGGGGAAAAATCAAATATTCTAATTAAAATAAAAAGAAAGGCAATAATAAAATAAATATTCAGGAATTTAATGTGTTCCTAAAAACAGTGTCCACTTGTCTATGGACTTTTATCTCAAATGCATGTGACAGGTTAGTCAATCAGTTTCAATAGAAGATGCTCTCTTTACATGTGAGCAATGAATCCAAGAGTCCTTTTCTCCAGTTTTTATACCTGTTGGAGAGGTTAACAATATTTGAAATGGCCCTTCCCAGGGGGGCTGAGTTGCTCCAGTATGCTAGAACTTCTTTATATACACCTTGTTTCCTGGATTCAGGTCATGAAATGAAAAGTCTATTGGTCCTGCTTGTGTTGCAGTTCCAGATTCATGGAGTTCATGCAGTTTGTGCTGCAATTCCTGTATATAGGAAGCGAAAGAAGTATCTCCCCCTAATAGTGATGCATATGCAGGGGGAAAAGGCTTAGCCTGTATAGGAGGATGTCCAAAAAGCATCTCAAATGGTGAGATGTGGAGATATACCCTGGGGCTGCTTCTAAGATAAATAGGGCCAGAGGGAGAATTTCAGGCCATTTTAAATGTGTCTCAGTGCATAATTTGCCAATTATAGTTTTTTTTTAAACCCTTACCTTCCATCTTGGAGTCAATACTGTGTATTGACTCCAAGGCAGAAGAGTGGTAAGGGTTAGGCAATGGGGGTCAAGTGACTTGCCCAGGGTCACACAGCTAGGAAGTGGCTGAGGCCAGATTTGAACCTAGGACCTCCCATCTCTAGGCCTGGCTCTCAATCCACTGAGCTACCCAGCTGCTCCCCAATTATAGTTTTAAGTTCTCTGTTCATTCTTTCAACTTGGCCTGAGCTCTGGGGATGATATGATACATGGATTTTGGGAGTTATCCCCAAACAAGAATATATCTGAGTTAGAACAAAATTCAAATGACTTTCCCTATCTGAATCAATATGTGCTGGCCGGCCAAAGTGAGAAATAATCTCTTTTAAAAGCACCTTAGCAACAAAAGCCATTGTAGCTCAAGCAGTAGGAAATGATTCTGGACATCTGGTAAATTGATCCACTATGACTAGACAAAATTTATAATGTCCAGCCTTTGGCATTGTTATGAAATCTATTTGCAGGTGCTCAAAAGGTGTATAAACCAGAGGATTCCCACCAAAAGCCTTGCCACAAAAGGTGTGTTGATTATATGCTTGACGGGTAGAGCAGGCTGTACACACTTTAGAGGCTGTAGTAGTTATACTAGGGACTATCCATACTCTTTTAACAGAGTCCACGATGCCCTGGGTATCAAAGTGACCATTTTTATGCATGGATTGGCAAATTTGTTGATAAAAACTTCTGGGGAGCAGAGATTTTCCTTCAGATGACACCTATATTACATTAGTCTCTTTTGCTTTAAAATTTTGCTTCCATTTCTCCACTTCCTTTTCATTGTAGGAAAATGATAAATTTAAGTCATCAGTGGTTATTAATGTTAAAATTAATTCAGGCCCTTCTATGGCTGCTAGCTTTGCAGTAGTATCTACTTAGTCATTTCCCCTTGAGACAGGGTCAGGGCCACCTGTATGGGCAGAGCAATGAACTATGGCTAGGGCTTTGGGTAGCTGGAGAACAAAAAGAACTTCATTAATAAATTTGCATTAGCTATAGATTTTCCAGCTGAGGTTAAGAATCCCCTCTGAAGCCATAACATACCCACTGAATGACAAATTCCAAAAGCATATTTAGAATCTGTATAAATTGCTGCCTTTTTATCTTTGGCAATTATACAGGCATGTTTTAGGGCTATACATTCTGCACCTTGAGCACTTATATTTGAGGACAGTGAAGCTAACCACACAGTGGCAAATTCTGTGACTACAGCAGCTCCAGTGTAGTTTATGTCATCCCTCATAAATACTATGAGTTTCCCACTTTTAGAGTTACATGAGGTTCATTACTATGTGGGGGGGAATGTATAGAGAAAATTGGCATTAAAATATCAGGGTCTGGAAAATCAAAGGTTTAACTTTTTTATTCCAAAGCCCTTAACCCACCCCTTAACACCTTCATAAACATGCTTGGGCATTTTTCTGGGATCCCTCACACTGAGGGGGATTTTCACTCTGGGTATAGTGTGGATGAGCTCCACTTTTTAATATATTGTTGTTGGGCATTTTGTTGTGTATTATCATTTGTCTCATTTTAAGCACTGTCATTATTCTGATTGTCATTATGATTGCTATAGTTATTATTTCTAAAGTTGTTATTATTTCTTTTCTCCTGTAGCCACTTCCTACAGACCATCATTACATGGCCTCTTTTTCCACAGTAAAGACATATTATTGATTTACTTGTGGATTCCTGCTGTAATACTTCAAAAATATTATTATTTCTATCCATTATATATATATATATATATATTTTTTTTTTTATATAAAGTTTATTGGAAGGATAGAAAATGTTCCTATAAGTAACCGGACCACGTGGTACCTAGTCTGCCAGTCTCTTCCTCATTCCCCCTCACCTGCCTGCTCTGTCTCTTCTACTCGTGGTTCTCCTGATTCCTCTGAGGTTCTCTCAATTCTGCCCCAAACCTTAACTTTTATTGACATACAGAACTTACATCGATGCAACCCTGGCATAACTGTGGTATGTTTGATAGACAAGTAAAGTTACTGAGGAGGGGGAGGGGATGAGCTTCATTGACACAATACCCCTGTGATCCTTTGGGAGACCTGTCTCCCCAATGGATCATTTAAATATAACTATCTTATAACTTTAAATACCTTCTAGCTAAAAGTACATACAATATTGCATTTTTCTAAAAGGGAATTGCAATATTTAGAGATGGGAGTAAAATACAAAAAATGATCAATAGACACATTGAAAAAATGCCAATTAGGGGGAAGTCCCCTTTGGCATAAGAGTTTTACATTGAGAATAAGTATGTTCAACCTCCTTAAATTAATTTCATTATATCCCAAAGTTCATTCTGGATCTTTTGATGCAATATGTAGCTTCTTTATAGCACCTTCTCCAAAAGGATCCACTCTCTTGATTTTGGGGTATTGGCAAGTTTCTTTTCCTGAAATTTCTCCAAAAATTTTTAAATCTTGCATTTTAGGATAATTACACAATCCCCCCTGAGGAGGCTGTTGACCAACACCAGAATCACACTGGGATACATGACTGAATTATGAGGTATATGAAACAATTATTAAAAGAAAAAATAAATAAAAACAAACCACCCCCAAAAACCCAAATAAAAGATTAAAAAATAAATTCTGTATAAAAATAAGAAATATAGAAATGATAAAAACAAAATAAAAATCTTATGTGTATAGAGTTCTGAATAAAAAATAAAAGTAACCTGTAACAGGTCCTTGAATCACAGCAAGGCCCAATTACAGTGACTTATGACCCACAAGCCTGTAGGACAATATCAGCAATACAGCACTTTACCCATTTGCAGCCAGGACTACAAAAACTTGCCAAACTATAAGAGAGAAAGGACTAAGTTTCAGCAGCAAAAGGGAAAATCATTCCCTGATCTAATTGTACCTTCACTGTCAGAGTTAGGAGGAGCCAGGATGATTGCCAATATGAGGTATTTGTCTCAAAGTATGGTTCAAGGAAGTCCTGCATCTTAACATATGTTAAGAGCTGAAACCTTGATTCACACACTAGGTTCAAGTCCTTTTGTATTGTCATAGAAGTTCAACAATCCTCCCTGGATTGGTTTTGGTCTGTTCTGACCTTGTGCTACTTGGCACTGTATACTGTGTTCTTGGCTCTTTTGTTCCCTTCTCCTAGAATCAGACACAATCTTAAACAAAGTCCCATAAAATTTATCAATAAATGGCAGGTTTCCATAGTCGAAAGCCTTTTGGGTATGCATATTACTTGGGCTAATAAATACTGTAAACTTTATCCTTCAAGTAAAAAAAAATATTAATACTGATTTCATGTACTTCAAGCATCCCCAAGATTAAGAAAAATGAAAGAAAACAAATCAAATATCCCATTACAAACATAGAGAAAAAATATAATTAAAAAATATAATTTCACAGTTCACATTCCATGTGACAATGTGTTAGCCAAGCAGAGGCACAACACAAAAGGTGCTCCCTCAAAAATGAAATGTATGTCACTCTTAGTTTGGCCAGGATCTACAGTGTGAGTGTACATAATTTTTTCACAGGTAAAAACCTTTAAAAAACAGTACTACAACAACTAATACAGATTCTAAAAAGTACCCAAATCCCCAAAATTATAAGAGCCCATTTAAGGATAATTTCAAACAAAACCCTATCATTAGGATTCACATTACCTCCTGTATGACATTTAAAAAACCCTTTGATATAATGAATATTTGTCACAAGTTCTACAGATTTAGTCAATCTTTCAACTTTGGCAAAGATAATTTTAACAAAGGCTATTATTACCATCATTCCAAAATTTGGTGGGAGAGAAAACCCAGAAAAACCTCTGTATTGTAGATGAAGAATTACAAATAAAATAAATCCATTTCAAAGTTACTAGGCTTCACAGGAAAAATCATGCCCAGGGGGCAGATGGGTGGCTCAGTGGATTGAGACCCAGGCCTAGAGATGGGAAGTCCTAGGTTAAAATCTGGCCTCAGACACTTCCCAGCTATGTGACCCTGGGCAAGTCACTTGACCCCCATTGCCTAGCCCTTACCACTCTTCTTCCTTGGAGTCAATACACAGTATTGACTCCAAGACGGAAGGTAAGGGTTTAAAAAAAATCATGCCCACCTCCCAGATGAGATTATAACACATCACAAATTAACTAAGCCACTTGGGCACCTCCTTCCCTCATGGTAGGAGACTGTAACAATGTAACAGAATTGTCTCCAATATGTCCCACCAATTTTCACATGGAGCTGAGGACTAAAAATCATTTCAGGTATGTCATCCATTACATTTACAATAATGCAGAGATGGGAAAATACAGCAATGCCAATGCACCTTTCTTCAACTACAAATGGATCAGTCAGAGGTATGGATACTCTCAGATATCTGAAAATCACTTCTGAAGACTCATTAAAATCAATTTACATTATTGGGCAATTAAATTCTCCAAAATATGTATACAGGTTGAAACCAATTCAATGGAGTTCATCCATCAACTCTGTGTGGCAATTAATAAAGGCAAAAAAGGAACAAAATGCTGTTTATGGGCCTTTCTTAAGATATTCTTCTACAGTACAATCATAGTCATAAGGGAGGTACAAATTAAGACAATTTAGCAGAATATTTCAATTTTTATAGCTTATGAAGTGGTTAACAATAAATTACATACATATTGTATTTATAATTGAGTTACATAGACTTCTTCATTCGGGGGGGCAGGGGGAAGAACAAACTGCAACAATTAATATCAATAAGGCAATGAGGTCTGACAAGGCTTAAAATTCACCTCCAGACTCTTTAAGTTTCCTTCCCCTCCCAAGTATCGTCAGACATTATAATCCCTTTGTCCACATCTCTGGAGTCTCCCATGCTGAGGGGAGTTCTGACATTGAGTACAGGTGTTTGGGTGTGAGTTTTGAGTTTCCTCATTGGAATAACTATTTCTCCTATCAATATTACTATTCCTGAAACTTCCATTCCTATTTACCTGATTCCGCTTCTTACAATCCATAGTCACATGACCAACATTTCCACAAAAATAACATGTTAGTGGTTGCTTTGTGGATTCTTGTAAGGGAGCTATGATCTCTCCTTGCTTTGCCTTTACAACTGTTTCAGTTAATTTTCTTATTTCCTTCCTCAATGTCTCTACTAAAGTAACATTCTCCTTATCCTTCTCACCCTGTTTAGAAGTCAATTCCTTTATTTCCTTCCTTAATGCTTCCACTAAATCAGTGTTCTCCTTCTCCTTTTCCTTATGTCCCTCAAAAGCATAAACTGCCACTCTTTTTAATTCTTCAAGGTCCCTAGTAGGCCAATTTGGACAGCTAGTCATAAAATAATTCCTAACTACCTTACAACTGTCTTTCACAAATTGCATTCTGATTTATCTAAGGTCCTGTTCTCTATCCAGATCAACCTCAATATATCTTCCTCCCAGCTCGATAAGTCTGTAAATTTATTCAATTTAATAGCATTATTTTAGATCGCTAGTAGCAGTAGCAAAGGAATTCTTTTTATTTTCCTGCAGTTTCAATTCTCGACAATGGGTAACACTATAAATATGTGTAGAGTGGAAGGCACCTGTGGGTAGACCTATCTAAGCAAGTAGTCATATGAAGAGAAGGCAAAAAAAATTGTCTTTTAATATGCTGAAGAAACAGGCAATCTACAAGCAAAGCTTTGAGTGGCTTTTAAAATACTAATGAAGGCAAGCACTCCCAAGGAAAATGTGACTTTATATATGCAAAAGAAGGCTGGCAAAGTTTGAGGGTGGGGGAGGGAGAGAGAAAAATGCAGTTTCAAGAAACAAATTCCAAAAAAACACTTTCTCTAAGCCTAGGTTTAAGGACTGTTTTGGGGGGGTGGGGTGGGGGGAGAATGGAAAGAAAATGGAATTTAAATCCCATTCCCTGGAACAGCCACATGTTTTCAAAGTGGGGGGAGGCACAGAGTTCCTAACCCTAGTGCACAGCCTGGAAGGACCCTCAGAATTAATTTAATGAGTGACTTTGAGCAGGTCCCTGCTGCAGTGACTCCTGGAGAAAGTCAGGCAGACACTGGGCTGATAAAGATCCGTTGGGTCCCAGTGCCCCTCGGTTTAAAACAGGTCGGGTTGGTCGGGTGGGGGGGGGTGGCTACATGGGGAGAGTGCAGATACTGGGAAGAAATAGGAGTCTGTGTTTTTGGTGCCCACGGGATCCTGCCCTTTAATATAAAGCAGCCTATCCCCTGCCTGGGTCCCCAGTTCCATTTTGGGCAAAAAGTCTTTCCCTTCTCTACTTCCCCAGGGAGCCCCTAAACTGTCTT
This sequence comes from Monodelphis domestica, assembly GCF_027887165.1. Classification (NCBI taxonomy): domain Eukaryota; kingdom Metazoa; phylum Chordata; class Mammalia; order Didelphimorphia; family Didelphidae; genus Monodelphis; species Monodelphis domestica. The sequence goes on from NC_077228.1 coordinate 205,037,253, forward strand.
CATGCTCAGCTCAGTCCCTGGCTAAGAAAAGCAGTAGAACCAGCCAATGGTTTCCTGTACCCCGGGAAGTCAGGGGTTAGGGCTGGGCTTCTAAAGTAAGAGAGCAGGGTTGGGAAACTCAGGGGAGGGAGTTTTTCTGACCAATCCAATTTGATCTGATCGGGGAAAAACAGCAGCCTGTTCCCTCTCTCTGCCAAGGTTCCTTTTGCATATGAAGGCAGGCTAGCTAACTGAAGCAGTTTCTATCTTACTTAAGCTTTACCTAAGACTCAAAACTTCCCAGCTGAGTGACCCTGGGCAAGTCACTTGACCCCCATTGCCTAGCCCTTACCACTCTTCTACCTTGGAGCCAATACACAGTATTGACTCCAAGTCTAAAAATAATATTATTTCTACATATATATTATAAAGTTTATTAGAAGGGTAGAAAATGTTCCTATAAGTAACCGGACCACGTGGTGCCTAGCCTGCCAGTCTCTTCCTCATTCCCCCTCACCTGCCTGCTCTGTCTCTTCTACTCATGGTTCTCCTGATTCCTCTGAGGTTCTCTCAATTCTACCCCAAACCTTAACTTTTATTGACATACAGAATGTACATTGATGCAACCTTGACGTAACTGTGGTATGTTTGAAAGACAAGTAAAGTTACTGAGGACAGGGAGGGGATGAACTTCATTGACACACTGAAAAGTTTTATTTTCTTTCTTTAAGTCCTCCATTGATTTACTGTTTTCCTCATGTTTTTGTGCATGGCCTTTAAAAACATAGACTGCTACCTTCTTCAATTCCTCAAGATCCATAGAGTCCCAATTTGGGCAGCTAGTTTTAAAGTAGTTTTTGACCACTGTACAAAAATTCTTAACTAATTGTCTACATATGTGTCTAATATCCTGTTCTCTGGACAAATCAAAGTCCATATATGTGTTTCCCACACCAATAAGTCTGTCCATAAACTGGGAGGGAGTTTCATCAATTTCTTGTTTGGTCCTTTCAATTTTTGACCATGAATCAGGCCTATTGGAGCAATCTCTCATTACTTTCAATAATGCTTCTCTGGCCTGGCATAGTTTTGTGTAATCTCCTTCAATATTGGGGTTTCAACTTGGATTTTCAGCTGGCCAATGCTTCTGATTAGCAAGAGAGATGATTTTATTTTTCTCTCTGTTTCTCAGAAACATTTGTAATAGATTTTCAATGGAGTGGGCAAGGGGAGGGGGAGGAGTAGGAGTGGGTAAGATAATGGGGGAGGGGTAGATTGAGGAGGGTGGTAAGGGACTGGGGTAGAGGAGGAAGAATAGGAGGTATCAGGGCCTGGGGAAGGAATGAGTTGGATAGGGGGTGGGGCAGCAGCAGGGATGTGGGGTGGAATGGGTTGAGTAGGATGAGGAGCAGAATTTTGTAGGGCAGGGTAGGACAGAGATTCTGATAATGAGGAAGTATGGAGAGATAAATCTCTCCTTCTCTGGAGTGTTTTTAAGTTCTTTTCAATTCTTTTCATAAAAGCCTTGATCTCCCCCAAACTCTCCTCCACATTTTCCAGTTGATTTGAGTTATACTCAAGCTGAGCTTTTAGTTCCTCAATTTGTCAAGTACTAGAAGATAAAATTGGTTGGGTTGGACAGTGTAGTACAGGGGGAGGCTGACATGAATTTCTTATTTGATTCTCTAGCATACTTAGGGTATTTGTCAGGTCTCTTCAAGAGAAGAAGAGATAAAACACTCCACATCCTACAATTACAATCACATCACACCCAGGAACAGTGCTGAGTATATCCATTGTAATATGTTCTCTGAGATTATGAGCAATTCAAATAGAAAAGGAACAATGTTTGCCCAAATTTGGTTATGCTGTTGAAAACCCAGTTGTTTAGTATGCTGTGTACTGGCTCTCACCAAATTAAACATTTTTTTAATTGCTTGTAATTTTGCTTTTTCTTAGTAAGTGTCACTGGTTAGGATTTTTTTTTCCCCTTTGGCTAGGCCTTTGGGTGTGGTCCTTTTGTTGATGAGACCTTAAACCAAATAACTTTCTGGGTGGAAGGCAGATGGAAAAACAAAGCCTTTAGTCCTAGGCTGAGTTTTTTGGGAGATGTGTTAGAAAGATAATCTGTTGTGTCAATTGTATTAAATAGGATACTAAGGAGATATTTCTAGCTGTAATAATTAGATACTCTGGCTTGACTAGAGAGATACTAGGGGAAACCTGAGGGTGCCTAGTTGTAATGGAGATAGAGATACTTCTGAGAGATAGAGAGATATTACTAGAGGGGATACTCTGGTGTTGCCTATTGATCACTACTGATGGCTAATAGATCAAGATTTTTCCTACCCTCCACCCTTCATCTCCCAGTTCTCCACCCACACCCTCCTGCCTCCCTTCCCCTCCCCCCTGTTAGTCAGCCACCCTTCTAAGTAATTCAAAAGTGAATTGTGAGATTTAGAGAAGATACTCTTATTCTCTTTCTCAAGTAAGGAGGTTTATTGGGGAGGATAAGGATGGAAGATGAGGTGAGAGGGATGAGGTTTCCCCTAATCTATAAGGAGGGTTAGGAGGATTTTAGGAAATGTCAGTCCTGTCACAGCTGTGACACAAAGGCCTGTCAGGAGATGGGAGGATAACTGTCTAATTTTCTTTCTCCTTCCTTCAAACTCAAATCTCAATTATAAAATCAGTTCTTCACACTCTAAGCCACCAACAAAAGTTAATTTCTTTTTAGCCTAGCTCCAGAAGTACCCCCCCCCCCAAGTGCCCTTCAGCCTAGGACAGAAGCTAATAGGGGTCCAGTTAAGAGCTTCTTCAGCTTGGCTTGACTCTCCAACTGTCTTTCCTGGGAACATTCTATTTGGAATGTTCTTTTTTGATTGACAGCCGAGGTCCTTTACTTTGGTTTACATGCATGAAATTCTCTTTTCCTTCATGCCTCTTCCACAGAGGCTAAATTTAGGAGGGGCAATAAGAGACAGCCCAAGCTTTTGCAGCTTGTAGTTTAGGCTAAACCTCCCCAGGCTAAAACCACCAGAATCATGTGCTTCCCTCTTTGGGCAAAAAATGCCACTTTTCCTAGTTGGCTTCACCAGGTTTTATTTCTAATGGAAATTTAAAACCTAGAGACACATGGGGCCTCGAAAAAGGAAAGTAGACTTCCAGGAGCAGAACAAGGCTAAAACTTTACTACAATCACTCTCTCTAATGAAAACCTTTTCAAGAGGGAGTTCTTCCGACCAGGTGAAAACCTGAGAGTTGGCTAATTGGGTTGTTTGTTCCCTGAGGCAAGGGGGTAGGTTTGGAAACAGATTCCCCAGGTGAGGCCTCAGGGTTCTGCTACTAAGATTAAAAGCTGCTGTGTTCTGTTTATTTTAAGGAGAAAAAAAAAGAAAAAAAATTGTTTGAACTTACCTCTCTAGCAGCTTTTGAGTTATAGACTCAGCTTATTTAAAAGAATAACTTGAGGAGGTAGTACAGAGAGAAAGAAGGGTCAAGAAAATTCAGGGAGATTGAGGGTACTCAGCACAACCTTCATAGATTAGCCAGACTGTAAGGGGTAAAAATGATGGTTGGACTGAATATTTAAGAGTATGGTCATCAGGAATTTAATTACTAAATTCCAATGAATTACTCAAGTCAGATTGACTTTTATGGTAGTTCTATTTACAAATAGAGAGAAAGAAAGGAAAAGGAGAGAGAGGAGAGGGAGGGAAACAATGAGATTATTGTAACCAAGCAATAATGTTCTAAACTGACTAAATAAACTAATTCAAATGGGAATAAAATAAAATAAAAAATAAATAAAATTTTATGGGGGGGGGGTGCATCTGGGTAGCTCAGTGGATTGAGAGCCAGGCCCAGAGATAGGAGGTCCTGGGTTCAAATCTGGCCTCAGACACTTCCTAGCTGAGTGACCCTGGGCAAGTCACTTAACCCCCATTGCCTAGCCCTTACCACTCTTCTGCCTTGGAAACAATACATAGTATTGATTCCAAGATGGAAGGTAAGGGTTTAAAAGAATTTTATTCCCAGGGACACCTGGGTGGCTCAGTGGATGAGAGTCAAGCTTAGAGAGGGAGGTCCTGGGTTCAAGTCTGACCTGAGACACTTCCTAACTGTGTGACCCTGGGCAATTCCCTTAACCCCCATTGTCTAGTTCTTACTGCATTTCTGCTTTCAAACCAAAACATGGTATTGATCCTAAGACTGAAGGGAAGGATTTTTTTTAAAAGTGCTGATAACTTTGAGATGAATTGGATGTGTTATCTTTGAAGTTTTATCAGTAAATGTGAAATGATTTGTATATATTATTGAGCTAGCCATACACAGTATTGATTCTGAGATGGAAGGTAAGGGTTTAAAAATATATCTTAGTTTCAATTACAGGTAAAAACAGTTTTAATATATATTTTTTTAATTTCAAGTTCTAAATTGTACTCCTCCTTGAGATGATAGGCAATTTGATCCAGGTAATACCTATGTGATCTTTCAAAATATGTTTCCCTAATAGTCATGTTGAACAAGAAGAAACAACCCCTCCCCCCCCAAAAAATTAAGTTTTAAATTTAAAAAACTAAAAAAAAACAATGAAGAAAATAAGGTGGAAAATAGTATGTTTCAATCTGCCTCCAGATTCCATCTGTTCTTTCTCTGGAGGTGCATGGCAGTTTTCCTCATGAGTCCTTTGGATCCTTGCACTGGTGAGAATATCTGTGCTTCCCAGTTGATCCAGGAGAACATAGTCCGCATCCTTCCGTCATGGGTCCCTGGTGTTGTCCTGGATCCTCAGCATTCACCATTGCTGCGACTGTGTACAGTGAGCTCCAGATCTGCTTGTTCTCTTCCTAAGTCTAGAGAGGTGTAAGGGCAGACAGAGTGAGTGCTGTCCCTGGAGGCCTAGCAGAACCCTGGAGAAGAGGAAGGAAGGGCAGCCTAAGCTGGGATGGTGCTGTGGGCATGGTTTTCACAGAGAGCAGTTTTCCCTTCTGAAAACACAACAGAAAGACCCAAGAGGCCCCGCGGCTAATCTGGGGGGTCCAGGCTCTCCCTCTCTCCTCCCTCCCTGGGCTCACTTGCGTTCTGGCAGTCTCTGAGTCGTTTGGCTTGGCTTCCCCAGTCACCACAGAGTTTATCTGGAAAAGAACAGAAGACAAAGCCCGGCTTCCATTGAGACACTTGAACATGCAAGCCTTGCTTCTCTGGCCTCCTAGCTTCCCTTCTGGGCCTGGGGTGGGTGAGCAGAGTGCCTCAGAGCAGGGGGCACCAAGAGGGTAACAAAGGAGGATGGGAGGCCCTGGGAGGGGGCCAGCCCCAGTCTTATTTCCAGAGAGGTTTAGAGTAAGAACTCTAAGCAGCTCATTGGGCTACCCTATGCCCAACAATATCAGACCCTACCCTATTTCTGTACCCTCTTCCCCAATTGTAGAAGGATCTTGAAAGTTCATTAGGAAGCAGCAAGGTAGTACAGTGAGTGGAATAATGACGGGGAGACCAGAAAGAGCCGAATTCTGATTTTGCCTGAGTCAATCACTTTCTAGAGGTGTGAATCTGGGTAAAAAACTGAACGTCTTAGAATGCTTTCTAGAGACTTACCTTTGGGATCCCAGTCAGCCAGAGACTGTTTGGAGCTGGAAGCCCTTAAGGGCTTTCAGAGAAGGAAACTGATGTAATGCTGAAATTGCCAGGGGGAATTGGTATTGGAATCTGTCTTTTGATTCTAAATCTTCCCACTGGGCACCCTGAAGTCCCAAACTCCCAGCCCTAGACACACACAAGTGTCTCACATGCCTCCCTTACCCTATCCAAGCCTCATTTTCCTTAACTACAAAATAAGGAATTGATTGATTGACTTTTTAAACCTTCCCTTCTATCTTAAAATCAATACTGGTATTGGAAAATCATTTCTCTCTCCGCATAAATGTTTCGCAAAATTCTTTCTTTAAAACTCATCATACAGGGGGCAGCTGGGTAGCTCAGTGGATTGAGAGCCAGCCCTAGAAACGGGAGGTCTTAGGTTCAAATCTGACCTCAGACACTTCCCAGCTGTGTGACCCTGGGCAAGTCACTTGACCCCCATTGCCTAGCCCTTACCACTCTTCTGCCTTGGAGCCAATACACAGTATTGACTCCAAGATGGAAGGTAAGGGTTTAAAAAAAAAAACTCATCATACTGACTTCTGGGTAAACATGGCTGTAATCTAGACATGAATTGCTTCCTCTCCCCAGCACCCAACGAAATAGACTACCTCAAAAGAACATAAAAATCATCTTTGGAAGAACGAAGGGACTCTACAGTAGGGTGCAGCACTGAAGGTATGTGGGATTGAGCATTTCCACACTATAAGAAGGAGAAAAAGCTCACACCCAAACATGATTTGAACTACTCTCCCCCACCTCACCTATAGAACCAGAGTCAGGACCAGTGTGCCCACTAGAGACAGCGAGTGAGTGAGGGACATCTCTGTAGTGAGTGGGGGACACACCAGGGTCCTTGGGATCTAACTAGGACTGTCAGGGATATACCCCTGAGAGTGGTTACACAAGAGACCCTTGAGCACTGGAGCACACAGACCACAGGTGCTGTTGCAAACTGCGGATGCTTCGGAGACTCCAGAGCCTGCCTGAGGCAAAAGCCCTGCCACGTAACTCCACAGAAAACCTGCCCATTTCACTCAGATTTCTGACTAAAAAGGAAAGGGAAAACCACCAAAGGGATGACTCATTGTGCCCAAGACCAACCCTCCAAGAAGAACAGGAAGAAAGTAACTCTTGAAAACTTTTGAGGAGGGAAAACCCAGGCTACAGAGGAAAAAGAGGATGAAATTCAAACAAAATCAAAACCTTCCCCCCAAAATTGGAAATTGTCCACAAGCTCTGGAAGAACTCAAATTGGAGCTTATCCAAAAGATGGAAACCTTCTGGCAAGAAAAAATGGGAAAAAATTCAGAGAGAGGTCAACAGTCTAATAGACAAGAACTCCCAATTGAAAAGAAACAGCTGGAAGCCTCAAAAAGCAGGGCAGACCAAACTGAAAAGGAAAACCAATCTTTAAAGACCAGAATTAAGCAATTGGAAGACAATGATCTTGCAAAACAACAAGAATTAATAAAGCAAATTCAAAAAATTAACGAATTAGAAGAAAACATAAACTATCTCACTGACAAGGTGACAGACCAGGAAAACAGAGGAAGGAGAGACAATTTGAGAATTATTGGTCTACCTGAAAAACCAGAGATAAAAGTCTTGACCTACCCATCAAAACTGACTATATACTTCCAGGAGAAAGTATGGGCATTCAAAATAGAAGATTTCCAAGTATTTGTAAAGAAAAGACCAGAACTCAGTGGAATGTTTGACATCCAAACACAAAGAGCAAGAGAAACATGAAAAGGTAAATATGAAAGAAAGGGTAAAGGAGAAAAATGTTTTTTTTTCTTTTATTCAAACTCTCTTCTATAAGGGCTACAATTAGATAAAATTATATATATTGATATATGGGGAAAATGTTATGTGTAACTCAGAAATTGAATGTATTAATAGAGTAATCAGAAGAATTACTCATAGGGAAAGATTAGGGCATTAAGATGATTTGGAGGGGAAAAAAAAGAAAGAAAAAGGGATAGGGAGAATCAATGATGGTACCAAGATATACTTGAAGAAGTAGAAATAAATTAAATAGAATAATCTTTGTCACACAAAGATACACATGGGAAGGGGAGGGGAAGAATTCTCTTATAAGAAGGAGAGGAAGAGAGTGCTAATTGGTATTACTTAAATCTTACTCTCAGTGAAATCAACTCTGAGAGGGAAGAGCATCTAGATCCATTGGGATCTTGAATTCTATCTTATCCAACAAGGTAAGGGAGAAGGGAAAACTAAGGGGGAGAAGGGGGAGGGAAATTAACAGACCCCCCCAAAAAAAACAAAAACAAGAAGGAAACAAAAAGGGAGGGGCCAGAAAGGGAAGCATAGCAAGGGAGGGGACTAGGGGGACTGATTTAAAGTAAATCACTAGTTTAAAAGGTTATAGCAAAAGAAGAAAGGTCAGAATTAGGGGAGGAAATCAAAATGCTTGGGAATTCACAAGTGACAATCATAACAATCATAACAGAACGTGAATGGGATGAACTCACCCATAAAATGTAGATGAATAGCAGAATAGATTAGAATCCAAAACCCTACCATAGGTTGTCTTCAAGAAATATACATGAGGTGGGTAGATACTCACAAGGTCAGAATTAAAGGTTGGAGTAAGACCTATTGGGCCTCAACTGACAGAAAGAAGGCAAGAGTTGCAGTCATGATATCTGACAAAGCCAGAGAAAAATAGACCTGATTAAAAGGGATAGGGAAGGTAAATACATCCTGATAAAAGGGAGTATAGACAATGAGGAAATATCACTAATCAACTGTGAACCTTAAAAATTCTCAGACCCTACTTCATAAGGTTGGATTGTGAACCTTAAAAAATCTCAGACCGTACTTCATAAGATTTGGTTAAGACCATTCCCCATTTTAAACAATGAAGGAACTTAGATCAGGAATGTGAGATCTCTACTCCACCCCTACTTAAGCCTGCTTTAGGGGAAGAAACTCCTTGCTGAACAATGAAAAATACTTAAACCCATACTTATAGTAAGGTAAAAGTTCTTAAGCTGTGCCTATTTTTAGATCTAATACAAAAGGGTGCTAAGTACCTATAAAGGTCAGGCAACTTGTGAATTTACAAGGAGCAAAGAGGTGAGAAAATTACTCAGAGGTTTTTCAGGTGTGAACTTAATCAAAAGTTCAAGCCTTCTACCAAGAATTGCCTGTCCTTTGAAAAACGTCTACTGTGATTGGTAGATGTGACAATTTAGGGGAGGTGACATAGGAGAAAATTCCCTTTAAAAGGAGTGGAGAAACTGAGAGCAGGGGACTCTGACTGGCACTCCCTCTGAGGAGTCTCAGAGGAACTCTTTCTGGAGATGGCAGCTGGCCAAATCTGAACTGGTGTCTCTCTGAACACTAGAATCCTTGTTTGGACAAATCTTGTGGTGAGTGGATTAAAGATTGACTAATCTTTCTCTTAGGGCTTGGGCCTGGGTTGGCCAGGGCTGGCCTGGGCCGGCCTATCTTTTTCTCATTATTTCCTTTTTCTCTCTCTCTCCCTTTCTTTAATTCCTCATTTGTATTAATTAAAATCTCTATAAAACCCAGCTGACTTGGGTATATTTAATAATTGGGAATTTTTCTCTGGAGACCACCTTATGTTTGATTTAAAACAAGACACTGTCTTGAAACCATATTTTCTGTGGTCACAATTTAAGGCAACCACTCATATCTGTAACAGTTTATTACTCCCACTATTTTAATTATTACACAACATGTATGCACCAAATGGTATAGCACCCAAATTTCTAATGGAGAAACTAGGAGAATTGAAGGAGGAAATAGATAGTAAAACTATACTAGTGGGAGATCTGAACCAACCACTATCAAATTTAGATAAATCAAATCAAAAAATAAATAAGAGAGAGGTAAAAGATGTGAATTAAATCTTAGAAAAATTAAAGTTAATAGATATATGGAGAAAAAATAAATAGGGACAAAAAGGAATACACCTTCTTTTCAGCAGCACATGGCACATTTACAAAGATTGACCATACACTAGGTCATAAAAACATAGCATACAAATGCAGAAAAGCATAAATAATAAATGAAACCTTTTCAGATCATAAGGCAATAAAAATAATGATCAGTAAGGGTACATGGAGAGCAAAATTAAAAATCAATTGGAAATTAAATAATATGATACTCAAAAATCAGTTAGTTAGAGAACAAATCCTAGAAATATTTAATAATTTCATTGAAGAAAATGACAATGGTGAGACATCCTTTCAAACCTTATGGGATACAGCCAAAGCAGTACTCAGAGGAAAATTCATATCTCTGAGTGCATATATTAATAAATTAGGGAGGGCAGAGATCAATGAATTGGACATGCAACTCAAAAAACTTGAAAGTGAACAAATTAAAAACCCCCAGAAGAAAACCAAATTAGAGATCCTAAAAATTAAGGGAGAAATTAATAAAATCAAAAGTGATAGAACTATTGAACTAATAAATAAGACTAGAAGCTGGTACTTCGAAAAAACAAACAAAATAGACAAAGTACTGGTCAATCTAATTTTAAAAAGGAAAGAAGAAATGATGAAAAGATGAAAGGGGGGACCTTACCTCCAATGAAGAGGAAATTAAGACAATCATTAAAAACTTCTTTGTCCAATTATATGGCAATAAATATGCCAATCTAGGTGATATGGATGAATATTTACAAAAATATAATTGTCTAGACTAACAGAAGAAGAAATAGAATTCTTAAATAATCCCATATCAGAAAAAGAAATCCAACAGGCCATCAAAGAACTCCCTAAGAAAAAATCCCCAGGGCCCAATGGATTCACAAGTGAATTCTATCAAACATTCAAAGAACAGCTAATCCCAATACTATACAAACTATTTGACATAATAAGCAAAGAGGGAGTTCTACCAAATTCCTTTTATGACACAAATATGGTACTAATTCCAAAGCCAGGCAGGCCAAAAATGGAGAAAGAAAACTACAGACCAATCTCCCTAATGAACATAGATGCAAAAATCTTAAACAGGATACTAGCAAAAAGACTCCAGCAAGTAATCAGGAGGGTCATTCACTATGATCAAGTAGGATTTATACCAGGAATGCAGGGATGGTTCAATATTAGGAAAACCATCCACATAAGTGACCATATCAACAAGCAAACCAACAAAAATCACATGATTATCTCAATAGACGCAGAAAAAGCCTTTAATAAAATACAACACCCATTCCTATGAAAAACACTAAAAAGCATAGGAATAGAAGAGTCTTTCCTAAAAATAATAAACAGTACCTATCTAAAACCATCAGCAAACATCGTCTGCAATGGGGATAAACCAGATGCATTCCCAATAAGATCAGGAGTGAAACAAGGATGCCCATTTTCACCTCTTGTTTAACATTGTACTAGAAACACTAGCAGTAGCAATTAGAGAAGAAAAAGAAATTGAAGGGATTAAAATTGGCAATGAGGAGACAAAGCTGTCACTCTTTGCAGATGATATGAAGGTCTACTTAAAGAATCCTAGAGAATCAACAAAAAAGCTAGTGGAAATAATCAACTTTAGCAAAGTAACAGGATACAAAATAAACCCGCATAAGTCATCAGCATTTCTATATATCTCCAACACATCTCAGCAGCAAGAATTAGAAAGAGAAATTCCATTCAAAATCACCTTAGACAATATAAAATACTTAGGAATCTCTCTGCCGAGACAAACACAAAAACTATAAGAACACAACTACAAAACACTCTCCACACAACTAAAACTAGACTTGAGCAATTGAAAAAACATTAACTGCTCATGGGTAGGATGAGCTAATATAATAAAAATGACTATCCTACCCAAATTTATCTATCTATGTAGTTCCATACCCATTGAACTTCCAAAAAATCTTTTTACTGAATTAGAAAAAAACCATAACAAAGTTCATTTGGAAGAACAAAGTATCAAGGATATCCATGGAAATAATGAAAAAAAAAACACAAAGGAAAGTGGCCTTGCAGTCCCAGATCTTAAACTATATTATAAAGCAGTGGTCATCAAAACAATTTGGTACTGGGCTAAGAGACAGAAAGGAGGATCAGTGGAATAGACTTGGGGTAAGTGACCTCAGCAAGACAGTATATGACAAACCCAAAGACCCCAGCTTTGGGGACAAAAATCCACTATTTGATAAAAACTGCTGGGAAAATTGGAAGACAGTGTGGGAGAGATTAGGTTTGGATCAACACCTCACACCCTACACCAAGATAAACTCAGAATGGGTGAATGACTTGAACATAAAGAAGGAAACTATAAGTAAATTAGGTGAACACAGAATAGTATACATGTCATACCTTTGGGAAGGGAAAGGTTTTAAAACCAAACAAGACTTAGAAAGAGTCACAAAATGTAAAATAAATAATTTTGACTACATCAAATTTAAAAGGTTTTGTACAAACAAAACCAACGTAACTAGAATCAGAAGGGAAGCAACAAATTGGGGAAAAATCTTCATAACAAAAACCTCTGACAAAGGTCTAATTACTCAAATTTACAGAGCTAAATCAATTGTACAAAAAATCAAGCCATTCTCCAATTGATAAATGGGCAAGAGACATGAATAGGCAGTTTTCAGATAAAGAAATCAAAACTATTATTAAACACAGAAAAAAGTGTTCTAAATCTCTTCTAATCAGAGAGATGCAAATCAAAACAACTGATATATCACCTCACACCTAGCAGATTGGCTAACATGACAACAAAGGAAAGTAATGAATGCTGGAGGGGATGTGGCAAAGTTGGGACATTAATTCATTGCTGGTGGAGTTTTGAATTTATCCAACCATTCTGGAGGGCAATTTGGAACTATGCCCAAAGGGTGCTAAAAGACTGTCTGCCCTTTGATCCAGCCATAGCACTGCTGGGTTTATACCCCAAAGAGATAATAAGGAAAGACTTGTACAAGAATATTCATGGCTGCACTCTTTGTGGTGGCAAAAAATTGGAAAATGAGGAGATGCCCTTCAATTGGGGAATGGCTGAACAAATTGTGGTATATGTTGGTGATGGAATACTTTTGTGCTAAAAGGAATAAGAAAGTGGAGGAATTCCATGGAGACTGGAACAACCTCCAGGAAGTGTTGCAGAGGAAAAGGAGCAGAGCCAGGAGAACATTGTACACAGAGACTGACACATTGTGGTACAAGAGAACGTAATGGACTTCTCCATTAGTGTCAATGCAATGTCCCTGAACAATCTGCAGGGATCTAGGAGAAAAAACACTACCCACAAGCAGAGGACAAACTGTGGGAGTAAAAACACTGAGGAAAGGCAACTGCTTGACTACAGGGGTGGAGGGGATATGACTGAGGAGAGACTCTAAATGAACACTATAATGCAAACTCCAACAACATGCAAATGGGTTCGGATTAAGGACACATGTGATACCCAGAGGAATCACGTGTTGGCTATGGGATGGGGAGGGGGGAGGGAGGAAAAGAAAATGATCTTTGTCTCCAATGAATAATGTTTTAAAATGACCAAATAAAATAATGTTTAAAAGAAAAAAAAAACTCATCATATTAAGGAGGTAATCCTACATTCCTGAGGAATTGTGATTGGGAACAAAAGTTCCACTGAGTATGACAAAACTGGAAAGACTTGGTTTTAGAAAGGAATGGTCCTGACAATAGATGTGCATGCTGCCTTAGTACCAATTTAGCTAAATATGGTCCAGGTAATGTATGTATGAGAACTAGATGAGTCAAGTTGACCAAGTAAAATGCTGATAGTAACATGAAGAAACAGGTCTAATGCTAGTGCATTATTGGAAGGGTAAAAAGTTGTGTATGTATGAAAATATTCATGAAAGCTTTGTTGTAATGGCAAAATAAATGGAAATAAAACAAAAGCAATGAATGGGAGAAATAAAAAAAAAAAAAGAATTTCTCTCTCCATGATGTCGCTTTGTTAACTGGTTCCAAGGCAGAATCATGGTAATAGTTAGGCAGTGGGGGTTGTGACTCACCCAGAGTAAGCAGTGTCCAGGGCCAAATTTGAACTCAGGTCCTCCTGACTCTATCTGCTGAGTCCTCTGGCTGACCCTGAATTGATTTCGAAGGTGCATTTTAATTCTAACTTTAGGTGGCGCTGTGAACAGAGTGCTAGACTTGTGGTTAGGAAGATTTTTAGTTGAGTTTACATTTGGCCCCAGACTCTGAGTAAGTCCTTTAACTTCTGTTTGCCTCAGTTTATTCTTCTATAAAATGGGGATAATAATAATACTTCCCTTCTGGGGTTGCTGTCAGGATTAAATGAGATAATAACTATAAAAGGTTTTCGTCAGTGCCTGGTAGGTAGTGGGCACTATATAAATGGTCACTTTATTATTATATTTTACAGTTTGCAAAGGACTTTCCCCATGGGACACTGGTCCGTATTTGGGCTCCTTTCCCTTTATAGCTGGAATACTGTTTTCCTGAAATCTTCAGAAAAACAACCCTCATTATATTTCTTTTATAGAAGTGAAGAAGTGAATTAGATTTAATTGAATCACCAGCCAGCCTCGTTATTTACTCCCTTGGCACATGCCTGAGAAAGCCCTTTCCTAGGTCCATAGAAGGTACTTAGTAGGGCAGCTGGGTAGCTCAGTGGATGGAGAGCCTAAGCCTAGAGACAGGATGTCCTGGGTTCAAATGTGACCTGAGACTCTTCCTAGCTGTGTAACCTTAGGCACGTCACTTAACCCCCACTGCCTAGCCCTTAACACTCTTCTGCTTTGGAACCAATACTCAGTATTGATTCTAAGATGAAAGATAAGGGTTAAAAAAAGAAGTTATCTCAGAATTTGGGGGCAGCTGGGTGGATCGGTGGATGGAGAGCCAGGCCCTGAGATGTGAGGTCCTGGGTTCAAATTTGGTCTCAGACACTTCCTACCTGTGTGACCCTGGGCAAGTCACTTAACTCCCATTGCCTAGCCCTTGCTACTCTTCTGCCTTGGAACCAATATACAATAGTGATCATAAGACAAAAGGGAAGGATTTTTTTAAAGGTGTTGGTAACTTTGTGATGTGTTATCTTTAAAGTTTTAACAGTACTTTTGAAATGATTTGTACATATTATTGAACTAATCCCAAAGGTGGTCCAGGTAGGAGTTGGTTTGTTTCCTAAATAAAATCTATAAAAAAACAAGAAGTCAAACGCCAGACCCCTCTCCCCCTTCCCCAGCATCCCTTCCTCTCCATCTGGTCCATGGTAGCTGGTGCTCCCAACTCTCCTCTCTGGCTCTGGGAATAGCATCCTCTGCCTCTCCTCCCCAGCCTCTTTCTAGCGCCGCCTGCCTGAGACACCCTTTCCCTATTCCCACACGATCTGCTTTTGTACCATTTCTCACGTCTCGTCTCTGCCCTTATGGACTTTTTTGCCACGTGTTTCTTGAAAATGTGGCCACCGCCCTGCTTCCCAGTGGCAATCAGGGTCATTTCTGGTGAGTGCCCAAAGTCCTGGGCGTGCCTGCCCCAATTTCATAAATTAATTCTCAATTCCATCAAACATTCCAGTGCAGAGAGATTTGCCTCCAACCAGCGTCTAGCCTTCTTCCCATTGCTCTCCCAGATTGCTGGGTGTGTTCTAGGGGAATCCCCAAAGGAATGAAGAAAAGGCAGTTTGCTCTGAGTCCCAGGATCATAGACTAAAGCCAGAAAAAATGGAACAGTGAGGAAGACAACAAGGGGCTTCCACAATCTCTCTTAGACTCAGGGACCATAAGGGAAACCGACTTCTTCATCTGACCCTTTGAATGAGACTCACCATAGCCAATTGCCTTAGTAATACTGAATCTTTCCCCTAAATTTGACGCCCAAATACCAAGTTCAAGAGAAACACGAAAAGGTAAACAAGAAAGAGAGGTAAAAAAATTCAGGGACTTCAGTAAGGTCAAATTGTTTATATTCCTATATGGAAAAATTTGTAACTGAATTTTCCCCTTTGGGGAAAGAATCTTTGCTTCAGGTTCAGAATCTGTCCTAGAAGCACAAGGGCAGCTAGCTGACCTCAGACACTTACTAACTGGGTGACCCTGGGCAAGTCACCTAACTCCCATGGTCTAGCCCTTACCACTCTTCTGCCTTGAAACCAATACTTGGTATGTATTCTAAGACGGAAAGTAAGGGTTTAAAAAAAAATCACAAGGCCAGAAGGAGGAAGAATAGACTGATTGTTTAATGGCTTCCTGGGATCCTGGGGATGCCGGTGCCTGGCTGTCTCTAGGAGAAGTGAGGAAATGTGTGGAAATGGGGAGAGGGAATAAACTGAGTGCAAAAATACAAGTTGGGGAGGGGAGTGAATAGATGTGTTCTAGAGGGAGAGGGGAAGGTGAACTTATGCCACCATGGTTTGTAGATAGCAGGCTTCTGCCATCCCTTCCAGACCCCCTTTAGATGGAGTTCTTTAGAGCAGTGCCTTTCTGGGTATCCCCATTCTTAGCACAGTGCCCAGCACATAGTAGGTGCTTCATCAATTCTTGTTAACTAATAATAAAGTGATTTCTACCCCATTGCAAACAACTGTGAGCCCTGATGAGGAGAGAAGGGCAATTATTCTCATGCCAGGCTCATGAGAAAGCACATTGCCATTTTTGAAATATGAGTAATATGGAAATTAGTTTAGCATGATTTCACATGTAGAATTGATATCATATTGCTTGTCTTCTCAGGGGAGGGGGGTGGGAGGGAGGGACAGAACTTGGAACTCAAAATTTGAAAAGATTATTTAAAATAAATAAATAATAAATTTGAAAACAAAAGGAAAAGAAAGTGCTCTATCAGTTTCCATATCTCTGAGAATCACTTTTCCTGGACTCAGGGGAAATGAAAATTTAGAGCTGAAAGCACAAGGAAAATTCTCCCAGACTTTATTTATAGTAACCATATAAAATAAATAATGCTATATGGTTATCTTCATTTGACAGATGAAGAAACTTAACCCAGGAAAGGGGAATCACCCAGCTGTTCTATTACTTCTCAGATCCAGGATTCAGACTATTCAGCCATCTTTCCTTTTCCATCTCCTCCACCAGGTAATTCTCCCTATTTCTTCTATATACCCCCATTTTCCACTCTGGCTTGGTTTTGAGAAGCCAGGTTGGAAAATAGAAGTGTGGGGAAGAGAACCAAGAGTCAGAAGACCAAGGTTCTAATCCTAGCCTGGCCACTTATTATTTCCCTTCCCTGAGCATTGGAAGAGATAGAGGTCCAAACAAAATGCTGAGGCCCCTACCTAGAGTTCATATAGTAAGCAAAGTTCTCAGATGCCACTGCTGGGTCTCAGGGCATCTTTGCTTCCTGGATTCAAAGGATACATCTGTAAAATGTGCTGAAGAGCCACCAAGATCTTCTAACTATCTGTACCAAGGATTACCAAAATCAAAACTAAAACTAAAACAAAATAAAAAAATGGGCCATAATATCACATATTTGTCATAAACAAGACGATCCAGACAAAGTCTTTTTGGCCAGAGCCAAAGGGCTGTCTATTTGAAAGTCTAACTTTAAATTACTTAGTCTCAGACAGGAAGGCTCCTGAAATATCCAATTTTTGTTGTTCATTTCATTTGGTTGTGCCTAAATTTTTCATGATTCCATTTAGGATTTTCTTGGTAAAGATACTAGAGCACATTTTATAGAAGACGAAACAGTCCAATGGAGTTAAGTGACTTGCCCAGGATCACAGCTAGTCTGAGGCGATTTGAACTCAGGTCTTCCTGATGTCAGGCCAGGGGTTATATCCAACTGCACTATCTAGGTGCCCAAAAATATTCACATAAAAGAGAAGGAACAAATACTATAGAGAAAAGAGTATTAAGTTTGGAACTTGGGAGTAAATCCAGGATCTCCCATTTTCTATATGGCCTTGGGCAAATCATTTTCCTTCTCTGGGCCTCTCTTTCCTCATCTATAAAATAGGATCCATTTGGATCTCTATCATGCCTTCCATCTCAAAAATCGAAAGAAGTTCAACCTATTTTATGTCACAACCTGGATTATTTTAAGTTTTCCATTTTTTATCTTTAAAGGAAAAATGAAAAGTAAGAAATTTCTCTCCTGGGCAGGAAAGACTCCAAGGGTCTGGAGAAAAGGTCGGAGGCAAGAGAGGGTTGAAGTTTCTAGTAAGTCTTCAACCTGAATGAAAAGCCCAAAGAATTGGAGTGGCTCCATTGGATGTTTGCCAAGTTGGGCCCCAACCTCTGGTTTGGTTGTATACTTCTGTTTGCTTCCAGGAAACACATTATTGGGTGGTGCCAGTTTATGCCACATGACCCCCAGGGGGACCTAAGGGACAGCCTTAGAATTACTCCCTGGAGATGAGATCTGCAGCATCTACTTATGGAGGACCTCCCCCATTCCCAAGTGCTAGCTGTGGCCAATGGGGCAATTTACCAAGATGAGGGATGAGGCTGAAGGCAAGAGGGGTGGTTATTGTTCAATCTAGGTCAGTCAACCAAAGGAACCGAGTCACCCAAATGAAAACAGTTAATGGTAGACAAAGGTTTTCCCAGTTGAGTCTCTTATCTCAGCTGACTAGCTGTTCATATGTTCAATCTGAAGGAGCTGACCAAAGGTCTGAGGGAAGACTGAGGTTGGTCCTGTTTAGAGCTCTTCTATAAAGGAGCTGGCACATGGAGTTGCTGAATAGTGGTTGTCCTTTGTACTGGAAGAGGACTAAAATGACATCGGGGTCAGTGTACAATGTGTCTGCCTGTGGCTAACCAGACAAGTGTGGGCTCAGAAGGCTCAGACACAAACAAATAGCCCTTAGGAACATCCGGGATGGAGATGGCTCTACATTTGTGCATCTCACCTTTCTGTTGAGCGACAGCAATTTGGCTTTGCTCATAGAGCACAAGTATATAAGAAATGTTTATTGACTGATTGACGAATATTTATGGGATTGGAATATATAAGAATAAGAGTCTGTGTTTTTTTCTTTATCCAACTCTTAGGATGTGTACTAGAGGAAAATTTGGAAAAAGGAGACCCGATCTTACCCCTCAAGGTATTCCCAGGATTCTCAGAAATAATTGCTACCCTCTAAGAGTTCCTAATTTGGGGTGAGAGATTATAACAGAAATATAATGCTCAATCCACATACCTGTCCCTTTAACAAGAATCTCTTTTATTCAAAGGGCAGCCAGGGGGGCAGCTGTGTGGCTCAGTGGATGGAGAGCCAGGCCTAGAGTCAGGGTGTCCTGGGTTTAAATCTGACCTCAGACATTTCCTACTTGAGTGACCCTGGGCAAGTTACTTAACCCCCATTGCCTAGGCCTTACTGCTCTTCTGCCTTAGAGCCAATACCCAGGATTGATTCTAAAATGGAAGGTAAGTGTTTAAAAAAACAAACAAACAACAAAAACAAATGACAAACAAACAAAAGGCAGCCAGGTTCTCATTGGATTTAGTATTTATTGCATTCTGAAGAGGAAAAAATGATCTCGAGATTGGACTTTTGCTCAGCACTTGACATGTTTGCTAGAACTTGTTGGTGTCAATATCTTCTAGTTGATGTATTCTAGATTTTAAAGACTTGATTTCATCCCTGAATTTTTGGTCATCCTTCTCCTTCTGATCTTTCATCTCCTTTGCCTCATTTTCAAGCTGATTGATTTTGGCTTTCAAGACATTTTTCTGTTTCCAGATGACTTATCTTACTTTTTAAGATCTTTTCCCAGTTGTCTTCAGTCTCTCTTAATTATGTTTTGAATTGTATTTTGAGTTCTTCCAAAACCTGTATTTAATTCACTGGGTTTTCTGTTTTATTGCTTAGTGTTCCCTCCTCCTTCTCTGTTCTGTTTGTTCTTTGTTCATTGCCTGTATAGAAGCTGTTGATTGTAGTCTCTATTTTCTTTTTCTGTTGTTTGCTCATATTTACCCCTTATTTACTCCCTGCAGCTGTCTGCACTTTTGCTTCTCTCATTTGGGTGGGGGGGCTTTTCTGTCAGTTTTCCCTCTTGGAGCTTTGTCAGTAAATCTCTCAGCACAGTCTGTGGGGGAGGGGTGTTGGAGCTTGAGCTTCCCTGACCTCTGAAGACTTTTGATGGGATTAAGTCCAGCTGGGTTGGGCTGGATGTGCCCTGAGGCCAAAACCTCCTGGAAGTGGGGAGCAATATAAAGGGTCTCCACTGCTGCAACTAGGCTGCCCACTCTGTGCTCCTTCTCTAACTGCTTCCCCACCTCCTGTGTTCGATGCTCTGAGCCTGGCACAGCTTTGCCCGCAAGGTACTCCCTCCAGAACAGTGCTTTTGTTCACCCAGAGTTTCCAGCTGCTGCTGGAGGCTTAGTGCTCTAGTTGGGGGAGGGGTCCTGGGACCTTCCTTCTTCCTTCCCCTTAAATCTGAGTGTTCTTGAATTCTGGCTTTTGGGGAGGCGTACCTTTTAAGTTGAGTCCAGCAGGGGGGGTTCCTTGGCTCTGTCTTGTTAGGTTTGATTTTCAGTCCCCTAGGAAAATTTAGTTTGTAATTGGTAAGGAATGATTTTCAAAGGTCTGAACTTTTGCTGCCTCTATGGTGCCATCTTGACTCTGCCCCCCCTGGCGTTGATATCTTAAGACACGTATGCTAAAACAAAGGACCACACGTTCATTCAGTAGCATAAAGAAGAGCTCAACACTGAAGAGCTGCAGGGATTTCAACAGAGCAGCAACAATGAGTGGGGCAGAGTTTTCTTCAAGTGAGGAGGAGGCAAAGGGGGACATCCCCACTTTATTCATCAAGGAAATGTGTGTTAAATGGGTGGATGTGCAAAACATTGTTGAAAAACCTCACCTTGATAAAGCTTTAAGAAGCAGAACTCTAAGTTTGTTGAATGGCCAGATCATTTCCCACTTTAGAGGAATTTTGAAAAGCAAATAAAAACAAGCATCCTTGGATAGTTTTCTTGTGAAGCTTACATCTGGTGAATCTCAAGCAGAGTTCAGTGGTGAAAAAGGGCAGAAAAGAGAGCCAGTGGCCCTCAGATATTTGAAAGAGGACTCCTTTTCCAGACAACAACTTTTCTCCTCTCCACCATCCTCTTAGGTCATGAACTTCTCTCAATACAAGTAAAATTAAGTTTGAGTTATTTTACTTAATCTGATTATTATTTTTCCACATTATTAATTCTTATTGAGTAAAATAAACTCCATTAATGCACTGATGCCTTATAAAATCTGAATTTTCTGGGTATCTGCAACAGATTAATTCAATTCACATTTTTCCTTTTGGAAAAAAATTCATCTGGTACTCGACCTGCCTTCTGGAACAAATGAATGATCAGGACCAAGGTGCCACTGTATAAACTTGGCCAGCATTATGCTACTTTACTGATAAAAGCTTCGTTTTTGTTTCTTTAAACATCTGCCTTTTGTTTGGCTCTGCTTCTTGGGACAGCAGAGAATAGTGCATTTGGAATCCGAGAACCTGGATTCAGATCCCAGGTCTGCCACTGACTGGATCCTGTAAAATGAAGGGTTTGGGCCAGATGACCTACAAGATCCCCACCAGCTCTAACTCTGGGATTTTATCTTGCCTTCTTTCCCTCCTTCCTAGAATGTTCATCTCCACCTAGCTTACTGTTCTTCGTCAGTAGCAGGCATGCTCATTGCTTCATTAGCACTCCCTCACAGCTCTTTGCTCTGGGGTCCTGGTCTAGAAGGGTTTGTTCCTTGGCTGGGCCATTGTTAGCCCAACAGGCAGAGCCCTTGCTCTCTCTGGCCTCTAACTCCTATATTTCACAAAGGCTCTGCTTGAAGCCTAGCCTTCCATTTCTCTTTTACAAGGTGGCCTCTGTTTCTTAAAAGGCCTTTCCCATCCACCCCCTTTTTATCTCAATAGCTTAAAACTATTAAATACAAAAGATCAGACTTTTAATTTTTTAAACCCTTATCTTCCTTCTTAGAACTGATATTGAGTATCGGTTCCAAGGCAGAAGAGTGGTAAGGGCTAGTCTATGGAGGTTAAGTGACTTGCCTAGGGTCACCCAGCTGGGAAATGTCTGATATCAAATTTGAACTCGGGACCTCTGGAACTGACTCACTATCTCCTGAGCCATAGTTGCTGACTCTTTACCCTTGCTGACAAAGTCTTGCCTGGCTCAAATGACAAATTTATGTATGGACTACTAAGTTTTTGAAGCTCACACACAGGTTGGAGTATAGTCTAATTTAACAAACTTGGAGCATTTAACTAAGGGACTAGCAAAGGGAGGGAAAGAGCCTGGGCTCATAAAGTGCTGTGATCCAAGGCAAAATATGAACAATGCAAAGAAATAAAAAAAGAAAGCAAGAGATGAGAGCAGGGAACAGTCACTTGTGATTTGGGCCAGAGGATTCAGGGAAGGCTTCATGGACCTGGTGGCATTTGTAATATCAGGGTGGTCACCTCTCCTTCCCCCTTGAAACTTAAGAGAGATAAGGTCAAGCCAATGCAATGTCATTTCTTCACTTGGGAGCCTCTACAATTTAAGGAACTTGTCCCTCTGAGAAGCAGTAATCAGCTGAAAATGGAAGTTAGTTGGCTTTAAGTTTATGGATGACAGAATCCCCAGTTAGTAATTAATGGGAACTGGGATGCCTTTGGGGACGTCCCTGACCTTTGAGGTTAGCATCAGGAGGATGACCGCAGGCCCATCATTTGTCCCCTAGAGTGAGTTAGTAATAGGAACAGGCTAGGGATCTGACCTCAGATTTCTGATCTGAAGACCTTATGCACCCAATGGTCATGACAGAACAAAGTTGTGGGATAATGGCTACTCAACCCCTGAGAAGAGATCATCTTTCTTTCTTTCTTTCTTTCTTTCTTTCTTTCTTTCTTTCTTTCTTTCTTTCTTTCTTTCTTTCTTTCTTTCTTTCTTTCTTTCTTTCTTTCTTTCTTTCTTTCTTTCTTTCTTTCTTTCTTTCTTTCTTTCTTTCTTTCTTTCTTTCTTTCTTTCTTTCTTTCTTTCTTTCTTTCTTTCTTTCTTTCTTTCTTTCTTTCTTTCTTTCTTTCTTTCTTTCTTTCTTTCTTTCTTTCTTTCTTTCTTTCTTTCTTTCTTTCTTTCTTTCTTTCTTTCTTTCCTTCTTCCTTTCCCTTACGTATTAGAATCAATACTATGTATCAGTTCTAAGGCAGAAGAGTGGTAAAGGCTAGGCAATGGGAGTTAAGTGACTTGCCTAGGGTCACACAGCTAGGAAAGGTCTGCGTCCAGATTTGAACCCAGGACCTTTCTTCTCTAGGCCTGGTTCTCAATCCAATGAGCCACCCAACTGCCCCCCAGACTTGTTTTCTATGTGTGTGTGTATGTGTGTGTGTGTATGTGTGTGTGTAGATATACATATACAACAGTGATGATGAACCTATGGCACAGGTGCCAAAGACCACTCAGAGCACTCTCTATGGGCATGCAGTCACCCTCCCCCACCCCCCCCCCCATACCTGCAAGAGTTCATTACTAGAAAGGCAGAGGGCCTCAGGAAGAACTGCTCCCCTCCCCCTCTCCATCATGCCTGATGACATTTTTCCCATCCCCCACCCCTCTATCCAGCAGCCAATGGGAGCTCACAGGGGTTGGGGGTGGGAGGGTGGCTCACAGGCAGCAGAGCTGGAGGGGAGGGGAGTGCTGGAGCCCCTCCCCTCCCCCTCTCTACATTGAATGAGGACATTTTTCACATAACCCACCCCTCCACCCAGCAGCCCAATAGGAGCACTTTCTCCCTCCCCTGTGTGAGGGAGGGTGGGGGATGGGCAGTCCTGGCACTTGGTGTCAGGGAGGGGCCTGGGGAGAGGGGGTGGGGCCCAGCACTCCATCTTTAAAAGGTTTGCCATCACTGGTATATACAATGGTTGGTTTTACTACACTGTTTTTTGGTCTCCTCTTTTTTTCTTCTTTGTTACAAGATATAGCTCTCCACAGAGAGAGCAGGAGGAGGGAAATTTTTGGAAATGAAAGTAATGTAAAAAATGACCATTATCTGCACCCAGTGCCTCCATTTCCTCATGAGAAAGAACTCTGTACTCCATGTTTTAAGCCCAAATCTGTCAGAGATAATTGATTAACATCTAAACATTTCTGCTTGGAGAGAGTCCCGAACTGGCAGAGATCCCTCGGTCAATTGGTGTTCTCTCTTTCCCAACAACTTCCACTTCTATTTAATAGTGATCCCAGAACAAAAGACAAACTTCCAAAGCAAACTAAAACAAAGTCACATAGTTTGAGTTCAGGGTTTTGATTTATCAATAAGAAAATCTTCTCATGAAACCAGACATCCCTTTCCATCTGATCAAAGGTAAACAGAGATGCTTCTCTGAATGAAGGTAAACAAAGACATTTCTGTTCTTTACTTGGTCACCTTAAATAAACCTTAGTTTCAGGGGAGCAGCTGGATGGCTCAGTGGATTGAGAGCCAGGGTTCAAATCTGGCCTCAGACACTTCCCAGCTGTGTGACCCTGGGCAAGTCACTTGACCCCCATTGCCTAGCCTTTACCACTCTTCTGCCTTGGAGCCAATACACAGTATTGATTCTAAGATGGAAGGTAAGGGTTAAAAAAAAAAAAGAAAACAGTTTCAGGAAATTGAAATCATTCCCTGAAATGAATTGTCTCTTATGTGTAAGGGGGCAGAGGGAGGATTTATTGAATAAATCAATAAAATTACCTCACTCTACCTTAAAGGATAATAAAATATTTAGCCCTTAACTATGTGAGAATGATCAAATCAAATCAATTAAAGTCATTCCAATTAATTGTAAAAAGGCATTGATTATACTTTGGGAATTGGGTTTGGTGCAGGGAGGGGGCAGTAAGAGAGAGGAGTTAAGATTGACAGCAAGAAACCTTAATTCTCCCAATTGATGGAAGCCTTCTTGCTCAGACCTTACAGAGCTTTGTTTTGTAAATCTCAAATGCACTTACATGATACAATTTCTATGTTAGTGTCACTCTGCTTTGTGGCAGGGACTCTAAAGAGTCAGGATGATCTTAACCCAAAGGGCAATGAAGAAAGGCACAGTGGGTGAGAACAGGTTGGGACATATAACCAGTGAGACATCCTGAAGAAAAAAAGGAATTAAAGACTCACCAAGGAATTTAGATAGGAAGAGATAGTCACAAGGCAAGGTGGAGGGCAGGACAACAAGGGGAGCCAGAGTAGACTAAGAGAAGTGTGCTGTGGGGAGCATCTTAGTGAGAATTTATTTTTTTCCATGGTTCCATGCTTTATGACCTCTCCCTCCCTCTTCCCACCCCACTCCCAGAGCTGACTAGCAATTCCACTGGGTTATCCATATATCACCACTCAAATCCTTTTTCCACATTATTCATTTTTGTAATAATTTTTAAAACCAAAATCCCAAATCATATACCCATATAAACAAGTGATAAATCATGTTTTTCTTCTGTATTTTTACTCCCACCGTTTTCTCTCCATGTGAATTCTTTTTCATAAGGTCCTCAGAATTGTCCTGGATCACTGCATTGCCACTAATGGAGAAGTCCATAACATTCAATTGTGCCACAATGTATCAGTCTCGTGTACAATGTTTTCCTGGTTCTGCTCCTTTCACTCTGCATCACTTCCTGGAGGTTGTTCCAGTTCACATGGAATTCTTCCATTTCTTTATTCCTTTCAGCACAATAATATTCCATCACCAACATATACCACAATTTGCTCAGCCATTCCTCAATCATTTTGCCATGTTTTGCCACCTCAAAAAGCACAGCTATATTTTTGTACAAACAGAACCTTTCCCATTTTTAAAAATCTCTTTGGGATACAAGCCCAGGAGTGGTAGCTTGCTGGGAATTTAAGAGAGGATATGGAAAAGCATGGAGAGGTGGGGATGAGTTATGATCTATAAAAAGAAGGGCATGTCCAGATAAGGAGATCACAGGTCCTTTTGAATATATTGGCTCTGCTTATCTCCTACTGTATTATAAACCCTTTAAAGGGCATCTTCTCTAAGCTTTGCATTTTCCCCAGTGCCTAGCATAGTGCTCTGGACACTGGAGGTGCTTAATAAATAGTTTGGTTTGTATTGTGTGCGTTGTATTGTATTATGATGCAACTCAATATTGGGCTGATCAATCACAGCCAAACATACTGTACTCTGATCCCAACATGATGAATGTCCTCTTCGGACAACAATTGCAGTGTAGTTTCACATTTGTGGCTTATCTCCCTATTAGATGGTGATGAAGAAAGGGTCTTTGTCTTAGCAATACTTTGTACCTTTCAGCATAGGGCTCTGCATGGAGAAGGTGATCAAATGTTTGATGAATGAAAAATCAAGGGGGCAGCTCCCATAGATGGGAGGTCCTGGGTTCAAATTTAACCTCAGACACTTCCTAGCTGTGTGACCCTGTTCAAGTCACTTCACTCCCATTGCCTAGCCCTTACTGATCTTCTGCCTTAGAACTAATACCCAGTATTGATTCTAAAATGGAAGGTAAAGGTTTAAAAAAAATCAAGCAATCAATCATTTTAAAGATACCCCCCCAAAAATAAATAAAGATACCTACTGTGTGTCAGGCATCCATTGTAGTGATCTGGGGCTACAGAAATAGACGTAAATTAGTTTTTGGCCTTGGGAAGCTTACAGTCTAATTGGGGGAGACCACATTTATATATATCTAGCTTATACAAAATAGATACAAGATGTTTTTGAGGAGAGGGCACTAATATATGGAAAGATGTGGGAAGATTTCATACTGAATATGTCGTTTGAACCGGATCTTAAAGGAAATTGGAGATTGAAGGGGCAGAAGCAATAAAGGAGGGCATTTCAGGCATGGGGGACGGCCAGGATACAAAGGCATGGAGATGAGAGTGTACAGTAAGAAGGCCAATTTGTGTAGTCTCTGGTTGGTGTGGGAAGGAGAAGAATGTACAATAACCCTGGAAAGACAGGTTGAGGCCAGGTTGTGAAGGGCTTCACATGACAGATGAGTTCATATTTTCTCCTAAAGCAAATACTTTGGCCACATAATGAAGAAACAGGACTCACTGGAAGACTCCAATGTTGGGAAAGATTGACGGTAAAAGGAGAAGGGGAATGACAGAGGATGAGATGGATAGACAGTGTCATGGAAACATTAAATATGAGTTTGGACAGACTTCATGAGTTAGTGGAGGATAGAAAAGCCTGGTGTGCTATGGTCCATGGGGTCAAGAAGAGTTGGACACAACTGAACGATTAACAGCAAGAATAAAGCAAATAAAGGTGGCAGTGGATAGAGTGATGTCAGGATAGCCTGATGTCAGGAAGACTCATCTTCCTGAGTTCAAGCCTAGCCTCAGACACTTCCCAGCAGGGTGACCCTGAACAAGTCACTTAACCTCCATTGCCTAGTCCTTACTGAATCTTCTGCCTTGGAAACAATACTGTGTGATTCTAAGACAGAAGGTAGGGTTGTTTGTTGGGGTTTTTTTCAAGTGTTCCATAAAGGAAAGCCAGGTGGCTCAGTGGATAGAAAGCCATATTTGGAGTCATAAAGAGTTGGGTTCAAATGTGTCCTCAGATATTTCCTAACTGTGTGAACCTGGACAAATCACTTAATCCCATTGGTCTAGCTCTTGCCCCTCTGTTTTAGAGTACTGAGACAGAAAAATAAGGATTTTTTTTAAAGAAAAGGAGAATCAAAATGTTCCACAAATCTTTAATAAATCTTTAATTTGGTATTGGAGCTTAGGGGAGACTGTGGCTGAAAATAAGTCTTGGAGAGATCTGAATAGAGAAGACAATTGAACCATGGGAGTTAAGGAGATCATGGAGAGAACAAAATAGAACAGTAAAGAACAGAATAAAGATGACAGAAAAGAATAAAAAGGAAGAGAGTCCAAGGCAGA
Source organism: Monodelphis domestica (assembly GCF_027887165.1). Classification (NCBI taxonomy): domain Eukaryota; kingdom Metazoa; phylum Chordata; class Mammalia; order Didelphimorphia; family Didelphidae; genus Monodelphis; species Monodelphis domestica. The sequence continues at coordinate 205,064,694 of NC_077228.1, forward strand.
GCATAAGAATACACAACCCATTCAATGGGCTATAGATGGTGACCCCACAAAGAAGACTCAGAAGATGGATTCCCTCCCATGGGCAAATGTGCCCAGTGTAAAGAGTGAATAGGGAGCCCTAGCACAATTGGAGGAGAAACAATTCTGAGAGTGTGTGGGCATTAGGATGCCAACACCTATTGCCTTCCTTCCCCGTCTCCTTCCCCAGAACTATCCCCGCTGCCCACAAAGCCCCTTACTCTTAGAATGTGTTCTGGAAAGAAGGGACAGAGAATTCCACCTATGACTTCCCCAGCACCTGCTCCCGGCTAGCAAAGTCTGCACTGACTGCATTCCATTGCTTCCTACAATCTCCCCAAAGCAAGGCTGGAGAAATAGCCCAGCTGAGGAGAGAGACAGAGACAGAGACAGAGAGACAGAGACAGAGACAGACAGACAGACAGAGACAGAGACAGACAGAGACAGAGACAGAGAGACAGAGAGAGACAGAGACAGAGAGACAGAGACAGACAGAGAGAGACAGAGACAGAGACAGAGAGACAGGGACAGAGACAGAGAGACAGAGAGATAGTCAGAGACAGACAGACAGACAGACAGACAGACAGACAGAGATAGAGTCAGAGACAGAGACAGACTGAGAGACAGAGAGATCTGGTTCCCAAACCGCCTCGGATCCGAGCCTGCTTTCTCATTTGTACAATTGGGAAAACAGAACTCAAACTGTCCAGCTCAGAGTTGTTTTGTGCATTCATGAGTTATTATAATAATGGGGGGAGGTGGGGCTTTCTTCTAGTCCCAGCTGGGGAACAACACTCTTGGCTTCCATTCCCTCATTAGAGGACAAAGTGGACCAAATATTTTCCCTTCCCGCAGTGACCATTTTCCTTCCAATTAAGCCTCTTACAACACGTCCTTCCCACACCCACTGGATTATAGTAAGGAAAGGATATTGGCTGAATTCAGGGCCAAAGTTTATCTGGCCTCACAGCTACTTTGAAAAGAAAGCCTCCAATGCCCTCTACTGGTTCTCTCTCTTTGTCTCTCTGACTCTCCCCCTCCCTCCTCCCCTCTCCCTCTCTCTTCCCTTCTCCCTCTCTCTGTCTCCTCTTCTCTTCTCTATCTCTGCCTCTGTCGCTCTCTCTCTCTCTCTCTCTCTGTCTCTCCCTCTCCCTCTCTGTCTCTCTTCTCTTCTCTCCTCTCTCTCTTTCTTCTCTCAGTCTCTCTCACTCTCCCTTTCTCTTCTCTCTCTCCCCTCTCTTCCCTCTTTCTCTCCCTCTCTCTTCTCTCTGTTTCTCTCTTTGGCTCTCTGTCTCTGTCTCTCCCCCCCTTTCCCTCTCTGTTTCTCCTCCTCCCTCTCTCTCCTCCCTGCTTTCCCTTCCTTCCTCTCCCTCTCCTTTTCTCTTCCTTTTTTCTCTTCCTCTCTCCCTCCTGGTTCCTCCATGGTTTTCCCAGTGAGACAAACCCAGTGGAGTAACTAGGAAAACCCCAAGAGACCCTCTACCTACACAGTCCCTTTAGGCATTGACTGTGTCAAGGTCTTTTTGACTCCTGGCAACAGCACTGACACATTTACTCCCACACGCACGACCACCTGCCCTCTTGATCAGGACCATGGAGAAGGTGAGGTAACTCTAGAAGTGAGAGAGCATCTTGGATTTTTGGTTTGGGGTGTTCATCCTTCACTTTCTAAGGAGACCAAAGACATCACAGGGTGATATCCTGACTTGTGGATGAATTGTATTTGGGAGGCAGAGTAGCACTGGTCTCCCTCTCTCTTTCAGTCATCAAAATCCAGTGGCAGGACAAAAGTCAGGACAGCTGGTAGTGGCTTAGGATGCAATGGATGAATCTGGCTTCTTTGATGGATCGGAGATTTAGAGCTGGAAAGGACCATAGAGGGTCAGCTCCCCTCATTTTATAGAAGAGAAAACAGAAGCCCAAAAGGAGGGAAAGTACGCTTCTCCCAAACCCTGGCTAATAAGCAGCAGGGTTGTGAATTCTCTTCCATCACTACGATATTTATCTTGCCCTTATTATCAACAACTTGTGAAGCCATTTATTGAATGCTTTCTACTCAAGGCAAGGCTCTGGGCTAAGCTCTGGGAATAAAAGTAAAGGCGAAAACCTGGCCCCTTCTCTCCAAAACACTCAAATGCTTGCCAACATGCAAACAATCATGTATACCCAAGATCCAGTAGTGACAGCGATTTCAGGAGGGAGTGAGGATCCTGGGAGTCAGGAGATGAGAGTGAGGGGTGTGAGAAATAGCAAGGAAGCCAATGTAGTTGGTTTATTATATTAAAGATATTTTATTTTACATGTAATAACAAATTTCCACATAAGTTCTCTGAAGTTATATCATTCAAGTTGTCTTCTCCCTCCCTTCCCAGAGCTGACAAGCAAAGGCTAAAATAGTTGGAGCAGAGAGTTCTTGGAGAGGAATAAAGGGTACAAAACTGGAAATATAAGAAGGATACAGGTTGGGAAGGGTTCTAAATATCACACAGAGAGCTTTATATTCAGTCCTGGAGATGGTAGGGAGCTTGTTCAGTAGTGTTCAGCTCTTCATGACCCCATTTGGGATTTTCTTGGCAGAGATTCTGAACTGATTTGCCATTTCCTTCTTAATCTCCTTTAACAGATGAGGGAAATGAGGTAAAGAGGGCTAAGTGACTTGCCCAAAGTTAGTGTCTACGGCTGGATTTGAACTCAGGTCTTCCTGACTCTAGGTTTGGGACTCTATTGTGCCACCTACTTACCCAAGAGGGAGCTACTGGAGTTTATCAAGTGATGTGGTTAAATCTTTGCTTAAGGAAAATCATGTTAGTTGCCATGTAGGTCTGTGGTTCCCTTTCGTCTTAGGGCCCCTTAACATTCTTTAAAATTATTGATAAGTTCAAAGAGCTTTTGCTTAAATTGACAGTTATATCAAAAATGAAAATTTCAAAAATATTTATTTTAAAATAAAATAATTCTATTATATGTGAACATAAGTAGCACATTTGTCATAAAAAACTACTATAATTTCCCAAAAAAAGCTTTAGTGGCAAGAATTGCACTTTTTATATATTTCTGCAAATATATCATTTATTATTTTATCATTTGGTTCGACAGAAGACAGATGGATTCTCGTACCTGCTTCTGCACTCAATCTGTTGTAATACGTTTTGGTTGAACTATATGAAGAAAATTCTTCACAAAGATATGTTGGAAAGGGAGGAATATTTGAATAGGAAAATGATGGCTTAGTATTTTTATGAACATAATTTTAACCTTAATGACCCTCTGGGTCTCAGAGATTCCCTTGCCCCCGCTAATGTTCTTGGACCACACTTTGAGAACCCATGGGTAGACTTTAGTGAGAACATACTTGAAGGCAGAGAAATCAACTAGAAAACTATTGCAATGGAGCAACTGGGTGGCTCAGTGGATTGAGAGCCAGGCGGAGAGATGGGGAGTCCTCAGTTCAAATATGGCCTCAGACACTTCCTAGCTAGCTGTGTGACCCTGGGCAAGTCACTTAACCCCCATTGTCTAGCCCTTACCACTCTTCTGCCTTGGAACTAATACACAGTATTGATTATAAGGTGGAAGGTGAGGGTTTAAAAACAAAAAACTATTGCAATGGGGTAGCTAGGTGGCTCAGTGGATAGAGAATCAGGCCTGGAGATGGGAAGTCCTGGGTTCAAATCTGGAATCAAATGCAAATTTGGGCAGGTAGGTGGTTCTGTGGATAGAGACAAGACTCACCTTCCTGGGTTCAAATCTGGCCTCAGATACTTCTTAGCTGTGTGACCCTGGGCAAATCACTTAACTCCAATTGCCTAGCTTTTACTGCTCTTCTGCTTTAGAACTGATAAATAGTATTGATTCTAAGTTGGAAGGCAAGGATTTTTTAAAACCCATCTATTATAATGCTCTAGGTAAGCTGTAATGAGGATCTGAACAAGGCTGGTGGCTATGTGAGTGGAGAGAAAAGAACACACAGAAAGAGACGGTGTTGTGTGGGTTAAAATCATGCATTAGCTAGTATTAGTCATCTTGGGTTGGCAGCTTCCTATAGCAAGTTAGTAAAATTTGGTGCCCTTCAGAAGAGAGATACTAATCTCTTCTTATGAAGAGTAGAGAAACCCCGCCCCAAGCAGCTTTATAGGTATCTTATATATAGAAAGGTGCATATTTATTTTTGTTTGTAGATATAAATATATCATTATAATAATATCTATAAATAAATATAAATATATAAACAAAAGTAAATATGCACCTTTAACGACTCTTTTCTAATGTGGCCCAAACCCACTATTTCCCCCCTTTTTCTCTTTCTTTCTTTCACCCTTACCTTCTGTCTTAGAACTAGTGTTAAGTATTGGTTCCAAGGCAGAGGAGTGGTAAGGGCTAGGCAATGGGGGTTAAGTGACTTGCCCAGGGTCACACAGCTGGGAAGTGTCTGAGGCCAGATTTGAACCTAGGACCTCCCATCTCTAGGCATGACTCTCAGTCCACTGAGCCCCCAGCTGCCCCATTTCCCCCTTTTTCTTAATACCTTTGGCAGTCAGTATTCAAAAGGTCTAAAACTGCATAGAGATGGAAGATTCCTATGAGAAAAGTCCTAAAACTTACAGCTACAATCTTGACTCCCTATCCCAAATGCTGCAGCACGAAAGACCTTGGCCACATCTGAACTCTGACTCGCCTTAGAACCTGCAAACGTGAGGGCTGCTCCCACAAGCTCAAGAACACCGGGACGCTTAAGGAGGGCAGGACAAGATAAAGAAAATATAACCTACACAGACGGTGTGTTACACCCAGGTAGGGGTGGGCCACTAAAGAGAAGCACCGAGCTAATTTCCTATAAATCCTGAGCTTGTTTGTATATCCTTGGACATTGCCAGGGAGTCGACCACTCAGAGCAGCACCCCGAGCCTCTCCCCGTCCTAATAACGGGTGCATTTTCTCTGCAAGCAGCTCGTCCGGTCTCCTGTCTGCTCGCTGGAGTGACTGGGGGGCAGACTCGGAGATTCCACTCCACACAGCGTGAAGGTGAGAGGGATCGAATCTGACAACAGATCGGATGTGTGAGACGAGGGAGAGTGAGGACTCAAAGATGACATGAAGTTCCAGTCCTGGAGGGCTGGAGAGATGGTGGTTGCATGAGAAGAAGAGAAAGATAATAAATCAGGAGGAAAGATAAACTGTGTGGGACATGTTGACTTTGAGATGTCCTTGAGACATTCTAGTAGAGATGTCTTCTTGGCAGTTGATGATATGAAGCTTGTTATTGTAGTTCAGCCATTCGGTCGTGTCCAGCTCTTTGTGATCCCATTTGGGGTTTTCTTAGCAAAGAGACTGGGGTGGTTTGCCATTTCCTTCTCCAGCTCATTTTACAGATGAGAAAACTGAAGCAAACAGGGCCAAGGTAATTGCTTAGTCACACAACTGGTAAGCGTCAGAGGTGAGATTTGAACATAGGAAGAGGAGTCATCCCAACTCGAACCCGGCACTGCACCACCTAACTGCCTTAGCACCAACTTCTTCCTTACTCTGACTCTCTGTCTAGCACCTCCCTTCCTTACTCCAAGATACTGTAGTGGAAAGTATTTGTCTTGGAGTTGGGAGTATTGGGTTCAAATCACTATCCCTGGGGCGTTTCATTCTATGCCATACCAATACAAGGGGACAATATTTCCAAAGGTCTCCAACCCTGTTGCTTCCTTCCTAACCCTGGTAAAAGCAAAACCACGGTATTTTCTTGCAGAGAATGAAGAAGGAGAGGCAGGACATTTCCAGTTAAGACAGCAGCCATGAAAGATCACAGAAAAGCCTAGATCTCCCACATAAATTCTGGAAAAGATCTAAAAACAGCTTCTAAAAAAAAGGACTAACAATTAACAAATTTGAAAAGGAGCAGAAGCGTCCCTTCCAGTCTGGAATGGCACTAAAAGAGGGCAGGTGGAGATACTAAAGTAGAGAAGCCAATGCCAGCTTTGGTAAACAAAGAAGCAACATGGGGTGAGCTAGGGGAACCAGTGTGATGCTAATAGTCAGCTCTGTAATCACTCAAATTTGGTCAGCTAACAGGGCACCGTGGCTAGAGGGCTAAACCTGGAGAAAGAAAAACTCATCTTCCTGAGTTCAAATCTAGCCTCAGACATTTACTAGCTATGTGACCTGACCCTGGGCAAGTCCCTTAACCCTGCCTGCCTCCGTTTCTCATTTGTCAAATGAGCTGGAGAAGAAAATGGCAAACCACTCTAGTATCTTTGCCAACAAAACCCCAAATGGGTTCATGAAGAGTGGGACACAATGGGAACAACTCAATAACAATAATCAGGCCAAAAGTCAGTGGGGGCAGGGAGTAAAAGGGAGTTAGGGCAAACTTCCAGAAAGTCTTGAAGCCATTTAGAGCTCTTAACAGATATTAACTGCTGCCAACTCAGATTAATATAGAATTGGAAGAGGTCAGGAAACTGGACCACACTGCCACCAAGGGACCATCCAGAGAGCACTTTGAGCTATCACAAGCTAGAAGGAGCTCCAAAAATTGGGCAATTAAAGCCAGATCCAGGCCCTCATTTGTCAGAACATGAATGAAGAACTATTCTCATAGGTCACTGCGTAGGTGGACAGGGCCTGGCCTTGTTTTAGGAACTATGGGTGAGTGCCAGTGCCAGGGGGGCTATGTAGGAGGGCTGAGGCCAACTTGTTCTCCAGTACCTTCAGTTTTGTTGAGGCTTGTTAGGACCACAACAGAGAATGTAACCAAACCCTAATTAAGAATTATGCCAAGAGGAGAAACAGAGCAACTGAGGTCTGTACCAACACCAAGCCACCAAGAGGTTTATAGAAAAGACAGAGAATGGACCTAATACCAGCCACCCTGTCCACACTGGCAGCAATAGCATCATTCAAACTATAGTGAAGATAGGACCAAGCAAAGTCTGTGGAATCCATATAAGAGTGACACAGTAGACTGGACAGAGTACAAAATTCTATGCCAAGAAATGGGACTTAAAATATGAGTAAACAGAAGAAAACACTGAACACAATGAAATGAAAATCTGGGAAGAAAGATTTGAAAGTAGAATAAATAGCTTAGAAGAGAAAGTGGAAAACATTGCCCAAATAGTGAAGTCTTTGAAAAATAGAGTAGAGCTCAGTTTATATGTCAAAGAGATAAGGAAAAAGACTTGTACAAAAATATTTATAGCCACGTTCTTTGTAGTGGCCCAAAATTGGAAAATGAGGGGATGCCCTTCAATTGGGGAATGGCTGAACAAGTTGTGGTATATGTTGGTGGTGGAATACTATTGTGCTCAAAGGAATAATAAACTGGAGGAATTCCATGTGAACTGGGATGACCTTCAGGAATTGATGCAGAGAGAAAGGAGCAGAACCAGGAGAACGTTGTACACAGAGACTAATACACTGTGGCACGATCAAATGTAATGGACTTCTCTACTAGCAGCAATGCAATGATCTAGGACAATTCTGAGGGACTTATGAAAAAGAACACTATCCACATTCAGAGGAAGAACTGTGGGAGCGGAAACACAGAAGAAAAACAACTGCTTGATCACATGGATCAATGGGGATATGATTGGGGATGTAAACTCTAAATGATCACCCTAGTGCAATTATCAATAATATGGAAATAGGTCTTGATCGAGGACACATGTAAAACCCAATGAAACGGCATGTCAGCAGGGGGAAGGGAGGGAAAGAACATGAATCTTATATCCATGGAAAAATATTCTAAATAAAAAATTCCAAAAATCTAAAAAACCCAAAACACCCCCCTCCAAAGAAGGGTGGCAGGAAAGGTCTATCTCACCAGGGTGGTGGTTGGTCCTAAAGAGCAGCTTGGAATATGCCTCAGAGTCAACAGCAGGATTTGGAGGTGGCAGTAGCAACTTCTAGAGCTTTCAGCAGACAATGGGGGAGGGGGGCAGACAAATAGCAAGGAAATTACAGGAGACCCTTTGCTGGCACTGGGTATGGGACCCTGTTGCATTGCCCATGCACAGTTCCAGATCAAGGTTCCAGGACAAAAAGGAACACTAGCACACTGAAGCTTGTGGCCACAGGGATGGAGGTACCTTGATCATAGTTCTAGGGCAAAGAGGTGTGCTTGTAGTTACACACAGGTTAGAGAGCAATGATCACATCTCTCCTTAGAAGAATTGGTAACTTATGGATTCTCAGAATTACCTTCAAAAATAGCAGCACAAAAACCCTGAAGCTTGGGACAAGATCAGTGCTGAACTTTAACATAAAGTTAAAAGTCAAGCAATAGACTGGAAAAATGAGCAAACAAACAAAAAGAACCTGACCATAGAAAGTGACTATGGTGACAAGGAAGATCGAGACACAAATCCAGAAGAAAACAAAATGAAAGCAACTAAATGCAAAAGCCTCAAAGAAAAATGTGAATGGGATACAAGCCCAGAAAGGACATCTAGAAGAGCCCAAAGAGAATTATAAAAATCAAATGAGAGGAAAAGTTGGGAAAAGAAATGAGAGTAATAGAAGAAAATGATAAAAAGAGAGTTAATAGCTTGGTAAAGAAGGCATAAAAAACACCGAATAATACTTTAAAAAACAAAATTGGCCAAATGGGGAAAAGATACAAAATCTCACTGAAAAAATAAGTCCTTAAACATTAGAATTGGACAAATAGAAAGCAAATTATTCCATGAGACAACAAGAAATGGTAAAAAGCAATTAGATCACTTAACCCCCATTACCTATCTCTTATACTCTTCTGCCTTAGAACTAATACACAGTATTGATTCTAAGATGGAAAGTAAGGGTTTGTTTGGTGTTTTTTTAAGCAGTTAGACTACAATTTAAGATATCCCTGTTATGAGAGAATTGAGTTAATAGAAACCTCATCAGGGTAAGGGGCCTTCTAATCTGGAGGCTGGTGAAGCAGAATGAATAAAGGAGACCCTTGGATTTCTGGTAAATTTGTGAAAGTCCTGTGAAACTTGTTTGGTCCAGGAGTCTGTCTCATATCGTTTCTGCATGGTTTGGTAGAAATATGTGGAATAAAAGGGCTGTTAGGTGGCACAAGGGATAGAGAGCTGAACCTTGAATCAGGAAGACTCATCTTTTCTAGTTCAAATCTGGCCTCAGACTTCCTCGCTGTGTGACTCTGGTCAAATCACTTAACCCTGTTTGCCTCCATTTCCTTATCTGCAAAATGATCTGGAGAAGGAAATGACAAACCCCTTCAGTATCTTTAAGAAAACTCCAAATGGGGTCACAAAGAGTCAGTCACATCTGAAAAACAACTGAACAAATGTAATAAAGTCTTGGGTTTTAGTTCCTGTTGTTACCTTTAAAATGGGGGTATATATCTCCTAGGTTTGCTGCTGGGCAAGTATTTTATAAACTGTAAAAAGCCACATAAATGGGAGCCCTCACTGAATATTCCTCTAAACCAGTGTGGGCTGATCAACTGATCAGAAGATGAAAAGATGGGTCAAACTCTACCCTCCTTCTTGATAGCCAACTGCAGGGCTTTAGCCCAAACCTCCCAGCCTTTATTCCCAAGATTCCCATTTTTGACCTAAAGCAGTTACAACCTAATTACTATTCAGGCACCCATAGTGCTGCTCAGGTGCCACTGAGCTTTCCCCTTCTCCCACCAGTCTTACCAGTCAAATGATGCTGTGGCTAGAGCAGGCATCCTTGAGGGAGCCATGCTCTGCATTCTGTCATTCACCCTCACTCCAGTGGCTCCCTATCGCCTTTAGAATCACATGTAAAATCCTAATTTGGCATTCAGAGCCTTTTAGTCTTCCTACACTTCATTCCATTCCTGGATGGGATTTGACTTCCCAAGGCCCAAGCATTTTTTTTTCTTTCAAAACCCGTACCTTTGGGGGAAGCTAGATAACTCAGTGGATGGAGAACCAGGCCTGGAGATCGGAGGTCCTGGGTTCGAATCTGAACTTAGCCATATCCTAGTTGTGTGATCCTGGGCAAGTCATTTAACCCCCATTGCCTAGTCCTTACCACTCTTCTTGCCTTAGAACCAATACACAGTAGTGACTCTAAGATAGAAGGTAAGGGTGTGTGAGAGAGACAGAGATAGAAAGGGAGGGAGAGAGAGACAGAGAGAGATTAAAGAAAAAGAAAACTCAAAATGGAATCAACAAACAACTGAAAAAAATGACTAAACAAAAATTCATGCTTGTTCCTTTCCCTTTTCCCTTTCACAAACTGACAATGACCTACCTTTCCTGGCTGTCTGCACATTGCTCAGTTCATTCTAATTAACTCCAGTGGTTTATTACTATCTTGAGGATCAAATATAGGATCCCTTCCTTGATTCTTTTCAAATGTATGTTCTTGTGTTTTATAGCACATATTATTAGTACAATAGTAGGGATAAGGGCTAGACCTGTGTTATCATCAATACCAAGAAGTCCCACAAGTTCAAACTCTCTATCAATTTAGGCTGACATTTTCTCTGTAACTTTTACTCAAAGGGAGTTGCTTTGAGTACCCGGATGTGAAATGACTTGCCTAGGGTCACACAACCAGAACGTGTCTGAGGCAAGATTTGATCCCAGATGTGACCGGCTTCCCACCCAACTCTATCCATGAGGCCAGGGCTGTACAGCACTGTTGTTTAGCTGATTAGTCCCATCTGACTCTGTGACCCCATCTGGGGTTTTCTTGGCAGAGATACTGATGTCACTTCCTTCTCCAGTTCTTCTTACAGATGAGGAAACTGAGGCAAAAAGAGTCAAGTACCTTGCCCAGGGTCACACGGCTAGTACGTGTATCATTTGTAAATAAGAAAATAGACCATGTTGGCGGTGCCCACACACTTTTATTGACAGGCACGAACAATCAGAAAGGTTTCCATTATAAGACTTCTGAAGGCTTCCTCGGAGAGGCAGGAGTCACAGACTGCACTTCCAGGAGATATCAATGAGCTCACTAAAGCTTACCGAGGTGTGATCCTTTGTATTTCCTAAACTGGCCACCGGAGGTCACTGCGAAAGAAGTCCCTTGGGTGGAGGTTAAGGGCAAGGACTAGCCTTTGGCAGGGAAAGGACTGGCCATGCAGAATGGATGCCTGGGTTGGGGTCACAGATAAAAACTGGGAGTCTCGTGGCCTGAAAATTAAAATCGTGGTGCCTCATTCCATGGCTGCCCCATGTTCCATTTGTCCCTGTTTTGGCAGCTCCCACCAAGCTGAGGCATGGAATGCTCACTCCTTTCTCTGAGTGCGCCATCTTTGAAAGACTATGTGGGCTGCGATGCTGGCCTCATGGAGGTTGGGGACCGCCAGGTCACCTGGGAACACCTCGGGCTTGAAGAATAACCTGGAAAGTCATCTTCCTCCTTCAGGGGGTTATATGGTGCTGCTCAAGAAACTTTAGTGCTGGGGCAGCTGGGTGGCTCGGTGAATTGAGAGCCAGACCTAGAGGCAGGAGGTCCCTGGTTCAAATCTAGCCTCAGACATTGCCTAGCTGTGTGACCCTGGGCAAGTCACTTAACCCCCATTGCCTTGCCCTTACAACACTTCTGTCTTGGAACCAATATCTAAGATGGAAGGTAAAGAGTTTTATTTAAAAAAAAAAATCTTTGGTGCCTTTGAGGCTCATTAAAAAGATGTTGGAACTTTTTACATGTAATTGGGGGAAAATAAAATGAAAAAAAAAAGAATCTTTAGTGCCTCCCTACTGCCAGCCAAATAACATTCAAACTGCTTTTTCTGACACTCGGGCTCTGTAGTTGGACTGCATCGAGCCTGGTCTCCTGTCTCTCTCGATACTGCATACCTAAGGGGTCTTGGGCCAGTCACTGGATGCCTTCCCTGTGGGCTCCAGGTGGCCTTTTCGGATGCATAGAACGAGGGGGGCTAGACAAGACGCTGTCTGCAGCTCCCGGAACTCGGGGGTCGAAGGGGACGAGACGTTTGGGAAGGGGAGGGCGACAGGCGACACACACCAAACCGCTGGAGACGCCCAGCCTGCTGAGCCACCGGACAACAATCTCAGCATAAAGGAAATGGTTTATTGGTTAAGTGGGTCCCTCCCTCCTCTTCCCCTTCCCACCCCGTGTCACACCCGACTGTCCAGCTGTGGCCCGGCAGGGCGGGAACGGGTCAGCGTTGGGGGAAGATGTCCCTGCACTGCTGAAGGATCAGCTCAACCACCTGGTTCTGAAACACCATGGTCATAGGCATGTTCCCCTCCTCGAACTCGGGCCGCAGCAGCGTGGGCCCAAAGACGATCGCCACACTCTGCACCGACATGCGGTTTTCCTCTTTGTGTTCGATCACCCTGGGGAAGGCAGGCGGGCATCAGGGCGGAAGGGGTTACGGGGATCAGGCCTCCCACGCCAACAAAATGCAAACAGAGGAAAGCCCTTCCCTCACCTGCAGAGGTGCTGGAAGAGGAGGCGCATGGTGTTCTGATTGGGGGCAGGAAGAGAATGCACCAGGTCCCGCACGTGGCAGCTCCGCTTGGCCTGATCCGAGAGTTCTGGGGGGAGAGGGTGGGTACAAGGAGAGAGGAGGACTCAGTGGGGAGGTTCTGAGCTGGAAATGCTTCTGTCTGTGCAGGGAAGGGCTGAACCCCCCCCCCACTGGGTAAAGTCTTTCCTTCTGCAGCTCCTCTTGACAGCCTGGGCTGGGGGAGGCGTTCTTGAGAAACCCGGCCAGAGAGGGTGCACGAAGCTGCCTGTGGCATAGTGGGGAAGTGATGAGCCTGGGAGTCAGGAGTTCACGTCCCACTCGGACACTCAAGCTGGGGGACCTTAAGCAAGCCACTTAGTCTCCCAAGTCAGTTTCCTCGTTTATAAAGCGGAGATAACACCGGCAGCTCTTAGCTCCAGATGAGATCGTGTACGGGAAGCTTGTTGCAAACTTCCTAGTGCTCTACAAATGTCCGCACTTATTAACGGGGAGCTGTTCTCCGGGAGAGCCGGATGGCATTGTGACCACTGATTCCATCTCTCCATCCCTATCTCTTCCCTGTAGCTTAAAAACCAAACCAAACCCAAACGACCCTAACTTTCTGTCTTAGAATCACTACCAAGTATTAGTTCCAAGGCAGAAGGGCCATAAGGGCTGGGCAAAGCGGGTTAAGTGACTTGCCCAGGGTCACGGTGTCTGAGGCCAGATTTGGCCCCAGGACCTCCCATCTCCAGGCCTGGTTCTCAACCCGCTGGACCTCCTAGCGGCGCCCTCTTCCCATAACCTTAACACCACGCCACCACCCTAGGCCCCGCCTCTCACTGATGGCTGAGATGAACTGGTGGAAGTGAGAGAAGGGGAAGAGGGGCTCGGGTAGCTCCCGGAAGAAGAGCTTCAGCGCTCCAGTAATGACGTGGACATCCTCCCAGCGCCCATCATCCAGGTCCAGCCGTTCATCTGGAGGACAAAGGGAAGAAAGGGTGGCTGTCTCTTGGGGTGGGAGTGGGGGGAGCTGCCGAGTCCTCTCTTCCCGGCCATCTGCATAGGGAGAGGGAACTAGAAGGGAAAGATGCCCCGGACAGGGAGGCAAGAGGCAACGGGGAATCCGAGGGAGCACAGGCTAAGGCTGAGGGGCTCACACAGGGTCTCGGGTGCCAGGGGCAGGTGTGAGGGATTTTTCATAGCCGTGTCGGCCAAGGGAATCTCCCTCACCACTCAGCCTTCTGTGTCGGGAGACTGGCCGGGATCCGGCCATTTCCTGGCAGAGGACTATGGGAACGTAGGGCACAAGGCCCTCGGTGCGAGGGGCTCCTCTTCTCTGGAGACTGGAACCCAACACAAAGCAGCCCCGCTCCCCCACCTCCAACATGGGCACCTTGCACATTCTTCAGCTGAAAAGAAGACTCAGGGCAACTCACCATGGTCCACCTTGTAACGTAGTTTCTGGATGGTGGCCAGGTTCCCACTGATGCGGTATAATCCATCAATGTCCAACCCTAGCAGAGAGGAGAGAGAAGCTGGTTTCCACCTCTTCTAGGAAGCCCTTCTGGGTTCGTTGGGGGACAGAAGGGACGTAACCCCACTTTCCCCGTCATCATCTCCTGCTCCAACGAGTGATGTATTTATCTACTCTCAGTAAGTCCTATTTATCTCCTGGGTCGATTCATAGCCTCCCCTCTCCAGCCATCCTCGACTCGTCTACATAAAGTACACGGTCTCCTTTTTCCCAAGGAGCAGTTGCTGATGAAAAGGGCTTTCCATCTAACCGCATCTGGGTCTGCATGTTTCCCCAAGGGCGGAGCCTTGGGTCTCTTCTCCTGGTTCTGTATAGGACCTCACCTAGTTCCCAGTTCAGTCAAGACTCAGGGTGCCGAGAGGGCATGAGGGACAGGAGAGAGCTCCTCTGGCTTCGGGGTACCCCAGTCCCACCCCTACGGGTCCTCCCGAGGCCTGAGAATCCCCCCTCTTGGTTCCTAGTGCCCACACGTACCCCGAGACTCCACCGTGCGGATACACTGCTGCACAAAGCGGGGTATGAGGCTGTTCTCTCGCTCACACAGCGTCGACAATGCACAGCCAAACACCTGGTCTGGAAGGGTAGGCGGGAGAACCAGAGCTCAGCCCCCAGGAAGGCTGCTTCTAGGTTCCCCCCCTCCCTGGACCTCAGCAAACAGAGATCCAGAGAGGGAGTGGGGGTGGGGGAATGGGAATGGCCAGAGGGAATGGAGAAGGGGGAGCCAGCTCGGTGGCTCAGTGGAGAGAGCCAGGCCTAGAGGTGGAAGGTCCTGGGTTCAAAGCTGGCCTCAGACACTTACTGGGCAAGTCACTTAAGCCTCATTGCCTGGCCCTTATGGCTCTTCTGCCTTGGAACCAATATTTAGAATTGATTCTAAGGTAAAGGTTTTTTAAAAATTAAATTAAAAAGAGCAGACAACGTAGAACCAGGATTTATACTAGAATATCACTGCACAGAAACATCAGGGGCTCAGTGGTTAACATGCTGGTCCTGAGGTCAGGAAGTCTTCAGTTCAAAACTAGTCTCAGACACTTCCCAGCCATGTAACCCTGGGGAAGTCACTTTAACCTGTGAATGCCTCGGAGGCAGCTAGATCAGTGGAGCCGAGTCTGCAGTCGGAAAGATCAGAGTTCAATTCTGGGCTCAGAAGTTCCTAGCTGTGTGACTGAGGAAGTCACTTAACCTCTGACTGCCTGACAAAACAATCCTCTGGAGAAATGGCAAACCACTCTAGCATCCTTGCCATGAGAGCCCCATGGATAGCTACAGTCCATGGAGCCACGAAGAGTCCGATGCAACTGAACAACCATACAACATTATTGCACAAAAATGATTTTGAAAAACAAAAAAGTGGTCAATGCAACGACCAACTTTGGTTCCCAGGGTGAAGTCTGAGACCTACATGTTTGGACACAGCCAATGAGGAATTTGTTTGCTTTCTCTCTGCATATTGGTTACCAAGGTTCTCTTTCCCCTTTTTCTTTTTCCTATGAGGGGAAAGAAGGTGGAAGAGAGAAAATAAACACTTATAAAAAAAATCCAAAGATATGGATGTCCACACTACCCAGCATGCCCCCCATCCGGATTGTTGTGTCTAGACACACACGCCCTACCTTTGATGTAGCCCTTCTCCCGAAGGGATTGCAGCGTTGGTCTCCTCAACAAGAATTTTCGGAGTTTGTGTCGAACCTTGCTGGAGTCACTCTCAGGACCCATGGAACTGACTGTGGGTGACAACCCCAGCACCTATTAGAGGGGCTACCTGGAAGCCCAGGGCCCCAGGTACCATATAACCTTCTAAGAGAACTTCTCCATACTACCTAAAGTTGTTCAGAGACTTCTCCCCGTTCCTACCTCGGAGATGGGGGTGGTGGGGAAGACTTCTCTGCTGTGAGGAAAGAGCCCTTTCTTCTCTTCCCCCACCCTGTGTCTCCCACATCATCCCAGGTCCCAGCCCCACTTACTAGAATGCTTCTTTTCCTCTTCTTTCTCCCTTCCACCTCCCAGTCGCTCACTGGACCCAAAATCAGCACTGTTTTCACAGTCAATCTCAGGGTAGGGGTCTGTGGACTAGAGTCATAGAATCTCAAGAGTAGGAAAAGGTCCTCTAGTCAAATCTCATTTCCCCGAAGTAGGAATCCTGACTATCTCAGAATCCTCACTCTCTCAGAAGATAAACTTCCCTCATTGGACAATGGAGAGTTTCTTCTTTTATTGAGAAATTGGTCTCCCTCTACATTTGAAAGAAAGAATGGGATAGTGCAATAGCTCTTCAACTTCTGAGGCTCAGAACCCTTTTATACTTTTAAAAGTTGAAGATCCCAAAGAGTTTTGTTTATGTGAATTATGTTTACAGATATCTACACTATTAGAAACTAAAACATCTTAATATCATATAGAAATACTTTTGACTTCAAAGACCTCCCAAAATAATTTTTGGGACCCTCCCAGGAGCCTCAGGACTGCACTTTGAGAACAGCTGGTGTTACTGGATTTGGAGTCAAGAAGATCTGTATTCAAACCCTACCTCCGACACTATTTCTAGCTGTGTGATCTTAGGCAAGTTATTTAATCTCTTTATATCTCAGTTTTCTCATCTGAAAAATGGGGAGGAGTTGACCTAGATGGTCTTAAAGGTCTCTTTCAATTTCGAATCTATGAGACCTGATGTACTTTAATTTACTTCTCCTACTTTTGCCCTCAATATACAAAACTGAATTCAATTCCTCTTTCTTATGAGAGTTCTTCAAATATTCAAAGGCTACAATCCCATCTTTTCCTCCTCCCTTCTCATCCCCAGATATTCTCTTCTTCAGGCTAAATATTTCCAAGTAATTGTAGACTATTTCTTATATAACATGTTTTCCACTTTTTTTTTGACCATTTTAATCACCTTCTTCAGTATACTCTTGGATTTATTGCTGTCCCACTTTGTGTGTGATGTCTAGAACTGAACATGATGTCCTGGCTCTGGTTTGACAGACGGTCTGTGGTCTGACTAGTTCCAAAGGCCAGGCTTCTATTAATGCAGCTTAATTAATTAATGACCTTAGAGTCAATTAAGTTTTCAATATTATGATACATCATGGATTCATATCAAGTTTGTAGTCTATTCATACATCCTAAACAGAGCTTTATAACCTTTTCTGTGTCATGGACCCCTTTAGTAGGCTGAAGAAGCCTACGGATCCCTTCTCAGAAGGATGTTTTAAAATAAGATATTTAAGACAATAAAAGAAACCAAAAATACTGAAATAAAGATGTCATTTCCCCCCCCATCCAAGTTCATGGATGGACACTGGATTAAGAACTCTTGTTTTCTGGAAGTTTTTCTCAAACAGTGGGTAAACCAGAATTTCTCTATCTTGAACCTGCACAGATGATTATTTTAAACCCAAGGGTGGGATTTTATATTTTGGTACTTTGATGATTTTTGATACTGATGAAGTGAACTTAATAAACAGTTCAGAGATAATTGACTAATTAATGAGAATTGTCATTTATTTCTATTAACTTAAGAGAAACTATCACCATACTTGATTGCTTTAGAACTCAGGATAAACTAATCATCATGGAAGGCAATTTGGAATTATGCCCAAAGGGCTTTAAATGAATGCATGTCCTTTGATCCAGCAATACCATTACTAGGTCTGTACCCCAAAGAGATAATGAAAAATCTTTGTACAAAAACATTCATAGCTACACTTTTTGTTGTGGCAAAAAAATTGGAAAACCAGGGAGTGTCCCTTGATTGGGGAATGGCTGAACAAATTGTGTTTATGACGGTGATGGAACACTATTGTGCTCTAAGGAATGAAGAACTGCTTGATTTCTACTGAACTGGAAAGACCTCCATGAACTAATGTGGAGTGAAATGAGCAGAACTAGAACGTACACAGAAAACGAAACACTGTGGAACTATCCAATATAATGGACTTCTCTACTAACAGCAATGCGATGATCCAGGACAATTCTGAGGGATTTCTGAGAAAGAACACTATCCACATCCAGAGAAAGAACTGTGGGAGCAGAAATGCTGAAAACATGTTTTATCACTTGTTTATATGGGTATAGAATTGGGTTTTAAAAGATTATTACAAAAATGAATAATATGGAAATAGGTAGCAAATGATAATACTTGTATAACCCAGTGGAATTGCTTGTCAGTTCTTGGAGGTGGAGAGGGAAAAAAAGGAATCATGGAAAAATATTTAAAAATAAAAATAGGGCTTAAACAACAAAAAAAATATGAATAATATGGAAAGAGGTTTTGAATTATAATAATACATGTATAACCCAATGGAATTAATTGCTTGTCAGCTCTGGGAGGGAAGAGGGAAGAAGAGAAAATGAATCATGTAGCCATGGAAAAATATTGTTTAAAAATTAATTATTTTAAAAATATTTTAAAAGTGATTAAAAAAGAACACAAGCTAAGAATAAGGTAACAAAAGTTTAGGAGCTAGATGACTTGGAGGGGGAGGTCTGGTGAGGTTGTTACCAGGCTGCATAAGGGAGAGAGGGAGGAAATTATTTCTAAAAACTTGCTAAATTAGGATGCCATTGAGGTCTAATTTTTTTCATTTAAAAAGACACACGATATCAATATAATAATAAAGTCAAATAGGGGCAAGGCATAAGGCAGAGCCCTAAAGCAGACCATTAAAAAATTACTTTCTTCACCCCTATCTAGAGTGACATAGATCTCTTAATCAACCTTTTTTTAGGGATGGGAAGCCATCTAACTAAGCTATAGAAGACTAGAGTTGGGGCTGTTGCTTCCATCTTGACCCTGCTGGGGATCAGGTTCTGAGGGACCTGAATGGGGGGTGTTGGGGGGGACAGGCATTAAGGATGGGATTGTAAAAATACACATGGCTACTGTCTCCCCACCACCTACCCCAATATCCTCTAGAGTTGAAACTGTTGGATAATGAAATCCTGGCTCTGCTACTCCAGCCTGTGTGAACTTGGGCTCGCTACATAACTTCTTTGGGCCTTTCTTTCCTTCTCTGTTAAAAAGAGGGGTCTAGGCTAGCCCATCTCCCTCAATTCCTGATCCAAACTATGAACAAAATCCCTTATCACACACACAGGAATGGAATCCAACAGAATAACCAAAACAAAAGGAAAAGTAGAATTTCTCTCTCTCTTCTATAGTGATAGCAAATTATCTAATCTAGTTCAAGGCTGAGCCTAGGCTGCGAGTGTTGGCTGCCAGCCCCAAGGATACGCTTGATCCCCACTAGGACCACTCCGCCTATAAACATGGCCCCTTTCCTTCTTGGTTCCTTTTCTCATGAGCTCCCCAATCCCAAACGGTGCCCCTGAATTTTGTTTCACTGCCTATTGTTACCTGCTCCTGGATGCCCTGAATGATCGCCTTGTACCAAGTCCCAATTATAGTCTCTGAGTCGTGCTGAATCAGGTATTCAGAGCTATCTCGGCTCCGGAGCTGGAATGGCAAACATTTTCTCAATGAGGTATTACACTGGCATTCTTGATTTGAAAGAGGGAAGTCCCTGAATGAAGTGAACTTTTCACCTTGTTTTTTTAATGTTTATAACCTTTATCTTTATCTTAGAATCAACACTAAGTATTAATTCCAAGGCAGAAGAGCAGTAAGGGCTAGGCCACCAGGGTTAAGTGATTTGTACAGGGTTACACAGCTAGGCAGTATCTGAGGAGAGATTTGAACCCAGGATCTTGCATCTCCAGGCCTGGCTCTCAATCCACTGAGCCACCTAGTTGCCCCTGGTGCATTCACTTATTAAGTACCTTCTATGTGCAAGGGTCATTTAAGTCCTTCTCCAAGGTCTTGATTAGAAAATGTCAAATAGGGCAAGACAGAGCCCTACGGATAGCATACCACAAAAGACACTGCTTCCCCACCACATTGTGACAGAGGGAGTTAGAGGAAGAGGGAGAGAGAAAGACAGAGACAGAAACAGAGAGAGAGGGAGAGAAAGACAAAGAGACAGAGAAACAGAGAGAGGGGGAGTTAGAGAGAGAGAAAGAGGAAGAGAGAGAAAGACAGAGAGAGAGAAACAGAGAGGGGTAGTTAAAGGGAGAAAGAAACAGAGAGGGAGTTAGAAGGAGAGAGAAACAGAGGGAGTTAGAGGAAGAGGGGGAGAGAGACAGAAACAGAGAGAAGGGGAGTTAGAGAGAAAGAGAGGAAGAGAGAGAGAAGGGTAGTTGGAGAGAGAGAGATTACAAGAATAAGCTGACAAACTGATGGCAGAGTCTGGTGCCTGTTGTAGATAATCTATTTTATTCTTTAGTCCCTTGGCATGTCAAGTTCCACCTGTATTTGTCTAGGCTGTTCCTCAAGACTGGAATTTGAAGGTTCAACTCAGGTACCATGTCCTGTGGGATCCTTTCCTGATCCCATCCATTATTAGTGCTTTTTCCTTCCTATTCAATTTATTATGTTCATACTTATCTGTTTACATGTTGTATCCCTCCTTACCCCCTAGAGGAATGTAAGCTCCTTGAGGGCAGACTTGTTTATTTTGTCTTTGTATTTCTAAAACCTAGCATTCTGTCTTACATACAGTTAGTGCTTAATAAATGCTTGTTGGGTTGGATTGGCTCCCCTTAGAAGGGCTTAGAAGAATATTAGATTGATGTCCTAAGAAGATTATTTGGGCATCCCATTTACAGCACCCAGCAGTACTGTGTTGGACACTAGGAGAAATAAAGATATAGTCAATTTAATTTGTGTTTCCTAAAATGAATATGTAAGGTAAGGTCCATGTTCTCCAACAGCACAGAATCTTAATATTAGAGCAGACTCCAGAGCTCACCATACCAGCAACCTTAGAAATAGCTAGCATTTAATAATAACTTGCATTTATATAACACTTAATGGTTTGCAAAACATTTTATCTCAAAAATTGTGTGGGTCCTTTTACTGCAGGAAGAAATAGGGAAGTGGTTCTTATGATCTTCTGTTTTTTTTTTTCTCCTGCCCTACTCCCAGTGGGGCTCAGGCTCCCACCCCACCCCCATTAGGACTAAGTGGGATTCTACTACCCTGCCCTGGCATATTTACTGCTTAGGGGTATGGTGAGAAAAAGAGAAGGCCCCAAAACTAGGGCAGCTCTAAGAATGATCAGGTCACTGTGACTTCAACAGGAAATGCTCAACTCAGGCTAGAGAGATTCCTCTCCCAGTCCCATCCTCCCATCTTTCCAATGCCTTCTAGAAGCTGGGAAACTGGGTTCACAAGGAGAATTAAAGACAGAGTTAAACTCAGGACCTCCTTAAATGTGAAGAACTTGGAATCCTTGAGGGCAGGGGTGATGGGTCAGTAGTAAAAGCCTTATTAGCACTGATCTTGTTCTTGACCCCACTTCTTCTTGATTCCAACTGGGTTACTTGTGGTGGGAATCCACTTTGTTGGAAAGTACCAGTCATTTAATAAACTCACCCCTTCTTCTGACCCCTATTGAGTCCCAGAATCCTTACCTCTAGCACATTCTTCTTGCTGGACTTGTCCTTGGTGGCCCAATTCAGAGTAGCTCCTCGGAGGTCCACAGTATACTCTGGAGTTGACAAGTTGGATGGCTGTCTCTGGAAGAAATGGGGAGGAAGAATCTTCACTGAGTACTTATTCTCCTTATCATCTTCATTCCCCCAACTCAAGTGAAACTTCCAAGGTCAGAGAACAAGACTGGCCATTGGCCTGTTCAGTCTGACAAGAGAGACTGAAAACACCCAGGAGACCTTGGGGAAATGAGCAGCTTTTATTTTGTGGACCTCACTCAACTTGCTGTTTCAGTAGAATTTACCTCCACCCCCCAACACACACACACAGAGTATAGATCGATAACGGATTTAGAGATGAAAGGGACATTAGAAATCACTAGGTCCAAACCATTCTCTTTTTTTAATCCTTACCTTCTGTCTCAATATCAATTCTAACACAAAAGAGTGGCAAAGTCTTGGCAGAGTTAAATGACTTGCCCAGCTAGAAGTATCTGAGGCCAGATGTGAACCCAGATACTCCAGACTCTAGGCCTGGAGCTATATAAAACTGTATCACCTAGCTGCAACCAACCCATTCATTTTTACAGATGAGGAAACTAAGGCACCAAGAGGGTGTGATTCACTCAGGGTCATACAGTTAATAATTGTCTATCTCGGGTAGCATCTGAATCCAAGTTATCCTAATTCCATGTTCACTTCACTATAATCAGGGGTTCTTAGAGACTGAACTTACACGAATTTTTTTTTGATAACTATTTCAATCTAATTGGTTGCCTTTGTAATTCTAGGCATCTAATAGGATACGTCTTAAAAAACATTATTGTAGGGAGAGATTCACAGGCTTTATCTGAGGGTTAAAGGGGTTCACGACAAAAAGGTTAAGACTACCCCAACCAGTAAACATTTATTGAGCCCCTACAATGGGCCAAGGTACTAGAGCAAGTATTGGGAATATAAAAGCAAAGAAAAGCAGTAACTACTCCCAAGGAGCTCAGTCTAATGGACTATGTCCAGGATTTGCTTTGTCATTTTCCTACTCCAGTAGGAAGGCTAGGTCCCATTCCTTGTTCCCTTTGAACTGGAACTCTTAATGCCCAGTGGCTAATTCAGGGAATGTTCATTTCCTTCTCTGGCTCATTTTACAAATGAGGAAACTGACGCAAACAGGGTGAAGTGACTTACCCAAGGTTACACGGCTAGTTAAGTTTCTGAGGCCACAACTGAACTCAGGCCTTCCTGACATAAGACCTGGGCAGCTAGATGGGTCAGTGGATAGAGTACCATTTTACATGAGGATCTGGCCTTAGACACTTCCTCACTGGGTGACCCTGGGGCAAATCACTTAACCCTGTTTGCCTCAGTTTCCTCACCTGTAAAATGAATCAGAGAAGGAAACAACAAACCACTGCATTTATCTCTGCCAAGAAAACCCCAAATGGGGTCTCAAAGAGTTAAACACAACAGAAAAATGACTAGCTATTCCTGGGAACGAAATAAAGGCAGAGGTCCAAATGTAAGAGGCAGTGCCGAGAAGCTAAGAGCTAAGCAGAGCATACATCTTCACGGGCACTGTCTTTCCCATCCAGTGTCTCAGATAAGGCATGCTTGTAAGGAAGACACAAAGTACCTGAACACTATGTTCCTAGATTCCTTCTGAGGTCAGCAAGAGGACACCTACCCCAGGTGTGTGTGGGCAGGATGCCTCCCAGAGAGGACCAGATGCCTTAGGGATAAAGTAGAGGGGACTGTCCCTGATATGACCCATGCTAGGTGGGGCTCTCACCAGGCTGCCAGCAGTTGAGGCCTTTGACTCCTTGAAGAAGGTCAGAATCCCGCCTTCTAGCACAGTCCAGGAGGAGCTCCAATTCTTCTTTCTGAGAAAAGGGCAATAATATCATTATCACCATCAGAAGAAATAGATATAATATTATATATTAATCATACATATTATATAATATGCATATATTATATAAGTTTATATATTAATTCTGTCTATATAATTATATATGTTTACATAATAAATTATACATATACAATTTATATATCATGTATATATAACATATTAATTATATATAATTTCTATCATTACATATGTTTCTATATAACATACCATATTAATTATATAGAATTTCAAAATAATGTTTATATATTAGAATATAATTATATATACATAAGTTATATATAACTATGTATATTTATATATGTTGATTATATAATTTCTAAATTACATGTTTATATATATCTTAATTTTGTCATTTCTATATCATTCTATATAATGTTTACATAATATATTAGGATATATTAATTGTATGTATACATAGTTTATGTGATTATAAATATATATCCATATAAATATTTACCTACTATATATAGCATATATATAAACATTATATATAATGTTTAAGAGTTTATCTATATAACCACATCTGAACTTCAAAACAACTCCATGAAATAAATCCAGTACTGATATACCCATTTCACAGATGAAGAAACTAAGGTTAAGTGACTTGCTCATGGCCACACAGCTAGAATTATCAGAGGTGAGAATCGAACCTATATCGTCCATTACACTTTGATGCCACTCTTGGTGCTTACAAACTACAGAGAAACAGCCTTGATGACATTCCCATCTGCACCCCACTTCACCTCAAGTTCTGGACTCTGACTCTGCTCCCTGAGCACTCTCAATTGCCCCTACTCACCGAAGACGTTTCCCTTTGTCTGCTGTCTTGGTGCGATAAAGGACACCAGCTTTATCCAGAGTCTTAGACTATGAGCATGTTGGGGAAAGGAGAAGAGATAAGGTCAAAAGCAGGAAGTGGGCTGAGGGAATCATAGATTTTAAGCCTTAGTAGGGGTCAGCTGGGTAGCTCAGTGAATTGAGAGCCAGACCCAGAGATGGGAGGTCCTGGGTTCAAATATGACCTCAGATACTTCCTAGCTGAGTGACCTTGAGCAAGTCACTTGACCCCCCATTGCCTAGCCCTTACCACTCTTCTGCCTTGGAGCCAATACACAGTATTGATTCTAGGACAGGAAGGTAAGGTTTAAAAAAAAAAAGACTTAATAGTCCTTTTACAGGAGGAACCCAATAAAAGCCTCCTGAATTAATTTGTATAAACTAGTCCAATCCTTGATGTTCCTACCTGGATGATGCTCCTTGAGGATAGACTCTTTTGCTTCTTTTTGTAAGCAGTGCCTGGCTCATAGTAGGAGCTTAATAAATATTTTATGGATTGAATTGAAGATAGCTCATGGGACTGGACAGCCATTAGAAAGATCTGTCTTGAAACTTTTGTGCACACTTTGGTCCTAGTTCACAATCAAAGAATCTCAGCTGGAAAGAACCTCAGAGTTCATCTAGCCCAGTGCAGGATGGACTCTAATTCTTCTTTACTGAAAAAGGGCAGTAATATTATTTCCCTTCCAAATCTTCCCTTCTTGATATTCAATCATTTTTCGGTCATGTTTGACTCTTTGTGAACCCATTTGGAATTTTCTTGGCAAAGATAATTTTGCAATTTCCTTTTCCAGCTCACTTTACAGAGGAGAAAACCAAGGTAAGTAGGGTTAAGTGACTTGTCCAGGGTCACATAGCAAGCAAGGGTCTGAAGTGAGATTTGAACTCAGGAAGATGAATTTTCCCTACTTCAAGCCTGGCACTCTAGCCATTATGCCATTTAGTTGTCTGAGGAATCTTCTTTACCAGATCCTTGATCAGTGGAAATCGAGTCTCTGCTCAAAGAGCCTAGAGATGGATAACTGCCCTCCGTAGCCCTTTTTTCACTTTTTAGTGCATTATTTTGATAGCTTTGACTCACTTCATACTTCAAGGTACTATAAATGTGTGAAATTCAACCAGTAGAAGTGAGGATAAATGATGAATCAAGACAACAGTGTTGTTGCTATGACTTCTTATCTACTGAAACAGAAAAGTGCAGTCCCCATTTGGAGAGGCTCCTTTTCTAAGCAGAAGAAACTTTGTATTAAGTATTATTTGCTGAAAATCTTTTTGATTGCATGCTAAGAGTTAATCGTTTTTTTTTGAAGCAAAGACACTTAAAGTCTCCTAAATTTGTCAGAAAACTTTTTCTTCCTTTTCTAATTTCTGCAGGACCAAAGGGACTATGCCCTTCATCTGGAAGTAACTGAGGAAGATATGGGCAGCATAACTCCTCCCATGCTTACTAACCATCTGAGAGCCAGCTGGCTACAATTTATCATTGCAATAATGCATAAACTTCAATAAACCTCAGCAGAATGAGTGGAATTGTGTGTTCTGTTGTTTTCATCTTTTAGGACAATGAGGTAATATTCATCAAATAATTATCTTTTTAGAGAGTGTTGTTAGTGCTAAATTTTGGGAAATGGGCAGAAGGACCTAATCACCAGCTCTCTGACCTTGGAATTAGAAAGGAGACTCACTGCCTCTTAAGAGCCCTTTCCATGTTTGGGCAGTTCTCACCTCTAGAATCAGATGGAATAATAACAATAGCTAGTTCTTTACATAACCCTTTATGGTTTGCAAAGGACTTAACAGATATTACCTCAATTGGTCCTCATGACAACTTTGGGAGTGGGTTCTACTATTATCTCCATTTTAAAGATGAGGAAACTGAGGAAGACAAGTTAAATGACTTGCCCTGGGTCACACAACTAGGAAGTGAATGAGGCTGGATTTGATCTCAGATTTTCCTGACTCTGCTTCCAGAGCTCTTTCCACAGTGCTATCTAGTTTCCATCTAGCTATCATGGATGTTAATTACCCAACTCGAGGCTGAGCTCCCAACTCTCTGGTGTCCCAACTCATCATGGGAAGTTCTCAGACTGGAAATGGAATCAGTTTGAGAATTGTTCTATTCCTTTGAAGATAAGGCAGACCATGTTTATTTACTACCTCACTAGACAGGTGGGAAGTAGGAGAGATAGATCAGAGTTTATTAGAGGAGATAAGGGTGAGGGTAGGCAGATAAGGGAATAAACAAAACAGAGGCAAAGGATGGGAGGAGAGAGGAAGACATGAAGAGACAGAGAGAGAAGCAAAACCTAGATTCAGGAATTCCTCTGATAAGCATTCACTGCTTGCCCAGTCACTCTCTCATGGCACCTTACATGCCTATCTCAGCCCCATTCCCTGAAGGAACCCCTAAAACCACTTACTTTTGCCTCTGGAGGACTGGCCAGTGTCAGGGAATCATTGTTCTGGCTGGTCTTGCTGCTGCTCTGGTAGCGCTGGCCTGTGACAGGTACCTGGAGAAGAAGATGGTCACTCAGGTCCCCCCACCTGCATTCTAACACCCCTCTCTTACCTTCCCCTCCCCTGATCTAGACCAGTACCTGGGGAAGCTCCCACTGGGTAGTGCTGTCACTGGGGTTGTAGAAGTATGGTTTCCCCTGCTCATCCTCGGATCTCATCCACTGGTGAGGAAAAGTCCAGTCAGTCAGTGACCACTGTATGTTGGGGGTGGGGGGAGGGAAGTAGTTCTTAGACAGGTGAACTTCCAGAAAGAAGTGGGGTGACTTGTGTCTCTGAGGCTGGGGTGGGGATAGAAAAGGGAAGGAGAGAGAAAGGAGAGGGTGAATGGGGGATGGAAAAGGGAAGGGGGAAGAAAAGAGAAGGGGAAGAAATGAATGAGGGGGAAGAAGAGAAAGAATGATGAGAAGGAAGGAGGGAAGGAAATGAATGAGAGGGAAGGAAAGAGGAGAAGGATTGGGAAAAGGAAGGAGGAAAAAAGAGTAAGTGAATGAGAGGGAAGGAGAGAGGAGCAGGATGAGAAAGGAGAAAGGAGTGAATAAGGGACAAGGAGAGGGAAGGAGAGAAAATGGAGTGAATGAAGGAGAAGGAGAGAACAGGATGAGAAAGAAAGGTGAGAAGGGAGGGAGTGAATAAGAGGGAAGGAGAGAGAAGAAGGATGGGGAGAAGGAAGAAAAGGAGAGAAGGATAACATTTCCGAAAAGAAAGTGGATGGCCTCAGGAAAGGATAATAGATTTGAAGGGGAAGGGGTTCCATAGGAACATCTATCTGTAAAGGCTCCAAGGGAGCTGTCCTCTTCCCAGATCTAACATACCTGCTCTTGGGTATAAAGGTTGGTATAGAGCAACTGCCCATCTGGAGAGATGTGGCAGGACCAGCCAGGGGGTGTATAGGGGTCAGTTGTTCTCCTTGGGGTTGGGGATCCTGGGCTGGGGTCAGTGTAAGAGCTCACTGGAGAGTAGTCTTCCTCTGGGTAGCATGTTAGCTCCTCTGGATAATCTGCCTCTGGTGTTGGTGGCTGGAACACAACACCCCAAGTCAAGAATCAGTGAGTTGCTCTGCCATCTTGGATATTCTTTCTTACCCTATTCCCTCAACCCCAACCACCACCCACCTTCCACCTCCCTTAAGACTTCAGTTCCATCCCAAGGTGACATCTTCTCTCCCGAGACTTCACCATCCCATTCTCACCCTTTGGTCCATTGGGCTACAGGGGGCAAGTTCTGTTTGCATCTCAGGGGTGGTGGACTCCTCCCATGCAGTCTCACCAGTCAGGGGGTTGTAGAAGAACACTCTCCGGCTCTCTTCATCCCAGTACTGATCCCACTCTGCTTCAGGGTCCCCTGGGCTGCCCAGAGGGGATAGAGAGGTAGCCGGGCTAGATGCAGATTCAGTAGGTCCAAAGGGAGACTCCCAAGTGGTCTCCCCAGTGCTTGGATTATAATAGTAGGGCCGTCCACTGCCCAAGTCTGTATGAGTCTCCCACACTGGGCTGGTGGAGATAGGGATTGGGGCAGGGGCAGGGGCAGGGGCAGGAGCAGAGGGAGAGGCTGGAGCCAGAGCAGGAATTCGCTGCTGCCTCTCTACGTTCACATATACAGGGTCCAGAGAATTCTCTACCTGTGAAAGGAAGAAGGGTCAGACATCATAGAACTGAAGAGAAGAAAAGGGGTCAAGTATTGGTCTACCTGCTACTGGGAAGGAAGGAAATCTGAAGTCAAAGAAGAAGAGAGAAATAAGCTTGAAATAATCACCTTTTGGAGCTTCAATTAAGGCCCCATTCCCATAAGAGGGCCCTAAGCTCACTCACTTTCTGGCCAATTTCAGGGATTCAGAACTGCATATAAGAAATATTTAGAGATCTAACTGAACTCTAAAAATAAATATCCATTGTAACCCATCACCCCCACCCCCTCCCACTATTTTGTGCCCTTTTTCCCCCAATAGTGGGACATGATATCTCTTTAAGGATCATTTCCATCCCAAACATGAATCAATTCAACATCTATTTACCTCTTTAAGAAGTGACTACGTACAAGGCATTGAACTAGGTGCTGGAGGCGTGACTAGAAATCTTAGTGTCTCAGCCCTCAAGGAGTTTATGTTCCACTGAGAGGAGGAGGATTCCAACATGGGCACAGAAAAGGGATCATACAAGGTAGATTGTAATTGGTCATAGTTAAGATCCAGACAAAATGCTATATATAGGAATATCTGAGGATGGGAAGGGAGGATAATTTCACTGGGGGAGAAGGGAAGCAATCAGGGAATGCCACTTAGAGGAGGAGGCATCTGAGCTATGGGCCTTGAAGAAAGAATGAGAAATGACAGTGGGAATGGGAATGAGTGGCATCAGGACCCAAGAACAGAACTGAAAGTCAAGCCATAAACAACTTTTGGGTAAGATGTCTGTGTGAACAGTGGCAGAGAAGCCCAGAGAACCCCAAATGGTAATTGGAAAACCCTAAAATGGCACCAAACTAAATAAGAAGGAAATTCAAAGAGAAACTATAGCAAGTGCTTTCATCCAAGTTAGAACTTCACAAAAAGGAAGTAAGTAAGCATTTATTGGATACTTTCTTGCCAGGTACTCACTTTACAAATATCTCATTTTATTCTTGCAATAACCCTGGGAGGCCAGTATTGACCCAAGGGAGGTGCTCACTGGGGTGTTCTGGAAGTCCACAGAACTCTAACCTCAGACACTCCAGAGGAACTGGAAGATTCAGTGCTAGGATCCAATCTGGGGGGTTCAGGATGGGGAGGGGGGGAGAGGGAGGGCCTGAAATCTACCAGCATCCTGAGCACAGTCACGGAAGAGGAAGTCAGCAGCAGGAGCCAAGGCCACTGAATTCAGAACCAAACAGGGTGTGACTGTCTGAGCCAAGAATATACAGTAGGACAGAGCCCAGTCCTGGCACAAAGTCCCAATTCAGGAACAGGTTGTAGATAGGAATAAATACAAGTAGACACTAAGCTCTGTAAATATGATAGATTCATAGACAAACAAGAGTCCAACGCAGAAGGCACTAATTCCACAAACACTTTAAGTAGAGCCTCAAGGGGAAAGAAATTCATGACCACAAGGATTACAAGAGTACCTAGAAGAAATGAATTAGAGATTTTAAAAAAAACGAAATTAAAAATAATTGAAGAATTACGATTGGGGAAAAGTAGAAGGAAATTTCTGGCCCAAATGGCTACCTGGATGGGGGCAGATTTTCAAGTTTCAACAGATACACTCCAGGCAAAAACCTAAAAATTGCATGAGTTGAAAGAATTTCCAAGAAATCTGATAAGAATAAACTGATGCAAAGTGAAGAGCCAGATAAACATTGTACACAATAATAGCAATATTGTAATGATGATCAACTGTGAAAAACTTAACTACTCTGAGGAAGATCATGATATAATTCCAAAAGATCCAGGATGAAAAATTCTATCCACTTCCAGAGAACTGGTGTATTCTAAATTGAAGCAGATTGAAGCATCCTTTTATTCACTTTTGTTATTTTTCTTATGTTTGTGTATACCTGTTTTCTTTTGTAACATGGCTAATACAGAAATATGTTCTGCATATCTGAGACAGCCAAGGTGGTGCAGTGGATAGCATGCTGGGTCAAGAGTCAAGAAGACTCATTTTCCCATGTTCCAATCTGGCCTGAGACGCTAATTGTGTGACCCTGGGCAAGTTACTTAATGCTTTTGCCTCAATTTCTTCATCTATAAGGATTGTTATAGCTAATAAATATTGATATAACAGGATGAAGAATGAAATGGCAAATCATTCTACCATCTCTGCCAAGAAAATCCCCAGAGTCAGGTCTGAAAACGACTAAACAACAATGTTTTACAAGACTTTCCATGCCTTCTCAAGGGATGGAGGAGGGGCAGGAGAGAGTTCAAATCTGGCCTTAGACACATCCAAGCTATGTGACCCTGGTGTGAGAAAACTGAAGGAATTCAGGAGATTAGGACAGCAAATGGTTAATTGTGGAAATTGAGAGATCTACACTGAGTCCATCTTGTGACTCAATTCTGGAGCTAGCTCAGCTCCTTTTCTATTCAATCACGGGCTTAATCCAAATTCTCCTTTGTGAGAAAAATTCATTCAATCATGGGAATGGGAGAAAATCTTATTGTGCTGTTTAAATCTAGCCCCACATGGCTGGGAAACTGGACCACCTGTGCTTGCTGTACTAAGTAGAGATTCGAAGACAGAAGAGCATTAATGGTTAGACAATTGGGGTTAAATAACTTGTCCAGGGACACACAAGCTAGGAAGCATCTGAGGTCATATTTGGACCCAAGACCTCCCGTCTCCAGGCCTCCAGACTATTCATTATCCTGTCCCTGTCCCTGTTAGAGATTCTTATGCACCAAAGACTTAGGTTATATTGCCCAGAAATACAGAGCTTATTGCTGAGGTAAGGAGTATCCTTATAATTATACATCTCAAGCAACTCGTATGTCTTATCTGAAAACTGGTCCATTCTGATTAATCAGTTATTGTTTCTATGTTCCTTTGATAGTTTACAGATGCTTAGCAAGGAGTAGAGCACCTCTTATCCTGAATTCAGGTAATTGCACCTGTTCACTTTCCTCTTCCCAACTTGGAAAGCCCCTAATATTTCATCCAATTAGAAATCAGGTTACCTAATGCTGTAATATTTTCCTTTAATTGGTCTTATTTGAGTAATTGCTTAACTAATGCATAAGTTTGTCTCCTTCTATACTCAGGGTCTAGTCCTAAGCTGAGGAAGGGATTTGGTCCCTATTTGTTGGGCAGTTGGCATACATTGCTTAATAAACTGATATGCTCAGAAGATCAAATCTTTGTTCCCTTATTTCATTTTCTTGTTTCACTGGAAAAGTCACAATTTCTGTTTGACTCAATTTCTCAGCTGTAAAATGGGGATAATAACATCTACCATATAGGGTTGTTGTAAGGTTCAAATGAGATAATAAAGTGCTTCGCACATAGTAAGTGCTGTATTAGTTATTATTATTATTTTTAATTTGTAAGGCTCTATATTAAGAGGCAGCAAAAATGGAGGGCCTCCCTGAGAAAGCCCCAGGGTGACTGGAAATACACAGCAGTAATCTTGGAAAAGATCTGGAGTTGTAGTAACCAGAATGGTTGTGAGCATGACAGAGCCCATCCTGGGCCATCCCAGGTACTAGGGACTCTGAAATGTCTGGAATTCTTGAGATGCCATTGAAGGCTCGGAAGAGTGTCAGTGTTTTAAACTTCAAAACTACCTGGGAGGTAGAATGTACACAAGAACCCAGGGGTTACATAGCAAACTGAAGATATGGACTAACACAAGAAGATATAGACTATAAAGAATTATGATGGAGGGGCAGGTTAGAGCACCAGACCTGGAATCAGGAAGACCTGGGCTCAACTCTGGCCTCAGATACTTCCTAGTTGTTTGATTCTGGGCAAGTCCTTTAATCCAAATTGCTTAGCCCTTGTCCTTCTGTCTTAGAATTGATACTAAGATAGGGTAAGAGTTTAAAAAAAAATAAAAATTAAAATGGATCCAGAGATACCCAAAAATCCAACCTAGAAAGAGAAAATAATTTGACAACTGAAACCAGTGGCTCATAGAGAAAAGTGGATTTTCCACAAGGACTGTAGGAATACTTAGAATAAATTAAATAGGACACTTTAAAAATGAAATAAACATGCTGGAGGAAAGAATTGGAAGGAGAATAAGTAGCTTAGGAGACAAACCTTACCCAAGTAATGGATTCTCTGAAAAGTACAATAGACCAAAGAGAAATGAATGACTCCCTAAGAGAAGAAAAATATTTGAACAAAATTGACTGAAAAAAAGCAAACAAACAAACCCAGAAGATACAAGGTATCTCCTATCAAAAAACAAGTGGCCTAAACAACACATGTCAAAGAGAGGCAAGTTAGGAATCCTTAGACTCTCTGAAAACCAAGACCAAACAAAACTCCTGTACACAATATTTCAAGAAATCAGATGAAAACTGCTCCAATTTAATAGAACCAGAGGGCAAAGTAAAGATAGAAAGAATCCATTAATCATACAATATAGTCTGTAAGGAAAAGTTCTGGGCACGTCATCAACAAAATACAGCACTTCCATGGCAAAGAAAAAAATAATACCAGGAAGAAAGAACTAAAGAACCAAGGAATCACTTAGGTTCACACGAGTACTGGTAGCTTTCATCTCCACATGACATTTTAGAATATAATACTGCAAAAGAGAGAGACTTACAACCAAGAATAACTTAACCTAAAAAATAGAATACAATCTTAAGGTGGGTGGGGATGCAGGTGGAATTTGTACCTTTAATGGAACTGAGGTCTTTTAAACATTCCTGAAGACATCAGAAACTTTGAAATGCAAGATTCAAGAGAAATCTAGAACATTCTATTTGAGTAATTAGAAGGGACTTATGATGAATAGCTAATATTCTTACAGGAAAAAGAAACAAATATCTTGTTAGAACCTCAATATCTTCAAAGAATATTGAGGGAAATAGTTTAAAATGGTAGAGAATTAGTGGGGGAGATGTAAATTGGTTCTGTTCTGAGAGTTTTAGAGAAAGGAAAGTAAAAGGATTATATAATGTAGAAAGGAGGAAGAAGAGGGTAGAAGTGGTTATTTCCCATATTTGGGTATACCAACATGAAAGAAGGGGTGGTATAGCACAGGTCAATGAATGTCACTGTTAGCTGAACCTGAGAAAAGAGGGTTTGAGAATACATAGTTTGGTGAAGAAATATATCAAGAACAATAAAGAAAATGCCGATATGGAGAGAAGGAGTTAAGAGCAAAGTCAATACTGGGGAGAATAGTTATAAGCAAAACACTTCCTGATCCCAAAGAGTTAATTAAAAAGGGGGGAAAAGAAAAGAAATGGAAACTAAGCTGCTGTCCATTGAATTGCTGGACAAACTGTGGTATATGAATATTGCTGAGTTATGAGAAATGTCAAAAAAAGATGATTTCAGAAAATCCTGGAAGTCAGAACTGAGGTGGAATGAAGTGAACAGAACCTAAACAATTTATACAATAACATTGTAAAGAAAAATAACTTTGAAAAATTTAAGAACTCTGATCAAAGCAATGCCCAACCACATCTCTGAAGGTCCTATGCTGAAGCATATTATATCTCTCCTGAGGATGGTATTTTGGGACATGGTCACTGTGTGGATTTGATTCGATAGCCTATGCTTATCTATTGTAAGAGATTTTCTTTTCTTTTTATAACCAAAGATGTGTTACTAAGCAGGAAGGATGCCAATGATGATGCCAATTTAAAAGGAAAAAAATAAGAGGACCATAGAAACATTTTGATTATATGTGGAAGTATACAGAAGGAAATTCAGAAGAAAGTGGTCAAGTTAGGATTTATTAGAGACTACAGACTGTGCCAAGTTTGGGGGATATGAGGAAAAACGAAAAATGGTCTTTGTTTTCAAGGAGCTCACAGTCTAATGGGGACATAACATGTAAGAATTGTGCAGAGCCAAGCTATAGACAGGATAAATTGGAGATATCAACAGAAGCACTAAAGGCACTAAAATTAAGGAGTATTAGGAAAAGTTTCTCACAGAAGGTAGACTTTTAACTGAGTTTTGAAGAAATCAGGAATGCCAGGAGCTGGATTTGAGAAGAGAGAGTAGCAGGCATGTGGAACTGCAAGTGAAAATGCTCAGATGCTAAGAAGTACAGATAAGTGGTACAATTTTTAAAAATAACAGGTTAAATTTATTATATACTTTGAAAAAAAAGCTGTGGTATAAAAGAGATTGTTTCTGCGCTGTTTCTTTTTTCTGCTCTACTTTGTATACAGAAATGCTCATGGTTTAAAGTTTATTTGGTTGTTATGTATTGTTGTGTTCAAGACCAAAAAGAAAGAAAAGAAATTGGAAGGTTATAAAAAAGGCTTACAACAGAAGAGATGGAAAACTTTACCCAAGTAAACAAGGAACCTCCTGAAAGTAGCCAGTAGCAAATAGAACTCAATCATTCCATGAGACAAACAAGAACCACTAGAACAAAGTCAAAAGAATGAAAATGTAAGAAGGAACCTACAATCAAAAACAGACCTGTTGTATCCCAAAGAAATTTTTTTAAATGGGAAAGAACCTGTTTTTATAAAAAAAAATATTTATAGTTGCATTTTTTGTGGTGATAAAGAATTAAAAACTAAAAGGATATTGCTCAATTGGGAAATGGCTGAACAAATTGTGGTATATGATGGTGATGGAATACTATTGTGCTGTAAGGAATGATGAACAGGATGATTTCAGAAAGGGCTGGAAAGACTGACATGAACTGATTCAGAGTAAAATAAGCAGAACCAGGAAAACATTATACACAGCAACTATAATACTGTGAAATGATCAAATGTGATAGACTCTACTACTAACAACAAAACGATGATCCAGGACAATTCTGAGGAACTTATGGAAAAAGAATGATATCCACCTCCAGAGAAAGAACTGTTGGAGTAGGAATGCAGATGAATTCATTTGATTTATCACTTGTTTATTTGGTTATATGTTTTGGGGTTTTGGTTTTATAAGATTCTTCACTTACAAAAATAAATAATATAGGGGCAGCTGGGTGGATTCAGTGGATTGGGAGCCAGACCTAGAGATGGGAGGTCCTAGGTTCAAATCTGGCCTCAGATACTTCCAAACTGTGTGACCCTGGGCAAGTCAGTTGACCCCCATTGCCTAGCCCTTACCACTCTTCTGTCTTGGAACCAATACACAGTATTGATTCCAAGATGGAAGGTAAGGGTTTTAAAAAAATGAATATAGAAATATATTTTGTATGATAATTCATGTATAACCCAAATTTAATTGCTTCTCAGCTCCAGGAGGGTGGAAGAAAGAAGGGAGACGATTTGGATCATATAACTTTAGAAAACTTATGTGGAAATTTGTTATTAAAAATAAAAATAAACAAAACAAACAAAAAGCAATAGCCCCAGAAAACAAGTCCAGGAATGAACATTTAAAAATCATTGCACTCCCTGAAAGCCATGATCAATCACTTCTGGGCTAAGATGGCTATAGAGTAGAAGCAAGGGTCTTCTTCTCACAACTGATTGATATAAAGCACCTCAAAAAGACAAATCAAAATCAGATGAGTGATGGGGCTTTACCATAGGGCACAGCCTTGAAGGTAGGCAGGGTTTGGGCATTTCCATGTTATAAGGGGGTAAAATTACATCTACCAAAGCATGAGCTGATCACCCCTCCCCCACTCCACCTATGTCACCAGAGTCCGAGTGAGCATGGGGCAATCTCTAGCTTTTCAGGGCAGGCTGAGGTCACCATTGGTTTACCCCTGAGGGCAGCAAGACTTGGGACCCCAGGAGGCTGAGGA
This sequence comes from Monodelphis domestica, assembly GCF_027887165.1. Taxonomy (NCBI): domain Eukaryota; kingdom Metazoa; phylum Chordata; class Mammalia; order Didelphimorphia; family Didelphidae; genus Monodelphis; species Monodelphis domestica. The sequence goes on from NC_077228.1 coordinate 205,100,781, forward strand.
ATGCAGAGCTTGGGTGCAGAGATAGGGCTGAGAGGGGCTGCCCACAGCAGACTCAGTGGATATTGAAAAATAGCCTCAGGGCAAAACTACTCTGTAGCTCATACAGAAAGAGCTGCCTAACCTCCTCAGACTTCTGGCTGGGAATGGAAGAAAAAACTAACATAGCAATGGCCACCAACACCCAAGAACTACAATCTACAACTAACCAAAAAAAAAAGAAAATAAAAAAAAGCCTCTGACCTGGATCACTTCTATGGAGAAAAACAGCAGACTACAGAGGAGACAGCAGAAAGTGACAAACAAGCAAACACACCCAAACTTCCCCCTCTACCCCTCCATGGAAATTGGTCACAAGCACTCTAGGAACTCAAATTGGAGTTCAAGAACCAAATCAGAAAGATAGAAGAAATTTGGCAAGGAAAGTGGGAAATAGTTTTAAAAAAACAGTTTAAAAGACAGAATCTCCATGCCCATCAATTGGGGAATGGCTGAGCAAATTGTGGTATATGTTGGTGATGGAATACTATTGTGCTAAAAGGAATAATAAAGTGGAGGAGTTCCATGGAGACTGGAATAACCTCCAGGAAGTGATGCAGAGCGAGAGGAGCAGAACCAGGAGAACATTGTACACAGAGACTAATACACTGTGGTATAATCGAACGTAATGGACTTCTCCATAAATGGTGGTGTAATGTCCCTGAACAATTTGCAGGGATCCAGGAGAAAAAAACACTATTCATAAGCAAAGGACAAACTATGGGATTGGAAACACCGAGGAAAAGCAACTGCCTGAATACAGCGGTTGAGGGGACATGACAGAGGAGAGACTCTAAATGAACACTAATGCAAATATTATCAACAAAGCAATGGGTTCAAATCAAGAAAACATCTAATGCCCAGTGGATTTACGCGTTGGCTATGGGGGGTGGGGGGGGAGGAAAAGAAAATGATCTATGTCTTTAACGAATAATGCTTGGAAATGATCAAATAAAATATATTAAAAAAAAAAAAGACAGAATCTCCCATTTGGAAAAAGAAGCCCAGAAATCACATGATAAGCAAACTGGACACCAGAATTGACCTACTAGAATCCATGAAAAGCAGGATAGACCAAACTGAAAAGGAAAATCAAAAGATCATAGCTGAAAACCAGTCTTTAAAGACTAGAATTGGGCAAGTGAAAAGCCATGACCAAAAAAATCCTGGATTCTAAAGTTCAAGAAATCATTATTGAAAATGACACAAATCTATCAGAACCAGAGGGCAAAGTAAAAGACAAAAAAAAATACACCAATTACCTATTTTTAGGAGAGAGGCAGTATGCTTTATCTTTGGAAGTATGGACTTGGTCAATAGTTGGTCATTACATCGGTCAATGTCTTTAAATCTTCTAAATTTTTAAAAATTATTTTTCTGGTTGTTTACTTTTCCTGGCAACAATTCATTCAGGTCTTCCCAAATCTCTACAAATTATTCATATTTATCATTTCTTGTTATATCACAACTTGTTTCAACATTCTCCAATGATAAGTGCATCCCCTTTCTATTTATTTGTGACCAAGAAAAGTGCTGCTTTAAAGAAAGAGCTGTGATCAAATTTGAGTTTCCTAAATAACCTGAAAACATAATTGAGTGTGGACTATTCTTAGTCATGAGCAAAAGTAAGAAGTTCCTCAGTGGAATTATAGAGTTGGCAATTGATGGAGCACAGGTAATTTGTTTATTTTATTTTAATTAAACCCTTACCTTCAGTCTTAGAATCGATACTATGTATTGGTTCCAAGGCAGAAAAATCATAAGTGCTAGGCAATGGGGGGTTAAATGACTTGCCCAGGATCACACAGCTAGGAAGTATCTGAAGTCAGATATGGCTCCAGGACTTCTTATCTTTAAGGCCTGGTTCTCTATCCACTAAGCCACCTAAGCTCCTCCCAGTAACTTCTGATAATCAGCTGAGAGGATCAGCCATATTTGGCCTAAAGAAAAATGTAAACTAGAGACATTTTAGGATGGCCCATTAACCTTGTCAGGTAGGCAATGGGTCTTGGGTAGGTTCTACAGGTCTTAATCAACGTGACATGGGGTTGGGGACTGGTCAAACACACTGATGGCTGAAGAAAGGAATTTTCTAGAGAGAAAAGAGCACAAGATTTAGAATCAGAGGACCAAAGTTAAAATTATAAGTCTGTTACTATCTGTATGACTTTTGGCAATTTTGACCTCTCTTGGCTTCAGTTCCTTCCTTTTTAAAATAAGGGAGCAGAATGTTTAAAGTTACTGGTAACAAATAGTTCTGAGGTTTCATCTCATAAACATCAACTTGACAAAAGTGAAAAAGATGGACATGGTCAATACTGGAAGAGTTGTAGAAAAATATGCGGTGTTGAAGAAACTGCTAAGAGAAAATTATACTTTGTCAGTTATATCTTTGGAGTAGAATTTTGATTTTTTAAATTTTTGGCTTCACTGCTTTGTTATAAGGAAGAGTTATTCTGGATAGATGTGGAAAATGACTGCTATAAACACAAAAGGCATAAAATATTTTAAAAAAATAAGTCAGGCACACTAATATGTTATTGGTGGAGTTGCAAATTGGCCCAACTGTTCCCGAAAATAATTCCCATTATAGGAGAAAAGATGCTAAACAATTCATAATCTTTGGCCCACCAGTCCTGTTATTGGACATGTACTCAAGGCAGTCAAAGACAAAAGAAAAACTCCATGTATGCCAAAATATTCACAGCGACATTTTTTGTGGCAGCAAAAAACTTAAAAGCACAGTAAGTGCCAACAGGGGCGCCTAAGTGGCACACTGGATATTGCTGACTCTATAGTCTAGAGGACCTGAAATCAAACCCAGCCTTAGACACTTCCTGGCTATGTGAAAATGGGCAAGTTGCTTAATCATCCTACTGGCCTTTGTTTTCTCATCTATAAATGAGCTGGAGAAGGAAATGTCCAACTACTCCAGGATCTTTGCCAAGAAAACCCCAAACAGAGTCAGGAAGAGTTGGACATGACTGACGATTGAATGATAGCAACAGAAAAGTGGTTCAATTATTACCAATTGTTGGACAAGTGTGGTATTATAAATGTAATAGAATATCATTAGCGCATCATGAGAAACATCAGAAGACCTGTATGACATGATGGAAGAGCAAAAAAAGCAGAACAAGAACTTCAAGAAATGACTGTCAATGACTTAAAAAAAAATAAATAAAACATGAAAAAGTAACTGAACTCAGAATAAATGAAGTGACCAGTGCTGAATCCAAAGGTCAGGTAGCTATCGTCGCCAAATGAGGGAAATAGGAATAAAAATAGTTATACTGGACAGTTTTGACTATAACAAGAAATTGCTCTGAAAAAGGGAGGGAGAATATTAATCAAATATTTAAGTGCCTCCTATTATATAGAGATTGTGTTAGGTGCTGAGGATACAAGCTGAAATAATGAAAGTCTTTACTGACAGTGAACTTATATTCTAATGGAATAAAGGAGAAATTATGATGTTTTGTTTTGTTTTTTAAGGAAAAATAAAATGAGTGGTTTAGAAAAGATGGTCTCTAAGGGTTCTTTCAGCTCTAAGTCTCCGGCTGCCCTATAAGCTCAGGCGGTATGGTCCTTGGGATCCAATCACCTTTTGGCACATCATTTCTGTGCCCCCTTCCCTGCTCTGCTCAGTTCACAAGTGGAGAGTGGTAATATGTCCTCTGATACCATTAGAACCCAGGCAGCACCCAAGTGGCCAAGCCAAAGTGAAGCAGGAGAGTGACATCAGATAGGAGGAAAACTTCCTGAGAATGAAAGGTAGGTCATAGCCATTGCCTGAGGAAGTTCAGGTAATTCTTTCCTACAGATTTTTAGGAATTAGTACCTCTACCAAACACAAATTGAGGAGGATGGGAGATGCATTCAGGGGCTGAATGATTTAGACATCTAATATCCCTGAGTGTTAAAGCCCTCTACTGCCTCAAATAATCTTGTATTTACTTATTTGTGCTTCCCTGATAGAATGTAAGGACATCAAGGTGATTTGATGGATAAGAGGACCAGGCCAGGAGTCAGGAAGATATGAGTTCAAAACCAGCCTCCAATATTTACTAGCTGTATGACCCTGGGCAAGTCACTTAATCCTATATGCCTCGGTTTCCTCATCTTCAAAATGACTTGGAGAAGGAAATGGTAAACTACTCTAGGATCTCTGTTAAGAAAACCCCAAATGGGGTTGCAAAGAGTCAGACAACTGAAAAACAACTGAACAATACCTGCCTCCCAGGGTTGCTGTGAGACTCAAATGAACTGCCAACTTTAAAGGGGCACGAATGTCAATTATTGTTCGTTATCCATAAGACCTCTGAAATCTCTCGAGTCTGATGCTCTGAGCTGACCTCCGAAAGGCTCTGCTACCCTATGAAATTTAGGCCATGATCCAAGTTCCATGCTGAAAAGCTTCTCTCTAATGATTCAGACACAAGCTCCTGTCCTATCTTCCCTACACCTACTCGGGGACACTCAAATAAAATTAGATTATGTCTCAGTTCCTCAAGTGAAAGCTTGCTCTTGGCCGCCAACCTCTGAAAAATGTGCCAGTGAGCTTGATCGAGAAAGCCACAGTTCTCAGGCTTCTGGACCAATCCTGGGCACGAGGTCAAAATTCCAGGACTACCAGCCCCTGTTCCTTGGAATGTTGTGCCCTCTGGGTCCCAGGCATTCCAGGGGAGCATTCTTGCTTGCTTGAAAGGCAGGGGCATTGTCTAAGAAAGGGACCTGCAGGGGCAGCTGGGTGGCTCAGTGGATTGAGAGGCCTAGAGACCGGAGGTCCTAGGTTCAAATGTGGCCCAGCTGTGTGACCCTGGGCAAGTCACTTGACCCCCATTGCCTAGCCCTGACCACTCTTCTGCCTTGGAGCCAATGCACAGTATTGACGCCAAGATGGAAGGTAAGGGTTTAAAAAAAAAGAAAGGGACCTGCAAATGACAGATGGCTTCTATAGAATGGGATCTTCTGGACCTGTTCCTCAGCCTTGAAGGCCAATGTCACAGAGCTCCTGCAGCCTCAGAGCATCGGTCCCACCCATCCTCCTCCGCCTGGCCACCTCGCACTAACCAGGTTCTTACCACATCCCACCCCACCCCTCTCACAGCACTTCCTGACAACGGTCAACCTTTCCTGGCCGGGCCTTCCTCCTTCTTGCACTGACAGCGCCGCGTCGGTCGGCCCCAGCGCTCCCTGTGGCCCTCTTTTCCCTCTCTCCTGGCATGGAAAGAGAGCTTGCGGGGCAAGGAGTCCGGGTTCCCCACGACGCTCGCCAAGTTCCTCCCTCGTGAAGCATCCCCCCGCCCTAATTCTTCAATCCGTCATCTATTTCCGCGATTTGCTGAGAGCGGATCAGGTGCTGTTTAGGCCCCCTCTTGGCTCGAGTTCCGTGACTCCCCGTCCCTGTCATCCCCCTCCGCAAACAGCACAGCCGCATCTCTGCCCCTCCCACGATGCTCTCGCCACATCCCTAATACCAACCTCCGAAGGGGCCCTGGCACCACGCCCCTCACCCGGGCATCTGGCCTGCCTCTGCGAGGCCTGGCTCCGTCTCCAGCTCAGCTTGGCAATCATGTCCACCATCCTAGCCCCTTGGGGCCAGTCAGAAAGTGGGCCCTGGGCTGGACCGGGGGTGAACCCGATGGAGCACAAGCCTCAGGGATGGGCACAGGGGAGCCCAAAAAGAGAAGTTGTCCAGAGGTGAAAGGAGGCTGGGTCTCCAGCACATTTCCTGTCAGGGCCAAGGGAGCGGAAGTGTTGCTGGGGGCAACAGACAGGGAGGCAGAGACAGTTCAGGGGCGAAGAAGTCGGGGGATATTTTTGCACTTCCTGAGACAACAATGGAGCCCCCAAGCAGAGGCCGGAGCTCCCGAGACCTTCTCTTTTCTCTGGAGAACCACAAAGCTACGGGGATGACCCTCTGAGGCCAGCGATGGAGGCGAGTCCGAGGGCTTCATCTCCCGTCGTCCCCTACACCTTTATCCACAGTGAAGGACCACAAGGCAAGTTCAGCTGGAGATACAGGGCGCAGAGTCGGCTAGAGAAGAGGCAGTCCTTCGGTGGTGTATCAGATCCTGTGACAAGGCAGGGAGCCAGGCTTTATGGTCCCTCACTATCCACAGCACTAGCTAGGTGGGGCAGTGAATAAAAGCACTGGGCCTGGTCAGGAAGACCCGAGTTCAAGTCCAGCCCCAGATAGTCATTTAACTGTTCGCCTCAGTTATAAAATGGGAATAATAATTGCACCGATCACCTAGAGTTGTTGTGAGGATCAAATGAGATAATACTGCTTGGAATATAGCAGATGGTTAATAAACATGTGTCCCCATTGCGTCAAGGAAACAGATAGGGCTAAGGCTCACTCGTCTCCTACTGGCCTGAACCACGCCTCTAGCTTTCTCTTCCATCACGCAATGCATCCCTGACTCCAGAAAGTGTGATTGCCCAGGAGGGGTCCACAGCACAGGACCTAATAATTTATGCTTTGCTCATGGTTCCCCTCTGACGAAGGCCTCCAAACAGAAACCTCATCCCCATGCAAGGTAGTTCTGAGACTATTTAGAAAAGTAAGACTCATGGGGACAGCTAGGTGACTAAGTAGCTAGAGAGCCAGGACTAAGGACACAAGGTCCTGGGTTAGAATTTGACCTCAGACACTTCCCAGCTGTGTGGCCCTGGGCAAGTCACTTAACCCCCATTACCTAGACCTTACTGCTCTTTTGCTTTTGAGCCAATATGGATTCAAAGATGGAAAGTAAGGAAAGAAAGATGGAAGAAAGGAAGGGAGGGTAGAAGAGAGAGAGAAGGAAGGAAGAAAGGAAGAAAGAAAAGGTGCAGACCTCAAGTTGGGGACAGTTGTGATAGCTGGGCTAGGATAGGGAAGAAAAGAAATAAACATGAGGAGAAAGGGAGACTGCTTACCAAAGAGGAGCTAATGATGGAGAAAATCAGAGTTTGAGCCATAGATTGATTTAATCCAGTAGTTCCACATGTTGAGTACAACCCTCCCTGGCTCAAGAAGATACAGGGGCTCCCTATTGCCTCTAGGGTAAAAAACAAACTCCTCATCCTAGAATTTAAAGCCTTCCAAATCATCTCTCTAGCTTCACTTCATCATTATTGTTGTTCAGTTGTTTCAGTCATGTCTGACTCTGTGACCCCATTTGGGGTTTTCTTGACAAAGATCCTGGAGTGGTTTGCCATTCCCTTCGCCAAATCATTTTATAGATAAAGAAACTGAGACAAACAGGGTTAAATGACTAGCCCAGGGTCACACAGCTGGTAAGTATCTGTAGTTGGACTTGAACTCGGGTCTTCCTGACTCCAGGCTTGGCACTCTAGCCACTGTGCCACCTAGTTGCCCTTCACTTCATTATTACTCCCCTCATATACTTTACTCACTATATTCCAACCAAACTGGACTACCAGTTGTTCTTAGACTTCTTCCTAACCTCAACTATCTCCATTAATTTACATAGGCTGTCTCACACAAACACTCCCTTCTCATCTCTGCCGGTGAAAATCTCTCTTCCTTTAAGGCTCAGCTCCAGGAAGCCATCTCTAATTGGCTCACTTCCCCCCCACCGATACCATCTTGTGCCAGGCACCGAGCTAAATGCCTTTTTACAAATATCATCTCATTTTATCCTCACAACAGCCCTGAGAGCTAGATGCTATTATTATCCCCATTTCACAAATGAAGAAACTGAGGCAAAGAGGTCAAGTGATCTGCCCAGGGTTACCGTTAGTGTCTGAACATTTTCAAGCTGCCCCTCAAGTTTTGCTAGAATGCTGCCTGAATCTCTATGTTATTTAGCATGATTTCTGTCTAAGGTTCCCATTATCCCTAGCCCCTTAAGGAGACAAAATCGATTCCAAACAGCTTGAGGGCAGAAGCTGTATCACTTTTCAGGTCTGTATCCCCAGCACGCAGCAGGTAGATTGAGAAAGAAGCACCTGAGGACTGAAGATGAAATATATGAACTTGCTTCCTCCCAGGGTGGTGATGGACTCAAAATGCTGAAGCTCCGGGTCTGAGAAGGTCACTCGCTGCTCTATAAACTCCAGTGGCTCCCTATTACCTCCAACATCAGTAAAGGCCTAGGTATCTGGGGTTACGTGACTTACCCAGGGTCACACAAATAGGAATTGTCTGGGGCCAGATTTGAACCCAGGACTTCCCTCCTCTGGGCCTGGATCTCCATCCACTGGACTACCTTAACTGTCCCTCAAATGGACGTTGGCAGGAAACTTTCCATCAATAAATCTGCCTGATTTTGACTCCATTCAACATCATTCCTTTGAGCAGGGTGTTCCACAAGAAATCCTGTGAATCACTGAGTACACAATAATAATAGTTAACATTTACACAGCTCTTACTAGAAGTCAGGCACTATGCCTGATGCATCTCATTCCATCTTCACATCAACTCTGGGAGGTCACTGCTACAATTATCCCCATTTTACAGATGAGTAAATTGAAGCAGCTAGAGGATAAGTGACTTATCCAAGGTCACTCATCTACAGTCAGAGCCTAGACTTCAACAGATCTGATTCTAAAGCCAGTGCTTTCCCCACTATGATATAGTAGGGAAGTGATTTTACTTTCTCAAACCCTTCCCCAAGAGGAAATCTCAAATTATCTCCCTTCCCAACCACATAGGGAAGTTCACCAAATGTACAAGGGCACCCCCGCACCTCCACCCACAGTCTCTTTTTAGATTCCACTAGTGGAGACTCTTTATACTATCTCCTGCATCACCGATCCCTCTGGCAGGCTCATGAGCCTGTGGAACCCTGCTCAGAATAAATGTTTCTAAATGCATTCCTATAATATGAATTCATGATTTGTTTATTATAATAAATGAATACATTAATTTATTATTTTTTGTTATACTAGATGAAGAAATAAGCAACCCATGTCAGGGATCTCTGGTTAAGAACTGGGGCCCTAATGGGCATCTTAATCCTGGGCGAATGGCCTTCTGCTGTTTGCCCTCTGGACACACTTCTCTGCCCAGTCAGAGGCCCCCACTCAGTCTCAGCCTGGAGTTCAGGAAATCGGCCTCCCGCCCCGCCCCAACCGCTCCCTGGCCCAGGCCGGACAGACTTTACTCTCTCTGCTGTTAAAAGGGTTTCCCTCTGCTATTCTCCGGCCCTCGTTCTCCCCCTTCCATCCTTCAGCATCCCTCTGCCTTGCTCCCAGACAACCCCAGTACTGGAAGCATCGGCTGCGGAGAGCCAGGGAAAGCAGCCGTGGCGCCCAGTGCCAAATCTGTGGAGAGGTCGGTAGAAGGATCCAGAGATCTGGGAAATGGATGAGAACACCTTTGACTGGAGAAGTGAAGACCTCTATACGGCCCAGCCCGACCTCAGAGACCAGACTCCAGACTCTGCAGTTGCAAAGCTTCTTGAGCCTAAGCCCCACCAACCAACACTTGGGACTCAACTCAGAGCAGCCAACAACCCGGTGGCAGGCTTAGCTGTCTGGTGATGAAGGGTCACCCTGGAGGAGATGGTTCTTTCATAAATAGGATGGCATTCAAGACTTGGGAAAGCCTCTGGCTTTCTGGGTCTCTTCACACATGCACAGAATTTCAGACTACCCTGGACAGTGAAATTGATAGCCCCCTTCTCTCCTTGTCTGCTGCCCCTTAGCTGGCCTTGGCCTAAGGCCTCAGGGTAGCATTCTCATTCTCTCCTTCTCCCACCATCCCTCTCCCTCCTTCCCTCTCCCTGTCCCTCTCCCTCCTTCCCTCTCCCTGTCCCTCTCCCACCTTCCCTCTCCCTGTCCCTCTCCCACCTTCCCTCTCCCTGTCCCTCTCCCTGTCCCTCTCCCTGTCCCTCTCCCACCTTCCCTCTCCCTGTCCCTCTCCCACCTTCCCTCTCCCTGTCCCTCTCCCACCTTCCCTCTCCCTGTCCCTCTCCCACCTTCCCTCTCCCACCTTCCCTCTCCCACCTTCCCTCTCCCACCTTCCCTCTCCCACCTTCCCTCTCCCACCTTCCCTCTCCCACCTTCCCTCTCCCACCTTCCCTCTCCCACCTTCCCTCTCCCACCTTCCCTCTCCCTGTCCCTGTCCCTCCTTCCCTCTCCCTCCTTCCCTCTCCCTCCTTCCCTCTCCCTGTCCCTCTCCCACCTTCCCTCTCCCTGTCCCTCTCCCACCTTCCCTCTCCCTGTCCCTCTCCCACCTTCCCTCTCCCTGTCCCTCTCCCACCTTCCCTCTCCCTGTCCCTCTCCCACCTTCCCTCTCCCTGTCCCTCTCCCACCTTCCCTCTCCCTGTCCCTCTCCCACCTTCCCTCTCCCTGTCCCTCTCCCACCTTCCCTCTCCCTGTCCCTCTCCCACCTTCCCTCTCCCTGTCCCTCTCCCACCTTCCCTCTCCCTGTCCCTCTCCCACCTTCCCTCTCCCCCCACACACACACACTGAGACTACCCCTCAAGAAGCAAAAATAAAAGGAACCTGCCTCCTCAAAACATGCCAGAATAGTAGGAAATACTGAGCAATCAAGAAGAAAAAGAATGAGAGGACACAGATATAAGGAGAGACAAATGGGCAGAGACACAGGCATCAGGACCCCAGGCAAACGGAAGGGGAAAACTCTTGAGACGATGAGGGATGCCCAACCAGAAGCCCTCTTTCAGTTCCGGAGAAGCTTCCAGACTCCCTCTCAAAGAAGGGAGGGAGAGAGAGCCCAAAGGTCAGCAGGAAGAAAGACGCATTTATTAAGTGTCTGCTAGGTGCCAGGCACTGTGCTAAGCGCTTTACAATCATCACCTTAATTAATCCTTACGACAATCCTGGGAGGCCTATGCAATTATCATCATCCCCATTTTACAGTTGAGGAAACTGTAGGCAGGTAAAGGTGAAATGACTTGCCCGGCTAGGAAGTGTCTAAACCTGAATTTGAAGGGAAGGGGCATCTTTGTGGCGAGAGGGGGAGGGGACCTTGACCAGCAGCTTGGTCAGCTGCTCTCTCCCTCTCCCCACACCCTCAAGCCTTCAGTAAACCCTGCTAAAGTCCAGAGCCGGTTATTTTTCAGGGCAAGTGGCCAGATTCTTCTCTCCTCTTCCTCCCCAGTCCAGGAGGCTCACGTCCTCTCACCAGCATTATTTCAAACCCTAGCGTGACTAGCCAGATCCTCCTCTGCTCCCTCTTTCCCCACTCCTCACCCCAGATCAAAAAATGAGTATGGCGAGATGGAGTCACAGAGTGGGGCTGCTGAAGGAGACGGAGGGTCACCCAATGGGTGGACAGACCCAACTGCTTCTCCCCACTCCTTTACCTAATCCTACCTAAGTTCATTTCCCCAGAAGCTTCTATCACAATGGCAGAGGGTGAGGTCAGACAAGAAAACCCACTGGAATTCACAGAGTCAAAAGCAAAACATTTCCCACTAGACCAGTCAAGGGGCTCCATCCAGTTCCATGCCAGAGGTGGGGAGTGACCAGAACAGGAAGGAGAGCTATAGAAGTTGTATAATCAGCTCCCCAAAGCCCACAGGGCCCTTCCATTTTGTCTATGTGCATTCGGCTTCCCCAGCTAGATTCCTTGTAGTGTGAGGAACCATCAGCACTCACTGGCTCTGGAAGCAGAGGACCTGGGTTTGAATCCTGACTTGGACTTTTGCCAGATGAGTGGCAGCTTCAGGCTTTGGACGTACGATTCTTCATTATTATTATTTTTTTAACTTTTACCTTCTACCTTAGAATCAATACTATGTATTAGTTCCAAGGCAGAAGAGTGGTCAGAGCTAGGCAATGGGGGTTAAGTGACTTGCCCAGGGTCACACAGCTAGGAAGGGTCTGAGACCAGATTTGAACCTAGGGCCTTTCATCTTTAGGTCAGGCTCTTCCACTGAACTACCCAGCTGCATCCCCCTTCCCCTTGTTATTTTTTAAGAGACAGCGTGGTCCAAAAGCAAAAACACTGGATTTGGCATCAGAGATTCTGGTTTCAAATCCTACCTGTCCCTACTTGGGTGTCCCTAAATTTCTTTGGGCTTCCTTCAATTATCTTATCTGTAAAATGAAGGGGTTGGACTAGATGACCGCAAAAGTCCCTTCTAGCTCTAAAAGATTATCCTGTGATCTTATAAATGGTTTGCTAAAAAGAGAAGAGAGCAAGACCAGGGACTTGGTTTAAAGTCTGCTCGGGATTGTTGTTCATCTGTCTGACTCTTCATGGTGCCATTTGGGGTGTCCTTGGTAAAGATACAAGATTTGTTTGCCATTTTCTTCTCCAGCTCTTTTCAGAGGAAGAAAGTGAGGCAAACAGGGTTAAGTGACTTGCCCAGGGTCACAAAGTTAGGAAGTATTTGAGCCCAGTGCTCTATCCACTGTACTTGCTCTGGTACTGACTATATATTTCACTTTGGACAAGTGACCTAACCCCTTGGAGAATCGTTTCCATAAGCACGGATCTGACCATAGCATCTCCTTATTCCATAACTGCTACTGGCTTCCGATTCCTCCAGGATCAAACAGAAAATGGACTCCATCCCTCCACTCATTCTTTTCCCCGGCGGTCCTCCATGCCTGGAATGCTCTGCCTCTTGGCTTCCTTAAGGCTTTGCAGACCTCTTTAATCTTCGTGTCTTTCCTCCGAGATGAGCCAGTTGACCCTCTCTCGAGCTTATTTGTCATAGCACTTTGCCCGCTGCCCCCCCTATCTCACTGGGAGCCCAACTCTTGCCTTTTTCTGGTATTGCAGCTCTTAGCACAGGGTCAGGGGTGAGGTAGAAGGTAGAAGGCTAGAGGGAGTCATTATTAAGGAATCTACACAATACCTGAAAGACTTGGGTTTTGACCTGCCCAAATTCCCAGTGGGAACTTCTGGTTGTGGGAGCTCCCTCACTGCAAATCTATCATTCTTTCATCACTTACTAGACAAGTACTAAAAAGTTGCTGGGGCAGCTAGGCAGTGAAGGGGATAGAGTGCCAGACCTGGAGTCAGAAAGACCTGCGTTCAAATCTGGGCAAGTCACTTTACCCTGTTTGCCTCAGTTTCCTCATCTATAAAATGAGCTGGAGAAGAAATGGCAAACCACTAAAAAATCTCTGCAAAGAAAATTCCAAATGGGGTCACTTCTCTCCAGGGTGCCACCCCTCCAACCATGATGCCTCTTCTCAATCCATGGTGCCAATCTAGGGGCCCCTGAATTCAGATAAAGCACATGAAAGGTACTTGGGGTTCCCCACGTCCCCCACCAATCACACACTTTGAAAAGCAGACAATTGGAAGGTATTCCCACCCATGTCTTTGTGGAGTCCTTTGCATCGGGACTGATAAGAGCAGATACAAAATCAATCAATAAACACTTATTCAAGGGGCAGCTGAGTAGCACAGTGGCGTGCCAGGCCTGGAATCAAGAGGACTTGCGGTCAGATCTGGCCTCGGACAGGCTCGCTGTGTGACCCTAATTGCCTAGCCCTTGCCACTCTTCTTAGAGCTGATACTAAGAAGACCCAGAAGGTAAAAGCTTATAAAAATAAATACATATTCAAGCCCAAGCCTGGTGGTGTGTGACTGTCATCACTGCCAAGAGGGAAGCCTGAGGCTGGTAGAACAGTTTTCCGAGCTGTCTGGGCCAGTCTGGCACCAGTATGATAAGCCCCAGCAGGGCCAGGTGCCTAAGGAGGAGTGAATGGAAGGCCCTGGTCAAAAGCTGAGCAGGACTAAGCTTTGGCTCTGATCCATTCTGGGATAAGGCTGGTGAGTGATCACCGCTCTTCCAGCCTGGTGGAGGCAAACAAACCAAAAAACACTGAGTGCCTACTGTGTGTCAGACAGCACTGGGCTAGTGGGTGGGCTGAGAACATCACCAAAAAATGCAGCAGTCCCTGTCTTCAAAGAAGCTTCTGTTCTTAAATAGATCAGCCAGGCCTGACCCTGTCATTTTTTAAAGGAGAAAACTGAGGCCTCAGCAATTAATGATTTGCCCAGGTCACACAGTTAATAAATTTGTCTAAGTTGACAATGTCTGGTTTGAGGTTTTCTTGGCAGAGGGACTGCAGTGGTTTGCCACTTCCTTCTCTGGCTCATTTGACAGAGAAGGAAACTGAGGCAAACAGGGTGAAGTGACTTGCCCAGAGTCACATGGCTAGGAAAGTGTCTGAGGCCAGACCTGAATTCGGGTCCTTCTGACTCCAAGCCTGGTGCTCTATCCACTGAGTCACCTAGCTGCCCCTATTGCTAAAAAAGAGGAAAAGTGAGACTCTGGCCCTGTTTTTGGCTCCTTCTACTATGTCCTGTCAGCTCTGTCAGTTTAAGCGTGTGATATGAGCCACTAGCATGTGTACCACATCCTGTCTCCTGCCCATGGCCTGTGACCCAGGGGTGGGATGGGGGGACGGGTCACCTTGGCCTGCCCTCTCTCTCCCAGTTTCAGGAAAGCCCTGTGGGTAGGGAGGTGTTGGGGGGAGAAAAGGGGAGATGACCTCTCACACACATAGAACCACTGCCCATGCCCCCTCTAACCCAGAGTACCGAGGAGGGGGAGCATTCCCTTGGAGATCAGAGAGTCCGAAAAGGGAAGGTGGGAGCTGGGTCCCCTGGGGGTAATTCTTTTCAGGTCTTCCAGAGTCCAGGCGACAGACAGAGAGGCTGCACCATTTCCTCATTCCTCAGGAACACAATTTACCCTCCTGCCACTGAAAGGAGCTGGGACCCAGGGAGGCCTCCCACAAAGTAGGAGAAGAAATGGAGCAAAAGGAGAGCTTTTTCCTATGTCTTCCTACTGTCAGCCCCAAGGGCAAGAAGCTTAGAAATCCCAGGCCCCTTTTCACTGACCATCCTACCTTCCCCAGATACTGTCTCCCCTCTCCCGGGTTACCTTGACTACTCCTGGACTGCCCAGCCCATCCCCCCAGACCCTCCTCCTGGCTTTCAAACATTGGCACTGACCATCCAGTCTTTCCCTGAGCGCAGCACAGGCTGTCCTGTGCCTTGGCACCCCAGCAACAACCATCAGGCCTCCCTTTCAGAGGCTGGCACTGGGAGTTCCTCCTGTTCTAGAAATGGGCATTGACTGTTCTCTCCCCCACTCTCCACCGTCACCAGCCACTGGAAGATGGTGGAGGTCACTGAACCAGGTTCAGAATGGGCTCCTTCCTTCAGACGGGTAAGGGGAGAATAAGACAGGTTTCCTTTTAGGAGGAGAGGAGGGACAATTACTAAGAGAGGCCAAAGGATCTCCAGCCGGTGTGGAGTTTTTGTTGGCCTTAAAGGGAGAAAGGGCCTAGGTGAGCCATTGTTTAGACCAGGATTTCTTAAGCTTCTGGGAAAACCTATGGTGCCATGAACAGAACAGCATTTTAAAACGCATGAAGGTTTACAAAGCTACAAAGGAGATAAATCCTATTGAAATAGAGTTATCAAAACATTTTTAAAAGACAAATGACGGAATCCTCAATTCAGAAATCCCACTTGAGATGCCTTTGGATGTGGCCTTAAGGCCTAGGAGGTAGATAAAAGTGGAAGGGTGGGGGTGTCACGCCTGGAACATAAGGAAGGGGCCCCGCAGGGTCCCCACTTCCAACAGAGCTCAGGCTGCCAGGACGCCAGGGTCAGTCTGGGGCTGGGTTCTGAGTCAATGCGAGGGCACGGCCCATTCAGTTATAAATGAAACTGGTGGGGCTCCTGGGGGAGAAGGCGGGAGCCACCCGGATTGCAGCCACTGCATTTCAGGGACACCCCTTCAGCCCGTATCGCCGAGCCTGCCCAGACTGCCCCACAGTGAGACTGTGTGACCAAGGGCCCGGGGGAAGAATGCCTTCATTTCCAATCACTGCCCAACTCGAAGCCTGCTTTGGAGTTTGGCCCAAGAAGGGATAAAAGTAGAGGTGCCTGGAGGAAGCAGATAACAAATGTAAACGGGGGCACAGGAGAGAGCCGGGACGAGAAAGAGGGGAGGGGCAGGGAAGAGGCCACCTGGGCGGGAGGTCACCAGGCCAGCTGTGGAAGCGGAGGAAGGAAGGGAGAGAGGAAGGAGGGGGGAGGGAGAGAGCGGCCCGGCCAGGATCCGCTCCACGTCCAGTTCTGCCCTGGGGGCCCACCCCCTCCTCCTGGGAAGCTCCGGTTCCCGGGGCTTGGGAAGGGAAGCCTACTCACAGATCCGAGCGGGAGTGGGGCTGGCAGGTGGCTGGCACCCAGCACCTCTCCTTCTTCTTGGCCCTGCTGGGCTCTGGCCACTTCCCAGCTCCACCTAGTCTCCTCCCAGGGCCGGGGGCAAGGGCCCAGGTGGGGCACCTCTGGGGCTATTTGCATAGGGAGGGGCCAAGGCCTCCTTGGCGATAACCCTTTCCTAGCTGCCCCATCCCAAGGGCTTCCTTAGGGGCTGGCTCGAGGAGGAAGGAGGAGCTTGGCTCTCTGGGAACTCCACATTCAGGCCAGCCAGGTAGCGCCGCCACCTAAGTACCTTCCTTGCTACCAGTGCTACGGGGAGAGGCTTGCTGACTTGTTCCTCCCAATTCCTCCCTGTTTCTCTCATCTACACCGTGTATTTCTTATAAGGGCATAGATGGGTGTTTCCTATTAGAGGGAGATTCTTGAAGTCAGAGATGGTATTTTCAGCTTTACAGGAGGCAGCTGGGTGGCCTAGAGACAGGTGTCCTGGGTTCAAATTTGACTTCAGACACTTCCCAGCTGTGTGACCCTGGGCAAGTCACTTAACCTCCACTGCCCAGTCCTCGACGCTTTTCTGCCTTGGAACCAATATACATTATTGCTTCAAATGACATTAGATTAAATGAAATTAAGGGCCATTTTTTAAAGGGAGGGAAATCATAGTAAGCACTTAATAAATATTGTCTGACTCACTTGCCAGCAATGAGGCAAAGCAGGAAAAAGGTATCTAGAATGCCTAAAAACAGTGGTGTCAAACTCAAATAGAAATAAGAGCCACTAATCCATTAATAAGGGATGGGCTTAGTTTAAAGAGGTAATATTATCTGCATTTTATTGTATTTTTTATTTATTTTGTTAAATAGTTTCATTGTTGGTCAGTTGTTTCAGTCAAGTCCAATTCTTTGTGACACTGTTTGGGGTTTTCTTGGTAAAGATACTGGAGTAGTTTGCTATTTCCCACTCCAGCTTCTTTTACAGATGAAGAAACTGAGGCAATCAGGGTTAAGTGACTTGATTTTCTAATTACATTTTAATCTGGCTGTAGGTTCACCTAGTATTCCCCTATCCCTCCCAGCCTACTTCCTCCACCCCCTTGTTCACTACCACAAAACAAGAGCTTCTAGACCTCTCTTTGAGTCATGGATCCTGTTAGAAGTCTGATAAGTTAATGGACCCCTTCTCAGAATAAAGCTTTAGACTGTAGAACATAAAAGAACAACTATGATGAAATAAAGAAGGAAATGTTTTTTTCATCCAAGTTCATAGATGCAATCTATCTATGGCTTCCCTCTTCTAAAGTTTTAACTACCTTCCAGTTTCATTCTTTTTAGTCAAGGCGATTGCAGCAAAAAAACATGTTGTATGTTGAATGCATTTTCAAGATTTTCTGCAGCCTCTTAAATTTTAAGAAGCCAAGGGCTTTTCTCGGTCTTCATCCTTCGTCTGAATATTTGCTTTTGGGGTCTCTCTCTTCTTCCTGATTCTCTTTCCTCTCCTGGTTTCCTTCCTACTTCTTTAACTGACCCTTTCCTGGATCCTTGTCCTCTTTCTAAGCCCTTTACAAGGCTGTTTGCCAAGAGTCTGTCCTTGGTATCCTTCTCTTCTCTCTCTATATTCTCTCCCCTGGTGATCTCATTTACTCAAGGCTTTGGTGATCCTCTCTATACAGGCTTCAAACGAGGAAGACTCATCTTCATGATTTCAAATTTGGACTCTCACACATACTAGCTATGTGACCCTGGGCAAGTCACTTGATCTTGTTTGCCTCAGTCTCTTTATCTGTAAAATAAGATGGAGAAGGAAATGGCAGACCACTCCAGTATCTTCGCCAAGAAAACTCCAAAAGGGGTCACAAAGATTTGGACTGAGGCAAACAGAGTTAAGTGACTTACCTAATATAAATGCTAGCTACTATTTATTTATACAGCACTTAGCCATAGGCTAGGCACTATGCTAAGAGCTTTATAGTTATTATCTCATTTGATCCCCACAACAATCCTGCAAAGAAGGCGCTATTATTATCCCCATTTTATAGATAAGGGAACAGAAACAAACAGACATTAAGTGACTTAACCAAGGTCATACAAATAGTGTCTGAGATCAAATTTGAACTCAGGTTCTTCTGACTGGAGAACCAGGGCTCTATCTACTTTGCCACCTAGCTATTAGAGGGGGAAAAATAGTCCTTGCCCTCAAAGAGTTTACATTCTAACAAAGGACATTATCATGTACATAAATAAATATAATTAAAGGGAAACTGAAGCTGGAGTGAACATAAAGCACAAGTGAGAGAGAGAGAAGTCAGGAAAGGCTCCATTGGAGGAAATGGAAAGAAAGAGAGATTTTGGGAGGCAGAGATGAGGAGGTTGTGTATTTCAGATAGGAGGAAAAGTTTTTGAGAATGTAGGGAGGCAGACAATGGCATACTGAAGCTGAAAACCAAGACTATTGGTCCAATTTGGCTAGAAAATGGAGGCTGTGAATCAGTGTAATAGCATGAAACCAGGATGGAAAAGTTGGAGTCTGGGAAGGACCTTAGAAGGCATCTAATTCAACCCCCTCATTCTACAGATGAGGAAACTGAGGCTCTGAGAGGTTGTGACTTGCTCAAGGTCACGAAGGAAGTCTGAACTTGAACCCAGATCTATTTCCAAAGTCAGTTGTTGTTCCTTGGTCTTTTTCAGTCATGCCCAACTTTTTTTTGACCCTGTTTGAATTTTCCTGACAAAAGACCTGGAGTGGCTTGCTATTTCCTTCTCCGGCTCATTTGATGATGAGGAAACTGGGGTAAATAGGGTAAAACACTGTGCCAGGTAGATGGGAGTCAGAAGATGGAGGACTTTAGGTGCCAATCTGAGAAATTTGTATTTCACAGCTGAGTTGAATTCTATCACTCCTAAATGAGCCAAGAGAGACTTTTCCTATTTCTCCATTGGCTTAAAACCCAATGACAATAGAGGGCAGCTAGATGGCACAGTGGATAGAGCACTAGGCTTGGAATCAGGAGCTCTCATCTTCATGAATTCAAACCCAGCCTCTGACATTTACTAGTGGTATAACCTTGGGCAAGTCACTTAACCCTGTTGGTCTCAATTTCTTATCTGTAAAATGAGATGGAGAAGGAAATGTCAAACCACTCCCATATCTTTGACAAGAAAACCCCAAAGAGGGTCATGAAGAATCAGACACAACTGAACAACAATGAAAAATACGGATGGTTTCTAAGTCCATATAGCCAGCCTTGATGCCTCTGGATCTATTGGCTCAAATCTCCAATCTCAGCCCTGGAAAACCCAACAGGATCTCAAACAAATCATGTCTGAAACTGAGCTTATTTCTCATAACCTGTTCTTCCTTCTGACATCACTATTTTTGCCTGAGGCCCTTCTTATCTCCAGCCCCTTAGCAAGGTGCCTGGTATCTGGCCTCCCATGTTTGAAACCTCAGTTAAATTATTTTTTACTCTTTTCCCCCTCACCTCACATATCCAATCAATTAGCCATTTCAGTCAATTCCAAGGTGATGACACCTCTCCAAACTGTCCCTTCTCTTCTTTTCAATCTATCACCCAAGTATAGATAAACATTATCTTGTAACCCAACTATTATAACAGCCTTCTTAGAAGTACTCCTGCTTTCATTCACTACTTCCCTTCCAATCTAGTCTTAATCAATCAACAAGTATTTAATAATCACCTACTATGGGCCAGAGGGGCAACTAGGTGGTACAGTGGATAAAGATAGAATCAGGAAGATTCACCTTCCTGAGTGCAAATCTGGCCCCAGAAACTTACTAGCTGTGTGATTCTGGGCAAATCACTTAACTCTATCTCAGTTTCCCCATTTGCAAAATGGGCTGAAGAAGGAAATGGCAAAATACTCCAGTAAATTTGCCAAGAAAACTCCAAATGGGACCCAAAAGAGTCAGACACAACTGAGAAATGGCTGAACAATCATGGGACAGCCACTGTGCAAGGATCAAGAATGAAATAACGCCAAATAAAATGAGCTCACATTCTAATAGGCAAGTCAACAAGTATAGTCATTTCCAGCACACAGGTAATAAACAATCGAATAATATATAGATAGTCTGGGAAATAGCATGGGGAAATCAAGAAAGACTTTTTAAAGCTTCCTTTACCCTACCTTATAAGAATGTCTAGGATATGTCAATACTCTCTTCAGAAATCTTCATTGGATTCAGGCCTAGGAGGGAGTTTTGTTGTTACTCTTGTTCAATTGTTTCATTTAGTCAGGTCTGACTCTTCATGACCTGTGGTTCATGGCAATTTCTTGGTGAAGGTACTGGCATAGTTTGCTATTTCCTTCTCCAGTGGGAGAGAATGTAGATGAAATCAAGGCCAATCCCCTTATTTTGCAGATTAGGACAAAGAGGACCAGGGAGATAAAGTAGCTTGCACAAAGTCATATTGGGGACTTTTATAGCAGAGCAGGATTTGACCCCCCTCAGTGGCTGGCTGATATGACTTTTTTTTTGTTCTCTTATAATTATGTAGCCCTCCAATAGCATTCATGCTGCAAATGGTGAGGTCCTTCTGATCACTTTCTGTTCCCCTAGACTTGTTTACAAACACATAACCAGGGGAACTGATGGTCACAGAAATGGTACTGAGAATGGCATTCAGAAACCAAATCCTAGACTAGCAAGCTGGTGAAATGAAACATAAGAGGAAGCATAAAAGGTTGATTTCTCCATTCGGAATTGGATAAAGAGGGATCCTCGGTATGTGGAGACCAGGTCACCCTGTTGGGGCTGGGCTGGGCTGGGAAGGGTGGTGGTGGCCACCATTTTTACATAATATGGGAAAGTGAAAGTAGAGAGCATAATTGAGTGGGATGACTCCTCATGACCACATTGGATGGCATCCAGCTTATCAATGGCCTTTCTAAAATACAGTGAACAGATTTAACCACAATGCTCTAGATTTGGTCTGACCAGGGCAGAGTATAGAAAGATTGAACTTCCCTCTTCCTGACTGATGTATCTCTCAGTGCAGGCTCAGATCACCGTAGACTGGGTAGCTACCATGTCACATAGTGGACTCTTATTGAGTCTATAGTCCACTAAAATCTCTATATCTCTTTTTTCCGACAAACTTCTATCTAGCTATGTCACTTCTAGTTTTTATTTCTGAAGTAAAAGCAACTAGATGGCCACACAGGTAGAGTGTTGGACCTGAATCCACCAGGAAAAACAGTTCACATCCTATCTTGGCCACTGTGACCTTGGGCAAGGTGCTTTACTTTATTTCAGCCTCAGTCTCTTCATCTGTGAAAGGAAAACAATAATAGCCTTTACCTCTAAGTGTTGTTTTGAGTATCAAATTAGAGTACAAAGTGCCTTGTAAATTTTAAGTGTCATAGGAAGACTTTTTGTTGTTCAGTTTCAGACATGTCCAACTCTTCATGACCCCATTTGGGGTTTTCTTGGCAAAGAAACTGTAGTGGTTCACCATTTACTTCTCCAGTTCATTGGACAGACAAGGAAACTGAGGCAAACTTGGTTAAGTTACTTGCCTAGAGTCACACAGCTAAGAAGTGTCTGAGGCCAAATTTGAAGTCAGATCTTCTTGACTTAAGGACCAGTGCCCTATCCATCTTTTCAAACTAACTATCCCATAGAAAGGTGAGCTATTGTTATTAAGTCAATTTTATAAACTTAAATGTAAGACTACATTTTTTCCTAATGAGATTCAGCTTGTTAAACCTCTATGTTTATATATTTGTAGTCTTGGTTTGATTCACACAGGTAAAAATCACACTCTACACACGCTATTTGATTTTTCTGCATTAACAAATTCTTGTAATAAATTGGATGAAATGTAGAATTCAAGGCAGTCAACTTGAACTTTCTAAATACGGTTGATTTTTAAATGATTTACCTTTATTTAACCTTCTACCCTGAATTTATATTCTACATTGAATTAAGCATACAACTTTAAAAAATAGAAGCAGAACAAACTAAAAATTCCCAATTAAAAATCAAAATAGAAATCCTGAAAAACAAGATAATAATAAAATTGAAAGTTAAAAAATCCATTGAACTAATAAATTAAAGTAGGAGCTGGTTTAATTTAAAAAATGGTAGATGGATAAACCATTAGCTAATTTTTTTTAATAAAGAAAATCAAATTATAGTATCAAAAATGAAAAGGGTGAATCAGTACCACCAATGAAGATTAAATTAAAGCAAGTATGGGGTAGCTAGATGGCTTAGTGGATAGAGAGCAAGATCTGAAGTAGGAGGCCCTGTGTTCAAATGTAGCCTCAAACACTTCCTAGGCCTGGGCAAATCACTTATTCCCTACTAACTAGTCCATAATGATTCTAATAAACTTTATTAAATTCTAACAACTAGTCCCTTAATTTTAATTCTTACAGAACCAACACTAAGTATCAATTCTAAGGCAGAATGTAAGAGTTAAAAAAAAAAGAAAGCAATTATTAGAAGTTATTTTGCACAATTATATGCCCGAAAAACTGAGGAGCTAAGTAAAATGGATCAATGTTTACAAAAATATAATCCACCTTGATTAAGAGAAGGGGGAATAGGATAGTTAAATAACCCTATCTGAGAAAATGAAATTAAATAAGCCATCAGTGATCTGCCTAAGAAAATAATCCCCAGTACTATACGGATTCACAATTGAATCCCACTAAACATTTAAGGAATAATTAATCCCAATACTATATAAAGTACTTGAAAAAATAAATATAGGAGGAGTCCTACCAAATTCCTTTTATGAGACAAATATAGTGCTGATACCTAAATTAGGAAGAGCAAAAACTGAAAAAGAAAATTATAGAACAATTTCCTTAATGAATATTGAAGTGAAAACTTTAAATATTAGCAAGGAGACTAAAGCAATATGTCACAAAGATCATATACTATGATCAGGTAGGATTCATACCAAGAAGGCAGGGTTTGTTCAATATTGGAAAAACTATTAACATAACTGAAGATATCAATAACAACAAAATTATATAATTATATTGACGGGTACAGAAAGTCTTTGCCAAAATATACCACTTATTCCTACTGAAAACACTAGGAAGCAAAGGAATCAATGGAGCTTTTCTTAAAAGAATAAATAATATTTATCTAAACCCAAGCAAGCACTATCTGTAATGGAGACAAACTTGAAGCCTTCCCAATTAGATCAAAAGTGAAGAAAGGAAGATGGCAGAGTAAGGAACATTCTGAGCTCACCCAAATCCACCTTCAAACAACCACAAAAGAAAAAACACAACAAAAACAAATTTTGGAGCAACAGAACCAACAGAAGACAACATTTCAGCCAAAGAAAATGTGGAGGGACAGCTAGAAGGACCAATCTCACTAGGTTAAGAGGTGAGAGCAATGGAATCAGCAACATGAGGAACAGCCCAGTGCAAACAAATGCCGAGGAGCTTGAGGAGTGATACCAAGCAAGCCCAGGGGAACCTTCAGTGGAAAGAACAACTCTAACACACTCAACATTAGGGGGAGATAGCAGTTAAGGAGTGGAATCCAGCTATTGCACAAGGCACCTGAAGAACCCAGAGATAGTACTCCCTTCATCTCAGAAGTAGAGCTGAGCCTCAACATATAGGCAAGATCACAAAAAAAAAAGTCTCCCCCCAAATGAGTAAAAAACAAAGAAAAGTCCTGACTGTGAAAAGCTATTTCAGCAAACTGGGAAGTACAACATGCAAGCTCAGAAGAAGACAGTAATGCCAAACCAAAAATGTGTGAACCTTCAAAGAAAAATGAAAGGAAGTCGGGTCCAAAATGAACTCCTGGAAGAGGCCCAAAAGAGGATCAAAAAACAAATTGTAAGAGATTTAGAAAAAAACTTAGGTGGAAAAAGAAAAAAAAAATCATTAGAACAAAAACTCACTTAAAAAAAAGAAAATACAATGCCTCAAAGAAGAAATTGGTTTACTAAAGATTAGAGTTAGACAAATAGAAGACAAGTAAGTTAGCAGGAAACAAACAAATTCAAAAGAATGAAAAAAAATAGAAGTAAATCTAAAATATCTCACTAGAAAAACTAATGACCTGGAAAATAGGTGCAGGTGAGATAACCCAATAAACATTGGACTGTCTGAAAACTATGATTAAAAAAGGGCCATATTATTGCAACACCTTATTGCAAAAGATTATCAGAACTGCCTTGATATTCTCCAAGAGAAAAAGAGAAATTGAAAGAATCCACTAATCACTGCCTGAAACAGATGCCAAATTTAACAATCCCAGGATTAGTACAGACAAATTCCAGAACTCCCAGGTCAAGGAGAAAATACTGCAAGTAGCCAGGGGGGGAAAAATACAACAAACAACAATTCAAATATCATGGCACCACAATCAGGGATTCATAGGACCTAGCAGCTTCTACATTAAAGGACCAAAAGACATAGAATATGACCATGTTGATGAACTCATGATACATGTGCCAGAGGGGGCTGCTTCATTCCCCCTCTCCACCTCTCCTGAGGACATTTTTCATATGTTCTGCCTCTCTGCCCAGCAGCCCAATGTGAGTTAGCACTTCCTCCCTCCTATAATGGGGGTAGAGGGAGAGCTCATTGGCAGTTTGGGAATGTGGTCTCTAAAATGTTCCTCATCACTAGAAAAAGATATTCCACAAGGTAAAAGATCTAGGACCACAACCAAGAATCATGTACCCAACAAAAATGAGCATAATACTCCAGAAGAAGAAATACATATTAAATGAAATAGAAGACTTGCAAGCATTCTGGGCAGAATGAATGGAGCTGAAAAGAAAATCCTATGATCAAATTTGACACTCAAGAAAAGCATAAAAAGATTTAAAAAAAAAAAGAAAAACTCAAGGGATTGGGGGGATAAATTAATAACATTTTTACATGAAAGTGTTAACTGGGATACAATATTTACTATATCTGATACAGGAGATACTTAAAATACTTAAGGTAATAAAGGGAAACAATGAGGTTAAATTAATTGATTACTACATAAGGTGATAACTAAGATACTTAAAATATCTATGATACTTTAAGTACCTAAGGTATCTAAATTATTTAGGATACTTAAGGTATGAAAGATATTTAAGAACTTTATCACAATTAAGGCAGTAAATAGGAGCATACATAGAGAGCAAGGAGTAAGTTGAATATGATAGGATATCTAAAAAAAGAAAAAGCAAAACAAAATTAAGGAATAAAAGGAAAACACTGGGAAAAGAGAAAAGGAAAAATTGGGAGTAAATTATCTCATATGAGGAAGTAGGTAAAAAGCAATACAGTGGAGGGGAAGATGGGAGGTGGCAGGTAATTCTTGAACCTTACTCTCAACAGAATTGGCTCAAACCAGGAAATTATTATCTGCTTGCAGTTAGTTATAGGAAACCATTTTACTCTATAAGGAAGAAATAAGGATAGGGGTAATGATAAGGGTGAGGGACAGGTGGAAAAAAAGCAGAGTGAACTCAGGGAGTTGATAGAAACAAAAATTTTCGTGAACAGGGGAAGGCTGAAAGGAGAAGAACACAAAGATAAATAGGAGAAAAATAAGAGGAAGAGAAACACTTAATTAGAAATCATAACAGTGAATGTGAACAAGATGAACTCACCCATAAAATTGAAAAGGATAGCAAAGTGTATTAAAAGCCAGAATTCCACAAAATGCTGTCTACAAGAAACATATTTAAAGCAGGGAGACACATATGGACTAAAAGTAAAAGACTGAACAGAATCTATAATGATTCAGCCAAAGTTAAAAAAGCAAGGTTAGCAATTATGATCTCAGAATGATTGTAATGGAATACTATTGTGCCATAAGAAATGACAAACAAAATGATCACAAAAAACTGGAGAGACATATGAAGTACGGTAAAATAAAGAGAGCAGAACCAGGAAAATGCTATACATTCTATAGCTATACATGCTAACAGCAACAAAATACAATGATCAACTGTGAATGATGACTATTATCAGCAATTCAAGGATTCAGAACAACTTTAAGAGACTCAATGGGAAAAGCTATCCACTAATTGATGAAATCAATGAAGATTGAATCATTCTATTCTTAATTTTATTTCCTCAAATTTTTCTCTAGTGTAAATGATACATGTCTTCTTTCACAACATGAATAACATGGAAATATGTATTGTATAGTAATACATGTACAATCTATAGCATACTACCTGCCCTTTTTGGAGAAGGGGGAGGGGTGGGAGGGAGAGAACATGGATTGAAAAATGTCAGAAAACGATTATTGAAATTGTACTCATATGCATTCAGAGGGAAAAAAAAACTTTAAAAACAGGGTAAAACAAGGGTATCCATTATCAAAATATTATTCAATATTGTACTAGAAATACTAGCTATAGGAATAAAAAAATGAATTGAAAGAATAAAAATAGGCAATGAGAAAACAAAACTATGACTCTTTGCAGATAATCTAATCTGATTGTATACTTAGAAAACCTTAGAAAATCAACTAAAAAATTAATTAAAACAATTAACAGCAAAGATGAAGGATACAAAATATATCCACATAAATCATTAGTATTCTTAAATACTGCCAACAAAAGCTAGCAGATAGAGAAAGAGAGAAATTTAGAATAACTCAGTCAACATAAAATATTTGGGAATCTACCTTCCAAGATGTGTGCCATGAGATTCAGAGTGTAATTCTCAAGAGTAGTATTTGACTTGTAAGCCCAATTCTCAAGACCCCTTTAGTATTATTATTCCTTAGAAAAAAACTGCCTCCCACCCATAAAAATTTTAGTTTTCCTTACCTATTTTCAAAAACCTTGAAAAGAGTTTATCTGTAGTCTAGGAAAGATACCAGCTCCAGGAAGAGGGGCAAGATAAGCTAAAGGAGGAAGGAACAAGGAGTTTCAAATGTATCTTTACTGTCCCAGACTGAAAATCGCATGGCAGTCACGGTTTATTTTTTGACCACCGGGGTCTTTAGGGTTATGCAGGCTCAAGATTTGAACCATCAGAGCTCTCCTTTTCTGTGTGATTAGACCAGAGGTTAAGGAAGAGAATCTTATGTCAGGATTATAAAAAGTCTGTGCTTACACACAGAAGAGAGGACATTTTTGCCTCCAGAAAGCAGCATGTGTGGGCAGAATCCCTTTTCCTTCCCTTCCTCTCCCCTTCTCCTGCACACCCCCCCCCCCCCGCCCCCGGCTATTTTCTCCAAATAAAGTCACATTTTCTCTGCAAGTATTTTATCTAGTCTCCTGTCTGCTCATTTCTGATTCCACACCACCCACAAGACAAACACAGGGATTATAGGAACTTAACTACAAAACACTTTCCCCCAAAACAGACGAGCTACATTCTGTTGTTACTATTACTATATTGTTTACAGGTAAACCAAAACCAATATAATAAAAAACAATTCTAAGTAAATTTACTTATTCAATGACATACCAAATTACCAAAGAATTATTTTATAGAGTTAGATAAAATAGCAACAAAATTCATCTGGAAGAACAAAAGGTCAATAATATCCAGAGAAATGATGAAAAAGAAAAAAGTTAAGAGTCTGTAGCCTGGCCCTCCAGTCCTGAGGTATGAGAGTAAATGCACAGACCTACTCGGGACCTCTCCAGGAAGGGCCTGGGACTCCTTCCCAGACCTTAATTATCTGGGTATCCTCTTCTATCTTTTCCTCGTGACCTGAAAACTTTCTTTCTTCAAAGACCCCACTCCCAACTTGGGGGGGAACGGGGCAGGGTAGGTGGGGAGAAACTTTCCACGAGGGAGGAAGAGTAGAGTGGACCAGTTAAGGCTAGAGGAGAGATGCGGATCTGTTCCGCAAGATCCTCAAGCAAGATGTCAATTTTTACCTCAAGCTGTAAACCTTTACCCTGGGGACTTATGGGTGGGTCCTTTGCGCATGAGCAAGTAGGCGGCCCTATAAATTTGAAAGATCCTATTGGTGGTACTGAAAAAAGGGGTGTTGCCTGACTTGGCCTTTCTTCTCACAGTCTAAGAGTGGGTCTTTCTGGCCGGTTGCCTCAGGTGTGGGCTTTATGCCTTCTCCTCTCTTTGAAGTGGAAAGTTGGCTGTCTGGCCTGTTGGCATTTGGGAGAACTTGGCGAGGAAGTGCTGCTGGAGCGAAGCTTGGCCCAGCAGAATCCAGTTTTCTTCTCCTATCCTTGGCCTCAACAGGTTTGCCATCCAGGGAAAATGGGCTGAATGAAATCAGAGAATGCCTCCTCCCAGGAAGAAAATGATCAGCATGTTGGAGACCCAGTTCACTTGACCCTTCTGCAACCACGAGAAGCTTTGTCATGTAAAGATGGACGGAGCAGGACTCTATCACATATCTTCCAGATCCCATGGATGTATACAGTGCCTGGATAAATGCTTGTGCAGCAGCCAGTAAGTAGTGCATGAAGATCCAGCTTGCTTGCTGCCAAGGATGGCTTTCTTCTTATGGCCTTAATAGCTGGAAAGCTTTCCTGAGACTACAAAGGAAGTGATTCCTAAGCTTCAATTGACCCTTTCCTAATCTAAGGCCCCCCCCATTCTGATCCCCACCCCCATTCCTTTTCTCCAGAGCAGAGAAAAAAGAATGGCTCCCTTTGTAACTTTAGACTGAGCTAAGCCTGTACTTATTCCTGAAGTTCTTGGACTGGCATCTGGCCCTCTGTCCCCCAGCCCTCTGACTTGGCCCATTCCCCAGGGGAGATGCAGATACTGTGGTCTTACATCAATCAAATATGGCTGAGTTGTCTCAGAACACCATCAAGACCTGGTTTCCCAGTGAGCAAACAGCCGGCTTCGTTTGAGGGAAGAGATGAGCATTGGAGTGACTCCGGCCACTGGGACTTAGCACTTGATTGGTTTTATCCTTTTTCATTTTAATTGGAATCTTTCCATCTCTACCTGAAATGATTTGATTTCAGGCTGTCTCAAAGTCCTTTCAGTTACTACAAATAATACTGATTTTGCTGAGAAAGATGGGGGTTTGGTGGGTTGAGGGAGGTGGGCAGGTGGAGGAATCTGGGGGCGGGAGGAGAAGGGTGTTAAGGAAGGTGGCCTAGAAATTTCAGATTGGAAACTATATTACAAAGTGGTAATCATGCAAACAATCTGTTATGGGCTAAAAAATACAGTGGTGGATCAGTGGAATAGATTTGGTACATAATACAGAGTAGTAAAAGACCATAGTAATTTAGTGTTAACCCAAAGATTCCCAAGTTTTGGGGTAAGAGCTCAATGTTTGACAAAAATTGCTGGGAAAACTGGAAAGCAACTTAGCAGAAACTAGGCATAGACCAGCATTTATTTCACACCATCTACCAGGGTGAGATCAAAATAGATAAATGATTTAGACATAAAGGGTAATATTAAAAGTAAATGGGGTTGGGGGGGCAGGTCCTGAGTTCAAATCTGACCTCAGACACTTCCTAGCTGTGTGACCCCGGGCAAGTCACTTGACCCCCATTGCCTAGCCTTTACCACTCTTCTGTTCACTTCTGAAGTGAAGGGTTAAAAAAAAAAGAAGGAAGTAAACTAGGGGAGCATAGGTATCTGTTAGGTCCATGGATAAGGGAAGAGTTTATGACCAAATAAGAGATAAATGGGATTACAGAAAGCAAAATAGATAAGTTTGATTACACAAAGTTAAAAACCATTTCTACCAACAATTTGAATGCAGCCAAAAATAGAAGGAAAATAGGAAACTAGAGGGGGAAAATCTGCTGCAAGTTTCTCTGATAAAGATTTAATTTATTAAATATATAGGGAACTAAGTCAAATTTACAAAAATGAGTCATTTCCTCTTTGAGTTCAAAACTGGTCTCAGACACTTCCTAGCTGAGTAACCCTGGACAAGCCACTTGACCCCAATTGCCTAGCCCTTACTGTTTTTCTGCCATAGTATTTTTTTCTTTTTATCTTTATTTTATTTTAATAAATTTCTACATAAGTTTTCCAAAGTCATAAGATTCATGTCATCTCCTTCCTTTCTTCCCTCCCTCCTCCCAGAATCAATAAGCAATTCAGTCTGGGTTATACATGTATTATCACTCAAAACTCATTTCCATTTTTGTAAGTGAATCATCTTATAAAACCAAAACCCCAAATCATATACCCAAATAAACAAGTGATAAATCATAGGATTTCATCTGCAATAGTTCTTCCTATAGAGGTAGATATCATTCTTTTTCATAAGTCCCTCAGAATTGTCCTGGATTATTGTACAGAATAGTTATCTATTACAGTTGATCATCCCACAATATTTCAGTTACTGTGTATCATGTTCTCCTGGTTCTACTTATTTCACTCTGCATCAGTTCACATAGGTCTTTCCAGTTCTTTCTGAAATCATCCAGTTTCTTCTGTCATAGTATTGATTCTAAGACAGAAGGTAGGGTTTAACAACAAAAACAAACAAGCAAAATGATATGGGAGTAACTAGGTGGCTCAGTGGATAGAAAGCCAGGCCTGGAGACTGAGATCCCCAGTTCATATTTGGCCTCAGACATTTTCTAGTTGTGTGACCTGGGGCAAATCACTAATCCCATTGCCTAGGTCTTACCAGGCTTCTGCCTTAGAACCAGCATTGACTCAATGATGGCAGAAGATAAGAGTTTAAAAAAAAAAAGGATACAAGCAGGAAGTTTTCAGAAGAAATCAAAGCTATCAATAATCACAGGAAAAAATCCTTAAATCTTCACCATTTAGAGAAATGCAAATTAAAGCAACTCTTATGTCATACCTATCAGATTGGCCAACTTGACAGAAAAGGGAAATGATTCATCAGGCTGAGGGTTTGTGGAAAAACTGAACCACTAGTTCCAGCCACTCTGGAGAACAATTTCCTCTGAAGTGAGAAGACCTAGGATCAAAACCCACCTCTGTCATTTAGTACCCCCGTGACCTTGGGCAAGTCACTTAACCCCCTTGGGCCTCAGTTTCTTTATCTATAAAATGTTGGGAGGGGGTGGAGTTGGATCAGAAAGCCTCTGAGGTTCCTTCCAACCCCAGAACTACAAACTGTGTTCTGTCTCTCTAAATTGTTTCCATCTTTAAAGACCCACCCTAAGGGCCACCTCTCCCAGAAAGTCTTCCTAATTTCAGATCATTCATTTTCTGCACTCCTACTATATTTACTATTGGCACCACACAATTTAAAATATAATTGTAGGGACACCTAGGTGACATAGTGGATAGAGCACCAGCCCTGGAGTCAGGAGGTCCTGGGTTCAAATGTGTTCCCAGATACTTTCCATCTCTGTGACCCCAGGCAAATCACTTCATTCCAATTGCCTAATGCTTGAATTTCTTCTATCTTGGAAATGATACTAGAACAGAAAGTAAGGGGTTAAAAAATGTAATTGTTCTCTGTCTCTGCATCTAGGTTAAAGCTTCTGATGGCAGTGGACTTTGATTCCATCAATAATTATATATTGAATAATTCCATTCTTTCTCAGGCCATCACCACTGCACTAGCTATATCTTCCTCCCTTCCCCATCTTGATCCTTCTTCTCTCTAGTCCCTTGTCCTGGTCTTGTCCTAACA
This sequence comes from Monodelphis domestica, assembly GCF_027887165.1. Lineage (NCBI taxonomy): Eukaryota > Metazoa > Chordata > Mammalia > Didelphimorphia > Didelphidae > Monodelphis > Monodelphis domestica. The sequence goes on from NC_077228.1 coordinate 205,132,480, forward strand.
AACCTTACTCTTGAATTACTCCCCACATCCACTGCCCATTCCTGCCATCTACTTGTGCTACTGAACAAAAATGAAGAAAATCCCAAATCATGCTGGCTGAACCCATTACAGCTGTATGCTCCATGATCTCTTTCAACTGGGCCTTCACTGCTGCAAAGCAATCCTTTTATACATCCCTAATTGACTCACTCTCCCACTTATTTTTTCTAAGACTTTTTATACCTCGCTAATTTCCCATGCTTCCCTCTTCTCATTTTATGTCTCTCACTGCTGATGGTAGAATAATGCATTCCATTTGTTTGCCTGGCTATTCTTATTTGTTTAAAGGAGAGGATTTTAATGGGGGGAAGGGGTTGTTCAGAGGAGTGAGATGAGGTGATAGTAAGGCAAAAGCAAAAGGAAAAGAAAGAAAAGAGTGTCCACGAATTACAAATTCAGAGACAAGAACAGAGGCCCAGATAGGAAAGAGACAAAGACAATAAGGACCATGTTGGGATTTGCTATAGTTTCGGTGGTGTCTGATTCTTTGTGACTTCGCTTGGGATTTTCTTGGCAGAGATACTGGAGTGGTTTGCTATTTCCTTCTCCAGCTCATTTCACAGAGGAGGAAACAGAGGCCAACAAGTAAGAGTCTTGTTCAAGGTCACATAGCTGGTGTCTGAAGTCAGACTTGAACTCTGGAAGATGAGTCTTCTTGACTCCAGGCCTGGCACTCTCTCTGTCCTCTTATTGTGCCTCTTAGCTAGCACTGGTATTACCATATTTGATTTTTTGAAAAACTAAGCTATACATAATAGATTCTCATTTTATAAACAATCTTCTTTCTTTTTTGCCCTTCATATAGAGTAATGTATTCATAGATATAGTAATATTCATGTTTGCGGATGAATACGTTCATGATAAAGGAAATTAATTTTGTTTGCAGAAGGCTTCTTAAGCCTGACCCTTGGAGGAAGACTTGGTGGAGGTGAGGAGGGGTGATCATGCCAGAAATGGGGGATAGCTGAAGGCACAGACATCGGGAATAACAAGTAGGTCAGCATGGCTGGAGCTAAGAGCTCGTGAGGAGTGACGTGTAGCCAAACTGGCAAGACAGACCAGGGCTGGATTGTGAAGGACTTTAAATGAGTTTGTATTTTATTGAAAATGGGGAGCCACTGAAACTTCCTGGAAGAATAGTGGCATGGTTAGACCCACTTTGGCAATGTTCCTTTGTCAGCTCTTTGGAGATTAGAGTGGTGAAAGGCTGGACACAGGGAGACCCATTAGGAGGCTGCTGCAATAGTCCAGCTGGGCAGTGGTCAGTGTAGTGGGAATAGAGAAGGGACAGATACAAGAAATACTGAGGAGGTAGAATTGACAAGACCTGGCAATGAATCAGCTATGGGTGATATGAAGGGCTGACAATGACTCACTCTTGGGTTAACAACTGGGGAGACCAAAGGAATGATGATGCCCTCACCAGGAATAGGGAAGTCGGGAGTGGTGGATCTGGGGACAAAGCCAAGGAGTTCTGTCATGGAACTGTTAAGTTTGAAATGCCTCCAGTATGTCCAAGGGCAGATGTTAAGCAGACAGCTGGAGATAAGAGATTGGAGCTCAAGAGAGAGACACAGGTTAGTATTTGGGAAGATAATTGAATCCATGAGAGCTGGTGTGATCACCGAGAGAAAAGGAACCTGGATTACACTCATACATGGATTGGGACATGGACAAAAACCCTATAAGAGAGGCTGAGAAGAACTGAGGACCATCCCAGAGCAGTGCCACAAGTACTCAGGGAGGCCACCGTGTCAACAGTGAATGATCAGAAATGTCCAATGTTCTTCTCTACTAGCAACAATGCAATGATCCTGAACAACACGGAGGGATCTATGAGAAAGAACGCTATCCACATCCAGAGGAAGAACTGTGGGAGCAGAAACACAGAAGAAAAACAACTGCTTGATCACATGGGTTGATGGGCATATGATTGGGGATGTAGACCCTAAATGATCACTTTAGTGCAAATATCAATAAAAGGGAAATAGATCTTGATCAATGACACATGTTAAACCCAATGGAATTGCTCATTGACTATGGGAGGGGAGGGAAAGAACATGATTCGTGTAACTATGGAAAAAATATTCTAAATCATCTAATTAAATAAAATTTAAAAAAAGAAATGTCCAATGCTATGAGGAGGTCAAGAAGGATGATGATTGAGAAAAGATGAGTGGATTTAACAATAAAGAGGTCTTCGGTGACTTGGCAGAGAACAGTTTCAATCAAATGCTGACTCTTCTTTGTCTGTACCTCTCACTGTCTAGGACAGTGCTAGACACACATTAAAAACTGACTTGCCTGAAGTATCTTTGAATTTGCCCTGGCCTGCAGTGCCTGCAGACACTGGGGACAGGCTGATCAGCAACTATTTGTTAAATGTCTTCTGTGAGGAGGCATCTGGGTAGGTTGGTGAATTGAGAGCCAGGCTTTCAAGACAGGAGGAGATCCTAGGTTTAAATCTGGTCTCAGGCACTTCCTAGCTGTGTGATCACTTAACTCCCATTGCTAAGCCCTTATCACTCTTCGGCCCTAGAACCACTACATATACAGTATTGATTCTAAAATGGAAGGTAAGGGTTTAAATAAAAATGTCTACTATGTGACAGACACTGTAGTAAGTGCTGAGTTGAAGGCTACCTCAATAAGTCCAAACCCAGTAGCCACAAATAGACCCTCTTCTTGGAAAGTGAAAGAGCTGGGACAGATATATTGTCTCTGTTCTCCACGCTGTCTTCTATCTCCCTGAGTCGGGGGAAGGGGACTTCCAAGAGAGGACCATCTAATATTTACATCTACTAAGGATGAAACTAAATAAGTTTTGCTTCTCTTCGTTCATACACTTTTCTCTTGTCATGAAGGAAATGGGGAAAGAAGGAATTTCGGTGGAGAATGTTGCATATGCTTTCAGGTTGATTTTGACTTACTGAACTTTTTTCTTTTTCTTTTAAAAAATCTTTTTTCAAGGAAAAATTGCTGCATGGGGAAGGAATATATTTCTAAATAAAAGATGTAAGTGAAATTTAAAATAAAAAAGGAAATTTCTTTTTAAAATCTTTGTTACAAGGAAACATTGCTGCATGGGGGAAGGAATATATTTCTCAATAAAAGATGTAAGTGAAATTTAAAATAAAAAAGGAAATTTCTTTTTAAAATCTTTGTTACAAGGAAACATTGCTGTATGGGGGAAGGAATATATTTCTCAATAAAAGATGTAAGTGAAATTTAAAATAAAAAAGGAAATTTCTTTTTAAAATCTTTGTTACAAGGAAACATTGCTGCATGGGGGAAGGAATATATTTCTAAATAAAAGATGTAAATAAGTAAAATTAAAAAGAAAAAAGGAAAATGGTTTCATTTGCAACCAGGAGGCTTGAAGTTAGAGGTTAGGTTTATAAACTCTTTCCATTCAGGCTGTCCCTTAGTGCTCTACTGAATGATCAAAGGGGGTAGAGGGGAGTGCAGTCTTCTTGAAATAGGAGAGATATAATCTCCCACTTCCTGAAGCAAGAAGGAAGACACCTCTCTTAGGACAGCCACAGCGTGACCTGCTATGATGTAGGATGTGAGTGACTGTGAGGCTCGCATTTTTCATTTTTATAAAAAAGGCTTTCAGGGTTGGGAGGGTCAAATTAGAAAACATAAGTAAGCTTCTTTGCAAACCTTAAAGCATTACATAAATGCTATTACTATTATTATTGTTTTTCTGAGCCTCAAGACAACCCAAGCTTTGAAGGCATCTCAGATAGTCTTAGTCATGTTGAACAGATGAGAACAAATAAGGCTCAGGGAGGCCTTGCTCATTAGTCTTTAGCTAACAGTGGCAGATCCAGAAGGAGAACCCATTTGTTTTGACTTCAGAATCAGAAGCCTCTTGGGTTATCCCTCCTCCCACCCTGTCAATAGTCCCCTCTGTCTCTGGCCCACCACCCCTCCCCCAGGAGGGAACCGGCCAGTTACCTGGGGCTAGGGTAGGGCAGGGATAGAAATACTCCTCCCCCCTGGCATAGCTGGCATAGCTGGGCAAAGACTCGCCTTGCTAAGCACCCGGATAGCCTGCGGTTATTTTTCAACGTGAAAGGGACTGTAGTCTGAATGGGGAGAACCCAGGGGCAGCCACCGCCACTCTTAGGGGGACTGGGGTGAGGATGGCACAAGGTGGAGTAAGCGGGGAGAAAGAATTTACCGGACGCGCGCTCCACGGAATGGCTTGTCCTATTCCCCTCTCTTTATTCTTTTCCCCTGTCTCTATGCTGGGGGTGGGGGGACCAACAGATGATACAGATGTAAGACCGATGGACTCTGGATTATCCAGATAAACTGGACTCGGGGTAATTGGCCAGAAGGGAAGCCAGACCGGGGGACCCGTGGCTTCAGTGGAGGTGGACTTCCGCGGAAACTGCAGCCACAGGACCCTACCGACGCCCCATCTGCGTCTCGGGGCCGTCTCCAGGTTTAGCATCAAATCCTCACCAGAAGCGTCTCTCTACACTGACCACAGGGGGGCAGGCTATCCTCAACAGCCGAAGAAGACCCGTCTGATGAAGAACGGGAGAGGGCGGGGAAGGGAAAGGAGAGATAAGAGAGAGTAAGTAGGAGATGAGGGAGAGGAAACAATGAGAGAAGGAGAGCGAGGACAGAGATTGAAAGAAAGATGGAGTTAAGATGAGAAAAGAAAGGAGGAAGGGGAAACTGGAAAGAAGGGCAGGCGGGGTAAGTAATTGGGGGGATGGGAAGATGAGTAGAAAGAAGGAAAGGGACAGACTCGGACCCTAAGGTTCCCACAGGAGGATTTTCAGGAGTGACTCATTGCCCCAACTCCTTCCCATCAGGCTTCCGAAGCTCCCACTCCCTTGGTACCTTCTCTTCAGGAAGCTCGCCTCGCACGTCTTGGATGGACTCATAGATGTTCTCAGAGTCGCTCCGGCTTTGGGAGAAGGGCTGACTTTGACTGGGGGGTCGACTCTGGGCAAGGGGTCGGGGGGAAACCCAGGAGCCGGCCACGCTGCAAGCCTTGTAGGACCCCGAGCTCCCCAGGAGCCCAGAAATGGGCACGACGGCTGTCCGCGCCAGGTCATCTAAGGACTGTGCCGTCCTGATAGGGGCTGCAGGTCGGAGGTAAAGGGTGGTAGGGAGACCGGGGGCCAAACTGCTCCGTTTGCCAGGATCGCGTCGCCGCCCCGGGCTGTGGAAGGAGCTGAAGCGGCCCAGGGCGCCAGTCGTGTGCTCCGAAGGGCTCCCGGAGTCACCACTCGACGGGGCGGACGCGGTCTCTGCGGGGATGCTCACGAATTTGTAATCGTAAGTGAGCGGCTCCGGAGCGCAGGTGGCCGGAGCAGCGGCGGGTAAGGGTATCTGGGGAGAGGCCAGGCCATTGGGGGAACTGAGCCGTGGCAGCTCTCGCACATACTGGGCGGGCAAGTAGAAGGGACGACTGCCAGGCTCTCGCCTCACATGCCACCAGTGCTCTGTGCTCCGCCGCAGCAACTGGTAGCGCTCATTGGGTCGAATGCAGATGCGTCGTCCATCCTTCCCGGTGTATTCGAAGGCATGCTCTACCAACACATACTCGTCCCCCTCGCCATCCGCCGTCTCCATTCTGGCCCCAGCCTGGGCTTCCGGGCCTTTCCCACAGCTTCGCTACCCTGCCGAAGGAGAAAAGGGTGGAATGGGGAGCGGAGAAGTTAGCGACGTAAATGAGAGAGGGAGAGGGGGAGGGGGAGTAGGATCGCCGACAAAGGTGCCTCAGTTTCCTCTTGTGTCAAATGAGAAGCACAACACTTTGGGGTTGTCCCTTTGGGGCACAGAGAGGGCATCGGGTCAGACTAGACTGGAGCAGCCCCACCCTAAGAGAAAAGAAGGGTTTTTCCCTCCCCCCCCCCCCCAGCTCCACCTATCACGGCCAGTGACCTGTGCACCTGTAAGCACGTGGGAAGGAGCGGCAGGAGGGAAGGGGGTGCCCAATTCTGCCTCGCTCCGCTGCCCGTGAGCACTGACTCTAGGGAAACCGGTTCTCTCGGTTTCTCATCCCGGGGCGGTGGCTCGACAGCATCACCATAACTATGAACCCGGAGCCCGGGCCCGCCCAGAGAAGGTATATGTCACACCACTGGGCAGCTTCTGCCCTGAGAGTGACGGTTCACACCGCTCTCTCCGATTAGCAGGACCCCAGGCCGCAGCCCCTTGGGATCTTCCTAGCTGAGGAAACCTTTAGAGAACAATGAAGTTCTAAATTGCCCGGAGGCAGTAGTTAAGAGCCGGAGTACCGTAAAGAAAGAGCATGGAAGGGGATGTAGATCTGACTTTAGCCAAAGGAGGGAGCTCGACCCCCAGCCTCTCCCTGGTTCCTGAATACAGAAACAATCTCTTTTAGAAGAGACAGGGCCAAGTTGCCTTCAGGAGTGGTACTTACTGCCCCCAATTCACTGTCCCCTATGGAAGTGAGGATTTAAACCCCCTCTCCCCAAGCTGGGCAGTCCCGTGTCACAGAGTGGGGACTAGAAAACAGTGGGGGGGGGGGGAGGGGAGGGAGGAAAATATGGGAGGGAGAGAGAGATGCAGATCCTGACATCCTGGGGCTGCTGTGACCCTTTCCTATGTAGGTCATGAGTCAATGGCAGAAACTAAAAAAGTCTCAGCCCCTCGGAGCCCTGCACTGACCACACCTTTTCCTGCCCAACAAAGGTGGCTCCGGACTGGCTGGCTGGGCAGGCAGTTGGGTTGCTGGGACCTGGGAACTTAAAAGAGTGAATATCTGGGTTCCATAACTTTCCTCCCCAACCTTGGGGAGGCACTTAGAGGGAGAAGAGCATAAGCAAACTTAGCCAGCAAGTGGACCAAACAAGTCTTGCTTCTGTGAGTTCAATGTCCCTCCCCACCCCAAGCTCCATCTCCTTCTGTCTCCATCAGACACTTACTCACAAAGGGCTGGCCACTTCGTGGACCCATGAGCTGGAATTTGAGGGGGTTCGGAGGCTACTAGCTGGCCAGCAAGTCAGGATCCTGACATCTGAGCAGATCAGTGTGAAGTTCAGAGAGTCTCTGAATGCTGAGGGTGGGATCTAGAAGGGAGAGGAAAGGTAAGGAAGGGAAAGAGGAGCCCATCACCCCAAGCAAAAACTATACAGGGCAATGAACAACCTTTTCCACCAAAGTTATATTCTGGGAAAAAAGGAAAAAGCCCAGCAACTGAGGTGCATCCCTCTCCTTCCTGTGTATGCGTCCCTCCCTCCTCATTGCCAGGGCAGGCTCTGAGCTTATAGTGATGACAAAGAGGCCCCTCAGATCAGGGAGACCTTTAGGAGTCCCATCAAAGATTAGATTGCATTTGGGCCAGATCAACTTGACTCAGAAAGATGGGGGAGGGAAAGATGATGAGGGAGGACAGGGGTAATACTGAGGTAGGGGAATCTGGGAAAGAAGTTTAAAAAACTTAACAAGATGAGAATTCACTTCTTTCTCCCTTGCCAGGGGTGGGGAAGGGGAACTATAGATGGGTCTAGAAGTTGCTGCGAGAAGGGTAAAATCTCAGTGCCATCCCTACCCCTTGCCTGGTCCAAGGGGGGTAGGACTAGAGTGAAACCAAAGGGAAGACTCTCCACCCTAACCCCCTTGTGCAATCCTGCCCCCTCAGTCTCAAGAGATAGGGAGGGAGAGCCCAAGGACTTGCCAGTCCTTGAAGGGATGTCTGCAAAATGCTCAAAATTGAAAGGTCATTTGAATACTCAAATAACATATTTTGCATTCAGTTCAAAGTCAAAACAGACACTTCCTCAAATCCTAGCTATCCTTAGCTGTCCTCTTAGCATGGTTCCCCTAATGCTCACCACAAGACCATCTTACAATTTTCTAAAGTCTCTGCTAAGTCAGGTTGGTGTTGGGAAGGAAAATTGGTTGGGTTCCAGCTCGTTGTGAGACACCAGGGAAATGGCTCCCCACAGGCTGGGGGTGGGGAAAGAGCAAGGGAGTGAATAAGTATGTAGCAGAGTGCAAGTGATGGTCATTAAAGATGGGGGGGGGGTGGCGCAGAAGAAAGCTTTGAGAGTGAAATTGGGGATAGGTCCCCGTTTGATTCCTGCGCTTAAAGAACTAGGAACAGACGCCAGTAGGAGCCAGGGAGGTATGATTGTCCCAAAGGTGGTTCAGCATAAGAGGAACTGAGCAGACCAGATTAGTATGCCTCATCGCTCCCCACCGCTCCCCACCTCCCAGCTGTCTAGAAGCTAAGGGGAGTGATGGATTATGACCCATGGGGCAGCGCAACCCAAGTTTATGAGGAGCTGGGTTCCAGACGCGTTTGCCTCCCTTCCCTCCATTTTCCCTGTCTGTCAAGAACCTCTCGCCGCGCGCTGAGCCCCACCATCTCCAGCTTCACTTTTTCTTCTCTGGATCCCTTTCCCCTTCCTTTCACTCTGCCTCCCCTCTGTTCTTTTCTTCTTAAACCTTCATCATCCCTCCTCCACTCTCTTTGCTCTTCGGTCCCCTATTTCTCTGCCTGCTGATCTACAACCTGTCTTAGGATGTTCTGGAGTCCGGATTGAGATCTCTCTAACCTTTAACTCTGCTCCAAAGGGGAATAAGGCTCCTGGGGACTGGGGGCCGGCGGGGGGGGGGGGGGGGGCGGAGGCGGCGGCGCTGTTACTCCTAGTTCCTTTGAGCCTGGCTTGGCTTGGGGTCCCAAAGTGGTTCTGGAGCCTGTGCCTCTTCTTCCTCTCTGTTCACTGGAAGGGATCCTCCCCCTCTCCCCCAACACACATACCCAAGCTGTGCTGCCAGCTCCCTGAACTCACCTGGACATGCCGACCGACCAAGGGCTAGCAGGCTGGCTGGTTCCCTCCCTTTCTTTCTCACTTGCTCACTCCCTCGTTTCCTGTTGAACAATATAGCGAGTGGAGTCACCGGAGGAGAGCGCCCAGCATACTTCCTCCTAAACTGGGGAGTGCGGCTGCTGGGAGAGACAATCCCCGGCGTCCTTGCTTCCTGTCCCTGCTGGGCCAGCCCTCCCAGAGCCGAAACCTCAGCCACACCTGGGCTTTTCCTCTGAAGTGGGTAGAATCTGGGAGAAGGATTTGGCTTTTTGCTAGAAATAAAGCTCACGGGACAGATTCCTTCCCCATCCCCTTTTCCATAAGACCTCCCCTCTCTCCCAGTTCCAAAAGTTGGAGGGGTTCTCGGGTTCTCCCACCATGTTACCGTATTCTCACCAAAATACTAATCATTGTCCTTTAAAAAGCACACGAGGGTTTGCAAAGAGCTTTAAAAAAAAATAATAGTTACCATTTATAGTTTTTATTTATAATAGGGCTTTAAAGCATGAAAAGTGTTTTACATAGGTTGCCATTCCATTGGGTCCTCGTCGGCTGTCTAATTTAAGCCCCCAAGTACTCGGGGAGAAGCTAGTCCAGGTATGACCTTCACTTTACGGACAAGAAACTGATGCTCAGAAAGATTAAGGTACTTGCCTGAGGTCACACAGCTCCAGTTAGAGGCAGGATTCAATCCCGTGATTCCGGTCAGGCATGGTTTCTACTGCCCTGACCCCTAACTCTTCCTAGGGTCTCACTCCAATAAAGGGAGGTCCATTCCCTTTCAAAATAAATCATTCACAAAAGTCTCCCCAAACGTAAACCACCCTACCAGATGCTCTCCTGAGGCAGGGCTACCCATTCTTTCCCTTATCAGCACTGATAAAAGGTTGGGTAGTATAGTATCAGTCTGGTCCACAGTCCACTCAATAGCTTACACTTTATTGAAGGTTTGAAAAACAGCAATTCTAGATAGTACCAGTAGCATTAACCTCATTTTACAAATGAGGAAACTGAGGCATAGAAGTTAAATTATTTACCTGGGGTCACACATTGTCAGAACTGGAATAAGAACCCAGGTCTTCTGAATGCTAGTTTATCATTCCTTTTTTTTTTTTAAATCCTTTCTGACTTAGTATCCATTCCAAGAACAGAGGAAGGGCAAGGGTTAGGCAATTGGGGTTGAGTGACTTGCCCAGGGTCACATAGCTAGGAAGTATAAGATCAAATTTGAACCCAGGACCTCCTGACTCCAAACCTGATGCTCTATCCACTGTGCTACCTAGCTTCCCCTACCATTTAAAAAACAAAAAACAAAAATACCATTATATCTGATGTTTATCAATCCATTGATAAACTGGATTCAAATCTCAGCTTTACTACTGACTACCTATGGTGACTTTGGACAACTCACCTAACCTCTCTGGGCCTTAAGTTTTCTCTTTTTCATCTACAAAGTGGAGGGGTTGTTTAAAATAATCTCTAAGGTCTCTTTCAGCTCATAATCCTATAATTCTATGATCCTTTCAGAGATTGGTTGGATCTCTGAGCTGTTTACATGCTGACTGGGGGGGGCCAGAAGGTGGCCAGGATTCCTTTGTTGGACAAGACTCTGGTTCATCCTTTTGTGTCCTTTGCCCTCCTCATCCTTGACCACACTTGGGTGTGAGCATACACACACACAGCCCCCATTGCTCCTTGGAGTCCAGAAACATGGGAGTTGGATTCAATTTAGTAAGCATTCATTAAGTGCCTATTAAGTTCCAGGAACCGTACTGGGGGCTGGGACCCCAAAGATGAAAAGAAAACAGGGTGAAGGGAATGGTGTGGTATTCTTCAGGGTTGTTCCCCCCCCCCCTACTATTGGCTTCCCAGGATTAAAATAATAAAAAAACAAAAAAGCAATTTCTTCACACTGGGAAGTAGTATTAAAAGATCTATAAGTTTTCTTCTTCTCTTTTTGTTAGTTCAGAACTCCCTGCCAAAGCTGGTGCTTCAGGCAAAGCAGGACAAAGTAAACATTTGAAATAAAGAAAGGCAAACTCTCCTCAAGTCTTGAAAAAAAGGTTTGAGGTTTCCAAGAAGGTGTTCAAGAGGGAAAAGAAAATAGGCAGCTATCACCTTAGTGGATATAGTCCTGGAATGAGGGTTAGGAGGATTTCAGCAACACAGCCTCAGACCTGGTTAATTGACCCCAAAATCTCAATTTCAACATCCTTGGTACTTTCTTTGTTGTAGCTGCCTTTGTCTGTGATTCCATTTGCCTGGGTTCTTACAGTTTCCTCTTCCTTCTCTATCTCTATGGTTCTTCTATTTGTCCCATCAAGAGCCAGGTTCCTCTTTGAGTCTGTTTCTGGATTTGATTTGGGTTCCTCTTTGAATCTAGACCCAGTGAAATTTTTGAATCTAGACCCAGTGAAAGTTTCTTAGACCCAGTGAAATGACTTTTAAAGGTCACTGTGAGGTATGGGCTATCTGTCACTCTTCTATATCTGGTTTCTTCCTTTCTGATTCACTCAAGGAATTCATTTGAACCTCATAAAAGGATCATTTTGTGTGAATGGGTTATTGACAGTTCAATGCCTCATTTCAGCTCTTTCTTTTGTGGATAGTTCCTGGACTTTCAAAGACCACTCCCTCAAATTTGTCCTCCAGTTAAACATTTTTGGTCCCCTGCAAATCAACTAGAGTGCCTGTGGAAAAAACCATAGTCCCAAATTCTGGATAACTCTCTAGGGACTTGGAGAGGCTCAAGAATCATGTCGTGATGTGGGAGAGCTTTGAGGTAAAACCCTGGATCCGAATGGGTTGCCCTTGTCAAGAATGACAGACTCCAATAAATCCAAGAGATTTATTAATTTGAATGTAAGTCAAATTGGATAGCCAAGGAAGGCAGAGCAGATGGAATGCTGCCTCCTAGAGGAAATGTGTTCTGGGCTTTTTATACTCTTTCGACAACAGGGTTTATGTGACTAGAGATGGGATGATGATGACATGTTCCTGGGTCTTTGGAATCTGAGATGGGTCATGTGGTTATGTCCTTTGCCTCAAAGTCAAAAGGGGGTGAACTGTTCAGTTTAGAGGATAACCAGATATCTGGGATAGATGCTTCTCAGGAGCAAGCTGGGAGGACCCTAACTGTGTTCATTAAGAATGAGGGGAGAAGGAGAGGGAGGCAGCTCAGTGGCTCAGTGGCCTGAGAGCCAGGCCTAGAGATAGGAGGTCCTAGGTTCAAAACTCACCTCAGATACTTCCTAGCTGTATGACCCTGGGCAAGTCACTTAACTCCTATTTCCTAGCCCTTATCGTTCTTCTGCCTTGGAACCAATACATAAGACAGAAGGTAAGGGGTTTTAAAAAAGAAAGAATGAGGGGAGAGGTCAGAGAGGATCTTCTTCTTTGTTCCAAGTCACCTTCTCTTAGCACTGCAGAAACACAAGGAAAAATTAGTCTTTTACGTACACTCTGACCTGGCACATGATCTGGGGTTTTGGGCCTGTACCCACATATCACCTGCATGTACAATGCCTTGTAGGAAAAGTCTCAGAAAAGTCCATGGTGGATAAATCTGCAAACCCACTCCTAAAGAAAAACCATTTCTACTGGAAACTTACATTTCCAGCCTTATTACACATTACATATTACCCTTTTTCACATTCTGGTCTGGTTAAACCAGTCTTCTTGCTCCTCATAGTACTCCATCTCTCGTGTCCGTGATTTCAGATAAGCTATCCCTCCTGTCTAGAGTGCCTTCTCTTCTTAGAATCCCTAGCTTCCTTCAAGGTTCAGCTCAATTATCATGAGAACAGCTTTTTCCAATAACCATCTAGGTAGTTGAAGCAGACAGCTTCAAAGATGCCAAGGTCATCCACTACATCCCAGGCCATTGCCAATCATCCTGATTTTTGTCTTGCCACTGGACCTGGATAACTCTGGAAGAGAGTGAGGCTATTGACTTTGTGCAACTCTGTCTCACTTAATCCAATTCACTTGGAAGTCAAGAAGTTACTCCTTGATGTCATTGGTCCTCTTCAAAGAGGGAGGATGAACAACAGTTCAGTCATCACATCAAAGCTTTCCTGACCACCCCCTCTCACCTGTCCACATTTATTTTGTGTATACCAGCAGCTGCTGTTCTTGTCTCTCTCTGATAGGTTGTAATGTCTCTGAAGTCAAGGATTATTTCTCTCTACCACAGTGCCTGACACACACACAAAATTGATTAAGAAAAGCCTTTTGAGTAACTGGAGGCTGCAGAGAGTAGCTCTTTCCCCCTTAGGGCTTTTTTTGGAGGTGAGACTGGGAAAGAGGATCTCCCATAAAGATAACAGTGACTTCCCCTATTGGTGAAGGAATCTTTGGGACTTCATCCAAAGCCTTGACTTCCAAGGCAAAGATATCTTTGTGATCTCACTAGATCCTTGCCGCTTCATCTGGATCCTTTTCCCTAGCTGCTCTGGTGTCCACTCTCCATCTATAGTCATGCTGGTTGGTTGTCTTTCAGACTCAAAGAAGACCACAGTGACATCACTGGTGATGCCTTTTGACCAGAGCATAAATTGGCTTAAAATGACGCAGAGCTACAAAAGTCATCAGCCTCACTTTGTCTTCAAGAGACATCCAAATCCAGTGGCAGAACAAAAGCCAGTATGACTGGCGATGGCCCAGGATGCAATGGATGACTTTAGCTCTAATAATGCCACAGTGGCCTGCTTCAGTTGTCTTCATGGCCACTGGAACAAACATTAGAATGGACCATTTTCTGCCCCTTCTGCTGGGAGAAATCTTCATAGACCTACAGCTTCTTGGGGCCACAGGTGAGAGCTAGGTGACAAGTAAACACCAAAGGAGGAAAGCAGAGCTTGGCAAGTCCTTACATCAGAGGTATTAGTCTTCCCTGAACACCCTGTACACCTCATATAGTCATAGAGTGTTTTAATGAAGAGATAGATCAAACTCCCATTCATAACAAACTTTAGGGGAAAGGATCTAGGGAGCAGCATGGTGTCTAACAGGGACCTCCTGTGCCTGGCTTGTGAGTAAGGAACTTTGGGTTTGGGCTAAATCTTAAGGAAGAGAGAATGGGTCTTGTTCAGGATGAAATTCCACATCCTTTCCCCCTCTGTTAACTAGGCAAGGGAGAAGGGTGGTAGTGGTGGGGAGGAGACCCCACTCCCAAGCCCCAGCACACAGGCACGCTGATTCCCACCAAAAAAAGCAGAAGGAGCTTGGAGCAGATATCACCCCCACTTCCCCCAGCCTGGATGTTACAGAGGAACTAGGCAGAGGAAGCAGAGCTTGGTCTATTCAACTCTTATAAGGAGAATGAACCTTTTCCCACTCTTCCTCATCTCCTTCACCCTAGGACAGAGCACTTTCATCTTCAGAAATTCTAGGACTTTAGGCTAATGGAGGTTAGCTGCTAGGTGATTAGGTGGGTAGAGCACTGGCCCTGGAGTCAGGAAGACTCATCTTCCTGAGTTTAAATCTTGTCAAAAACAAGTTCTAACTATGTGACCCTGGACAAGTTACTTATCCCTGTTGGCCTCAGTTTCCTCATCTGTAAAATGAGCTGGATATGGCCAACCACTCTGAAAAACCTCAAATGGGGTGACAAAGAGTCAGATATAACTAAAAATGATTATAAACTACAAAGGCTAAAGGGGAACCATCCCAGAAGGCAAGAGTGGTTCATGACCTCGAGAATTTACCCTTTCTAGTAGAGAGAGGAAGCCATCCCTTACCCCTCTCAAACACACACAACTGCTAGGCAAGCCCCACCCCCCATGTCCATTACACCCTTTTGTAAGCAGGACTGGGCAGGGAGTCTCTGAACCAAACTGTTCCCACAGTGCCCCCCTACTTGTCATCCTTTATTCATTGCTCTTGTTGAAGTGGGCACTCAATCTGCCCTGCAAATAATAACTCTCATACCTCAGCCCGACCAGTTCTGGATAGAATCTTGCCCCAACTCCTACAGATGACTCTCCCAGGGCATACTTTTGCTATTTACTGGACATAAATGTAGCATGTGGGCTATCTGTTCTATTTCCTTTTGGCTACATGGTTGGTGTACCGCCATTACAGCAAAAAGGGGGTTGAAAGTCCAAAGGATAGGACCAGCCTCTAGAGACAAAGGATCAGTCTAAAAATCAGTATTAGGCTAATACCCAGAAGGCTCTGGGATGAAGACAAAATAAAGAACCTTCTTGCCCTCCTCACGTGCTCACAAAGGTCTAAAGTTCTACTGGGGTCCAAGCAGGTAGATGGTTCTAATTTGCACAGATGTGTGATAAATAGATGAAGACTTCCCATCAGAAATGATAAAAGGGGGAACCTTGAAAAAGTCAGGAGAAGGGACAACCTGGTGGATAGAGAGCCAACCTTAGACATAGAGGTCCTGGGTTCAAATCCAACCTCAGATACTTCCTAGCTGGATGACTGAGCAAATCACTTAACCCTATTACCACTTACCACTTACCACTCTTCTGCCTTAGAACCAATACACAGTATTGATTCTAAGATGGAAGGTAAGAGTTTAAAAAGAGAAATGATGAAAGTGCTGGATCCAGAGAAGCATGGGAAAACGTGTATGAACTGATGCTGTGTGAAGTGAAAGAATCTGGAACCAATACTTAATATTGATTCTAAGACAAAAGAGATTTTTAAAAGAATCACTGCATTCCAGGCACAGAGAACAGGAAGGAGTACTGTCTGGCAAGTCACAGGTCCTGGATTCAAATCTGGCCTCAGGTACTTCCCAGCTGTGTGACCTTGGGCAAATCATTTAATCTCCATTGCCTAGCCCTTATTGCTCTTTCGCCTTAGAACCAATACCTCCCAGGGACTTTTGTGTGCTCAAGACTGAATCATAGCGTGCAGTATGTAATATGACTGGAATCAGGGAAGGGGAAGGGGAGGTAGGCTGTGTATAAGCCGAGTTATTTGATCCTGTATGTGATATGACCATCCTGAAGATTTTGGCAATTGTGTGGGGAGCTCAAACTCAAGAGGGGAGACCTATCTAGAAGCTGGGAATCCAAGAAGCTCTTCTACTAGTCATGGTGAGGTCCACCAAAGGAGAGATCGCTGGAAAAGACATTGTCCGTGGAACTGATCAACTTTCTCATTTGCCTAGAGACCTTGGAAGTCAGTATTACCATTGGGACACTGACTCACAGCCTCGGTAGGGAAGTCAAGCCTCGTCATCTGCCTCAGAACCCGTCCCCTCTGTCTACTTAAAGTGCTATATATAAATGTTAATTATTATTATAAGGGATGGCATGGCAGTGGAAATAGCTAGCATTTATCTAGCTTTGAGTCCTTAATAGATATATCATTGGAGCCTTGCAGCTATCCCTTCAGGTAGATGCTGGTAATCCACATTTTACAGGCATTGAGAGGCTGAGGGAGGTTGGGGACTTACCCAGGGTCACACAGCTGGCAAATGTCTTGAGTCAGGGTTTTATCCTACACCACAAAAGAGCTTGAGCCTTGGGATTCATGGGTCCAAATCTCATGTTTGGCACTTCTGATGTGACCTTGAGACACTTTATTCTCTCTGGACCCATTTCCTCTTCTCTAAAGATAATCCCACTGGCTACTTCACAGGTTGTAAGGGGAGCACTTTAAGTATATGCTAAATTATGAATGAATGAAAAAACATTAAGCACTTACTTTGTGTCAATATACACAGAAAAGCCGAGAAAATCCCTGCTCTCAAGGAACTCAAACTCCAATGAGACAACACATAGGAAAATTCAGCCACAGGTGCACTGGGGTAAGGTGAATGGGGGAAAGGAAAAGGAAAGAGGATTTATACAGGACTTACTATGTGCTGTGCTAAGTGCTTTTTACAAATATGATCTTGATCCTCCCAACTGAGAAGAAGGTGCTATTATAGCTCCCATTTCAGTTAAGGAAACTTGAGGCAGAGGTAAGTGACTTGCTCAGGGCTAGTGACTGAGAATGAATTTGAACTCAGGTCTACCAGATTCCAGCCCAGTGATTTCTCCACTAACAGCTACCTGTCAGAGGTTGATAACGATCTGAGTGCCCTCATCAGAAGTTGAGGTCTCAGTCTTGTCTGAGAACAGGTCCAAATGCCCTCCCCTCCACCTTCTTTGTTCTTAACATATCAATACATGTCCTTGCTGGCAAGACATGTTGTAGCTGACTATTCCATGAACCCAGATGGCACTTGGAATCATTATCTTAGATGGAACCAGAGTTATCAACCTCTGACAGCTACCTTTTGGCAAGGCCCAGGGATAGCTTCGATTACATCAGCAGATCAGAGATAGGACAGATGGAAAGGTCTGGAGGACCTTGAGACAATGGCAGGGCAGACTTGGTGATACTTCATCTTCTAGAAGAATAGTTGGAGACTCATCTCCAAGCTGTGTGAATAGACAAGACTGGATGGATTCTAGGTGGTCCACAGCTGGGAGAAAGGGTGAGGTGACTAGTGTTCTCAGTGATATGATTAGGACGACTCAACCCAGCCAGTGAGAACAGAGATTTACAACTAGCCAGGTCCTCAGGTCATTTAGGGTTATCCCCTTATTTCAAGGATGAGGAAATTGGTTCCCACAGTAAGTAATTTGGCCAGGGTCTTGGAGGAGGTGAGACAGGATTTTTGAGTTTCAGCTGAAAACCTGCCCAAAAGGTTCTTGATTTCAATCTTTCTTCCCCATCATTTTCTTTCCCCTGACCTCTATTTAAACACAAGTGTGGAAATTTTCCTTTGGAAAGGATCTGGTAAACTCTTTGTGAATGTGATGTGTATTATTTCTTCTGAGGGATATTTCTGTCTTAACAGGCAAAGTTCTTTAAACCAAAAGAAGGAATCTCCTAAGGGTAAACCTTCAGCTGAATGGAGAACCTTTCCTGAAACCTCTAACAGCATTCTTTCAGAGGTGGTCGTCTACCCC
This sequence comes from Monodelphis domestica, assembly GCF_027887165.1. NCBI lineage: Eukaryota > Metazoa > Chordata > Mammalia > Didelphimorphia > Didelphidae > Monodelphis > Monodelphis domestica. The sequence continues at coordinate 205,150,259 of NC_077228.1, forward strand.
TCAAATATTTTCAATACCCAGAGACTGGGACATCGCAATGAAGTTTGGGTTATTGCCGTTTCCTTCATGGGCATAGGCCTCATCGCCCTCTGTCTAATCATGAGGGGCAGAGCAGTTTTCATCAGAGGACAAGAGAAGTGAGAGGCTGGCTCCTCATGTCCCCTAGGCTTGGGCTCTGTAATTGGAAAGACAGCTCTGGGAGTCAGAGGAGAGGCCAGGCAGTTAGTATAATAAAGTCTTTACTGCAATATCATCCAGAGTAGCAGCAGTTAACACATTTGATGCAAATCACTCCTCAGGGAGAGAGTCTCACTCACAAGAAATGGTTTATTATATAAAATAAAATCAAAACTGAAAAACAGCATGGACACCATTTGGAATCCACTTAGCTCTCAGTTTGAGGCAGATGGAGAATAAAGTAAAAAACTGTTAAAATTTATGTTTTAGATGGATTTGAGGGGCTTAAAAATTAATGCTAAGAAACCCAGAGATGGCAGTGATGAGGGGCAGGGCCATAGGATGAGGGAGGATTAATCTAATACATTCACTTGGATATTAGAGAAAAGTTACTACACAGGGCCAGCACACATCCCTACTCTTCTCGGCCCCAACTCACAAACACTCATAGACACAAGGAGTCAATCAACTGGGAAAATTAGGGTGATTAAGGCTTTAAATGAATTGTGGTCATTGGCTGGGTGATTCTTACTTGGAGTGCACAGTTCCTTTCTCAACTCAAAAGGCTCTAAGAAGGCCTGGGTCCTTGGTTGTCTCTGGGTAGCAATGGGGGAGTAGGAATGGAGGAATCCTCCCCACACCCACCCTCTGCCTCCATTCATTGCACAATACACAGTTCTGCTGGGTTAGGCAGGTGACTCAGTAGCTTAGTCAGCCCAAGCAGCTACCACCTGGGGTGGGGGCAGGGGAGGGAAGGGGAACATCCCTGACAGTCCTAGCAATAATAGCCACTTTGTGCCTCAAATGCCAGGTTGTGCCCTTAATCTGCAAGTATCTAGGCTGAGGAAGAAGTCCTAGGAGTGGATTATTCTGCAGTGGGCCATGCCAGCTGGTGGATAAAAGCAGATGAGTCACCTGAATCCCCCTGGAAGGTGAGCACCTCATTTGTTTGAAAAAAACAAAACAACCCACACTTCTCCTTGCCCCCCAAATTCTAATGCTAGTTCTATTAATGAACAAGTTTACAGTCTCTTATAATGCCTCTCTAATGGATGAGTTGAAAAATGTCTCATAAAATAATGGCTTCCTATGAAGATAAGATTAAATTTCCCTTTAAACACCAAGTTTGTGCAGGAGCTCTGTTTGAGCTGTCAGGACAGCAATACAGATTCTTTCCCCTAAGCTCAGCCTTCAACGAGGACAACTAAGGACAGCTGCATGCCAAGCAGAGGCCACTGCTGCTGCTGCTGCTGCTGCTGCTGCTGCTGCTGTTGCTGCTGCTGTTGATTTGTGGCCAGATAGAGAAGCCATGGTTGCACCTCAGGCCCGGAGGACCTGCCGCTGGGAGGAATGCCAGGCTGATCCCTGAGGCCAATCGACTTTGCCCACCACAGGCACTGACAAATATGAGCAAGTCGAGGAGGCTTCAGAAGCTCCTGCAGACCACTCCTGACTTCTCCATCTCTGCCATTCCCAACTTGAGGCTGTCTGTCAGTGGGGGAGAAAAGCAGGACACACTGGTCGATGTTCCTAAAGAATAAGGAAGGTGGAAAGTGCTTTTAGTGCTGGTTTTGAGTAATTTTTGTGGTGGTCTCCAGTTGGGACCAGATTCCAAGCTGAGAAGCAGACGAGGCAGTCAAAAGCTCCTCCCTCGAAGAGAAATGGGACACGATTCTCAGTTGTGAGGAGATATGAAAAAGGAAAAAGAACGAGCTTCTCCCTAGGCCCCAATTCCACCACCAGGCACTCGGGGCTATTTGGCACATTGTTGCTCAAAAGGAGCTCAGCAGGGCCCCTCAGGACACACAGCATATTTGGGGCTATGCCCCATCTTCTTTGTTGTTTCAAGCAGTCACTGTCTTCCCACTCCACCTTGAGTGGGACTGGATTATCTTGGGTGGCCCAGGCAGAATTCAAATATAAAAAATATTTTTTCCACTCAAATGTAGGAAAAGAAAAAGAATTCCTTAGAAAACTAGAACTTTTAATCAGTAATGCAGAATTTAGAATGTTTCCAAGTCTTGTTTCCACAGCAGGTGCTAGTGGCTGACAGGTGAGGTGAAGAGAGGTGAGGTGCAGGCCCCAAAAAGGAAGACCCAGAAAGGCCAGGACCTGATTAGTGCAAATAGAGGCAAACAGTCTTTTAGGAGTATTCCATGGCAGCACAAGCTTCTTGGATCCTGCATGTGAACTGATCAATGCTGCTTCTGTTGCTTTTCCAGGGTGCTCACATCCCAGGGGCAGGACAGGTGCAGTGACTACTACAGAGTCACTTGGGTGAGTCCTCTAGTCAAAGCTGAAGGAGGGGTGGGGAGGGAAATGGATGATTATTTTTTCCCATCCTTAATCTGCACATGCCGTCCCTGCTAGAAATGCATTTGGATGTGAACCCATGCCCTCTTTTTTTCCCTGGTGGTCTGAGGTAGAGAAGCACACAAGGCTGACACCAAAGGGTTAGGTATAGAGATTTTGTTCTTGATACTTCCTTCTGCGGGCACAATGGGGACATCCATTCTTCATCAGGGCTTGGCAGCTACTATGGAAGACGGTTTTGCACTCTCTGCACCTGAGAGGAAAAGAAAAATATGTCTGGTCTAAATAAGCTCTGTGGGATGCCCCCTTCATGCCCTGGGAACCCTGGGTTGGAGCTCTGGATCTGGAATGCTGATCTGAGGCTGGAAACATCCTACTCAGTGGTTTTCCTTCACCAAGACAGTACAGTGGACTTCCATCTCTTAGGAGAGAGGACTAACGAGCTGGGGCCCTAAAATATTCAAGACTGACTAGTTTTTTCCTTTCCAGGAGAAAGGGGCTAATTAGTGAATCACTAAAAGCATCTGAAGGCCTGTCTGGGTAGGTGGACAGGTGGGGAGAAGGTAGTTGCTACTTACCGTGTTGTGGTATCAAACTCAAAAGGGAAGATGATGCCACTGTGGTGGCAGATTTGGCAGATGAAGCCCCGCTGGGTGCACAGGTCACAGTGATAGACATGCTGAGAAGCAAATTGAATCAGAGTCTGCAGGAATCCCTCAAAACTCCCATCAGCGATCTGCCAAAAGGAAGCATGGAAGAAAGTTCTGCCATGAGGGTGTACATGTGGAGGGAGGAGAAAGGTGGGAGGGGCAGGGGAGAGAGAGCAGGAAAGGGAAGGGGAGGGACCGAGTTTCCTAACCCTTTTATCTGTAACATCTTCCCCCCACCTCCCAAACCCCGTGCCTCAACATTCATTTAAGATGGGGAGAGAGGAAAGAAGAGTGAAACAGCCCATATGCATAGACTAATGGGGCCACTAGGCCCAGCCTCCATTACTATTCCCTCTACCTGGGACTGTGCTCTCGTCTACCACTGCAGGGCACTGTAGAGACTGTCCACTCTCAACCCAGGCAGGAAACACCACAGTGAAGCCTATAAAAATGGGCTATTACTGTGCTACACATCAATAGCCCTGAGGCCACTTTCCCCATTCCCTAGTCATTCTTTTTCTGGAAAGGACCCAGCAGGTCTTGGTGAAACCCAGGCTGAATTCTCACCTGCTGGAGGTCAGCAACACTGTACTTGTGAGGAGACTCTAAGAGATAGTTTCGGTGGTCGAGGCTTCAGAGAAAACATGAGAGGGTGGTTAGCGGGATTTCCCTGGAACAAAAACTCATGTTTCAGATGTGGAGAAGGAAACTAGCTCAGATGATAACCAAACTTTGGCTTACACAACACAGATGGCTAAATATCCCCTACGGGCTACATCCTGAGGAACAGAGGAAACACCTGGGGAAGCTGTCTTGGTGCAAAAATTTGATTGGCTTCATTGTGGGAGAGAGGGCCAAGGCCCAAGTGCAGAAAACCAAATCTTTATGGTTCCTTGAGAAATTTAGGCTTGGTAACATGCATTTCACTTTTCAAGGGTTCCTTTTGCCATCTGGAAGAAGGATGGGTCGAAGCAGCTAAGGATGTTTTGTCAGAACTGTACTGGGCATTTTATATCTGTGTTTATATGTTTTGAATCTAAGGATAAGGGGACAGCTTCTCTTTCCTTCTTCCCCCTCATCTCCTTCCAGATTCAGACACACTCACACATAGACAGAAAGACAGACACACACCCTTGTTCAAAACTGTGCACAATGGGATTACTGGGAAGCCTGGAGATTTCCATTGAGAGCCACAGGTCAGCATACCCTGTACTTTAAGGGGAACACAGATACTGTCACTAACTTGAATGCAATGCAATGACTTCTTCCAAGTAAACTTCCAGCTTTACAGGGAACAGGAAGCTGCCCTTTATCATCAGCAGGAAGACAGTGAATGTGAATTGTAGCCTGGCCCCGGTGTCCCAAAGGAAGGGGTGGGAGTTGTATTTGAACAGAGTGCTATCTCTCTCCCATCGGTGCATCTTGTCCCATTGTTGTGGGATCTAGCAAGAGCAGAAGGTCCTTCCCCAGGGCATCATGCCCTTCCTCTTCCTGATAGACTAAATGCCATGTAACTCCTTGATCAGGTGGGTCACTGGAGGCAGTAAAAAGTCTTGGCTAGGCTCATGATAGTAGTCCATAGTGGTTCAAATATAGACTGAATTTCCTCCCTTAACTTTAGCTTTTTGAAAACCCAAGGAAGATGTGTAATTAGCATTATTTTTCCAGTGTGTACCTATAATATTCTCCCTCAAATAGGCCTTGTTGCCAGAGGAGTGCTGGAGACAGCTCACACTAGCTCTGAAAAGCTGACTTAAAATTTCAGTGTGAACACTTACACCTTGTAAATCAGCAAGCAGATGAATAATAACAGAGAAATAATAACTGAAATGGATAATTCTGGTCATAGGCCAGCCATATTTCCTCTTTCATTCCTCTCAGGGCTCTGTTCCTGACTCCCCAAACTTTTTTCTCCATCATGACCCAGTAGTCTTCTCAGCCTACAAGATTACTCCACTCCTTCAGTCTCTTCCTCTGATTGGCCAGTTCCTCCCAGAACCACCATTTTAAGGAAAATGCCCAGAATGGATATGTTTACTTCTTCATTCTTCTTGAGATCCACTAATGACTTCTTTTCCCACCATGACCCAGCAGCCTTCTCACCCTGTAAGATCACTCCACCTTGAAGCTCCCTTCTTCTGAATGAAATTCCTCCTGAAATTTCCATTTTTAAAAAAGTGTCCAGGAACCATGCTTTCTTTTCCTCCACCCCCTCCATCCCCCAATCTTTGACTACTTCTCCTTCCTCATCTCCTGCTTTTTAGCTTTCTCTGTTGAACTTTCCTAGAATCAGAATGGCAGTGCCTCAAGGGCAGGGAGTCTTTTTGTTTGTATTTTTGTAGTCCCAGCACTTAGTACAATCCATGGCACTTAGTAGGTCCTTAATGAATGCATGCTGACTTGATTTGAAATATAACTGAAATGCTTTTTCACAAAGCAAAATAAATGCAGTTAGAATTGCAAGTGAAGTAGTTTTTAAAATTCTTGTAGCAAATAAGAATTGATATAAATATATTATGAGATCTATTCTCCAATAAGCAAATAGTCAAAGAATATGAATAGGCTATTCTCAAATTAAAAAAAAAAAGGCTCCAGATTACTGCTAATCAACAATATCAAGTGGAAAAAGACCCTCTAATACACTGCAGAACTATGATTTGGTTCAACCACTCTGGAAAACAATTTAGAACAATAACTAAAGAGTCACCATCCTTTGACCCAGTGATATAACTATTTAGGCAGATAGCTCAACAAGGTCAAGGATAGTAGGAAAGAAATGTTTACAGCAGACCTTTTTATTATAGCAAAGAAGTGAAACAAAATAGCTGTATCAATTGGGAAATAGCTAAAAATTGTGGGTTATCTGAATTTGATGTACTGTTATGGAATCAAAAGAAATGATGAATATGACAGATTCAGAGAAAGAGGGAAAGAGTTGCATGTAGAGTTCAATGATTGGTACCAGAAGAATAATTTCTACAACTAAAATAATCCTATGAAAATAATTTGGAAAGACCTCAAAATTGATCTAAGCAGCAATTGACTGATTTTATAAAACTAGTGTTACCACTTTTTGACACAGAGATGGTAAATGAACTAAAGGAGCTCAGTGGCATGAGCATTCCTAGATGTAGTCTATGGGACAGTTTGTTTGGCTGAGTTTTTTCTATCTATCAGCTATTTATTTATCTATATATCCATCCATGCATCTATGCACCCATCCATCTTATAAAGGAGGGCTTCTGTAGGTGGTTGGTGTGGGTTAGTGGGTAGTGAGAGGAAAACAAAGTAGCACTAAGAGAGTTTTTAAAAGGTACATAAGAAAACATTAAATATAGAAGGGGACACAAGGCGATTTTGCTACTTCCTTGGTAAAATAAATGTTTAAAAAAATTTATATCATTGACAGTTTCTTGTGCAATCTTTCTTATTCTCTAGATACTAAAATATTTGTTGATTATTTAAAAATTCACAATACGAGAGAAAAAACTTTATGCAAGCATTTCTAGGCCTTTAGGAGAAAAGGTGACATAAGTAACAAGGAGTAGAGCATATTTTTATTCCATAATATCCAACTTTTACATGGAGACCCTCCCTCCCATGGCAATCCTTTTCTATCACAGGGCAGTTTTACTGTTAAAGTTTCCCTTTACATTGAGTCCAAACATGCCTTCTTTTAATTGTTGTCTGTTGTTCCAGATTCTGCCATATGGTGGCAAGACTGGAATCTCTGTTTCATAAGACAATCCTTCAAATACCTGAAGGCATCTCTTCTGTCAGTTGTCTTCTCCAGACTCAGCATCTTTTCAGACGGCATGGTGTCCAGTCCTCTTACAGAAGGCTGCCCTTCTGGGGACGGGTTCCAGTTGTAGAGAATTTTTAAAATGTAGCCACATTAGTTCACAGTACCTCAGGAAACTCTAAGACTAATCTGAAGAGAAAGTGCTGAACTGTAGTGCTAGAGAAGTTTCCTTTAACCAATGTGATCGGGTCCAGTTCCTATATCTGTCCTAAAATGTGACACCTATAACTGAACACAAGCCTCCAGATGTCTGACCAAAGCCTCCTGGACACAATGCCACAGTGTAATTGCATTCTGTGTACCAAGTCATACTCCAGACTTGTACTGAGCTTACAGTCTATGAAAGTCAATCAAGTGGATTTCCTCGTATTCATTTTAGCCTGCTGAAATCTTTTTGGATCCTGATTCTTCTGCCAATGTGCTTGGCATTCATGTCAAACTCTGTATCATCTGTGGTTTTGATAAGCATGCCATCTATACCTTCAAATAAATAAGTAAAAAAATGTTGGGCAAAACAGGCCTAAGGTCAGATCTCTGGGACATTCGATGCCAGATTGTGCTCCAGATTAGCTCTATTTTATTAATGATTACTCTTTGGGTTTGACCACTTTATATTTCAAAGGTTCCTAGCATTGTATAAACATGGTACTGGTCTCCCAAGTATCACTTGAGAAAAAGATAGGCAACTGGGCAACTAAACCTGCTTTCATCTTCATGTTACAATCATGAACGTTCCATATCAATGAAACATTTATTTAAAATTTATTGTTCAAAAGTTTTATAAACTTACAATATATATACCTTTTTTGCTTTTTATGGCAGTTAGTTGCCACAGATTTAGGAAGTTAAGTTGGTGACCATTTTATTTACTTCCAACAGGCAAATGAAAGCAGTCTGAGACTGCTAGGCCTTAAGAGGTCAATCTAATTCAATCGCCTTATTAACTTATAGGGATAATTAACAGGGAACATAAGGCCCAGAGATACCCGAAAAGTCCCAGCTTCACTAAGAAAGGTACAACAGAATCTTGTGGTTGTTACTGACTCTGAAATTCATAGCTCCCTGATTCCTCTCTGGTTAGCCAGCCTATTGACATGAAAATAATCAATGAAGGGCACCATCTATGTTTCAGCCTCTCTCAGCTATGTACTAAGCTACTGGACTCATCATCCTTGGGACACCTTCTAACTCTAAAAATCAAGACTTAAGTGTTCCACATAGATTCACTTTTCTGCAGAAAGCCACGGGGTAAAGAAGGTAGAAAGCATGGAGCCAGGCATCTTCTCTAATTCCCTGAGTGGCTTTCTGATTCCCAATCTAGTTCAGGGCTAATAACTTCCTATTGGTTCTACAAACCCAAACTATGAGAACAGGTACATGGTTTTTACCCAGATATTTGATAGGCTAGAACCCATGCTCATACCTGGATCCATGGATGGGGAAGTCAGTTTTGCTCTCACCTGACAAAGATTTCACCATCTCTAGTTATAGGGAGTATGGAGTGTTGGACCCTCATGAATTCCTGGTCATGAGAGTCTTGTAAAAGTAAGAATGAGTCAGTTCCTCCTGAGTGCTAACAATGTGACCTCTTAGTCACTTTAAAAGCCAGGAAAGCTTGAACTTCAAGGTTTGCCATGAGGGCAGGAGTAAAACCTGCCCATGGAGCTTTTCTTGAGGTTCCATTGAAAGAGGGAACACAGGCTCAGAATTTACAACACACTATCAGAACATCCTTCTTTTGGGTCACCTTGGCTAGCTAGTGATTCCTAAAGACAATCAAACTTTTCTTTTGAGAAATGAGGTCCTATTGCAGGAATAGTTTATGGGGCCTACAAAGAGGAGAATGGGGTTCCAAAAGCTAGAAAAGCAATCAGGAGAAGCCAGAGAAGATAAGAAGTCTCTTATGCTGTACTCTGGACTGCCACTATCCTTAAGGAAGTAGTTTCACAGCTTTGTTTAGTAAACTGACTGTAGTCATTCTCCCTGGTATCAGAGTGACTTTCCTGGGAAATGAAATCACAGGTTGGAAAGCCCTTTAGACAGGTAAATTAGTCCTGAGTATTTCTCTTAAGTGCCTTTTTCACTCAGAAGATCCTATACGTATAACCCCAATTTCCCTATATGGAAAGAGTTGGATTGAGGCAGGAAGTTTGAGGCACAAGTGACTTCATGGTACCTGGGATGGGTCCCAAGTCTTGGCTTTCTGGGCCTGATTCCAAAACAAATTTTCTAGAACCTCATTTGAGGGCTCCACCACAACATGTTTAGAGTGGGACTGTTTAGGTACATGAAGTCATGACTCTAGAATGTTATTCTGGGATGAAAGATGCATAGTGTATACAGTGGCTTGGGGGCTCGCACTCACCGTTTACTTAGTTCTTTCAGGGCCCCACTTCTGCACAAGATCAGGTAATCACCTAGAAGTTTAAGTTGCTCCCGGCTTCTCCAGATATGGTTCATCCGCTCCACGTGATCATATAGAGACTTATTCACTAGCTGCAGGTTGATGAGGGGCTGGTTCCGGATTTGGGTTAGGAACGTTAGGGCCTGGCGGCAAACCTACCAAATACAGACACAGCACTGCATTGATGATGAGAGATAGGGGTATCCATATTAGCCCCATGGGCTCTTTCCAGCTGCTTCCTACTCTTCCAGGTTTCTTCTAGACCTCATTCTTCCTGACTAAAAGAAATCACTCTTTTAGCAAGCACTCTTCTGTCCTGACTAGAAGACAAAGTGGCCAGAGATAGTTCTGGCCACAGGAAGCATTAGATCAGTCGTTGCCAAAAGACAGCTTGGTGGTGCCAATGAATAATCGCCCTTGACTCTGATAAGGGCTTCCTCATGACCAACACCACATAAAATAAGATGAGGAGTCATGTGATACGCTATCTTGGCTCTAAGTACCTTTACCACCGCCAAGTGCCACATATTTTGAATGGCATAATCTGTTAACAGAAGACCTGAATTGTAGTCTTCTTATCTCAACTGGCGGGAACCTTAGAGAGTTCAGTCTGTACCTGAGCAAGTCTCCCCTTTGTGTCTTCCCAATAAGTGACCAATTAGCCACTGAATGAAGACCTTCAATGACAGTGAGCTCTCTATTTCAAGAAAAACAGTCCATTTCTGGACATTCCTTATATCAAATCAGAATCTGTCCTTGCAACTTCTATTCATTGACCCAGTTTCACTTTCTTCCACATAATAGCCTTTCTAATACTTGTCCTATCCTGGAAATCTTTTGTCTTCACTTCTCCAGACAAAACATTTCAAGTTTTTTTCAAACAATTTTTGATCTAATAATAACTTATAGAACATTGGGCAAATAACTTAAATCACATTTATAAAATGACCTCTAACCCTTTTGGCCCAAAAAATTCTGTTCCAGTGTTAACTTTAACCCCATTGCAACTTCAGCTGTCCCCTCCAATGTATGGCTAAACCAACATGGCAGGCCCATGATAATCTATCCCTTGACCTTGAATAAAGGAGAGCTTTTAGGCACCAGTTTCCCATCTGCAAGCTCTCCAAATAGTTTCCAAATTCTCATCCACCAATAACTAACTCCTCCTCTCACTGGACCCAACTTCCTAGAACCTTAATATCTGGAGCTATCTTTTGGAAAAGTCTATCCTAATCCAGACAGCCTCTTTAAAGGACAAACACTTGTTTTTAAAATTAAACCCACATGTACTTTGCTTGTTTGTTTTTAAAAACTTACCTTCCATTTTAAAATCAATATTATGTAATTGATTCTAAGGCAGAAGAACAGTAAGGGCTAGCTAAGCAATGGGGGCTGACTTACCCAGGGTCACACAGCTATGAAGTGTCTGAGATCAAATTTGAACTGGAGACTGCCCATCTCTAAGCCTGGCTTTCAATCCACTAAGCTACTTAGCTTCTCCTATTCCTCTTCAACTTACTTTTAAAAACCTCCACAGCAGTGCTATTCCACATGATTACTCTATGTAGATAGTGCTTTAAATTCATCAGATGAGATAGGCAAATTAATAAAACCATTTTTTGGTTTGTGGTGATATCCTGCCATTCTTCTGTGTGTCAGTCATCAGGAGCAAAGAAACAAAATCACAAAGAAAAGAAACCCCCTAAAAACAACTTTCTATTTTGTAATTTTCATCTTGATCAATGTTCAGACACTTTCTGACCTCAGATCTATCTAGAAAAAAAACATGAATTTTCCTACTGCAAAAGGGACCTGGTGAAGAACAAAAACCATAAGAGGCCTACATTTCTGGTGTTCCCCAGGAAGCTACTAGCTTAGCTAAACTCCGTGAATACTCCATGCCAAAATTCCAGTCATATGCAACTGAAGTGACATTGAAAAACTTAAACCAATACCACACATGATATAAGCCACGCTGCCACACCCCCTCCCCCTAAATTCAGCAGTCTGGAGGAAGAAGGGGTAGTGGGTTTAGAAGAATCTTGGATCCCTTTGGCAGGCTAGTGAACCCTTGGGACTCCCTTGTCAAAAGAATGTTTGTTGCCTACATTAGTAATTGAAAGACAAGCTCAATTTTAGATAGAAGACAGTGCCTAATTGTAGCCCAAGGATTCTTAGCCCTCTTATCTTCTCCTACATTTTCTTGCTTTGGTGACCTCAACTCTCATTGGGAGAGGGGATTGTTGAAGGGGGTGTGTGTCAATTATCACCTCTAAACTGATATCTCACAGATCCATTTATTTAGTCTCTCTGTCTCTGTCTCTCTCCTGAGCTCCCTGCTCCTTGGCCATTTTCCACTGGATGTATTGTAGGTATCTCAAACTCAGCATGCCCAAAATGGAATCCTTATTTTATTCCTCAAATCCATCCTCCTATTCCAAACTTCCGTTTCTGTTGGGTACTACATCCTAAAATTACCCAGGTTTGCAAACTTGATATTGCCTTCAACTCCTTGCTTTCTCTCACTATACATATTCAGTTGACAAATCTTGTCATTGCCACCTCCACTACATCGCTTACACCTGACCTATCTATACCATCATCATCATCATCCTTGTACAGGTCCTCATCACCTCCCGCTTGGATTGTTTATTTCTCTGTTTTTCTCTCCCCCCTTTAAACTTCTCTAATCCATCCTCCTCCAGATGCAAAAATGATTTTTCTAAAGTACAGGCTAGACTATGTCACTCCTTTTCTCAGACTCCCATGGTGCCCTACTGCCTTGAAGGCAAAATATGAACTCCTCTGTTTGGTATTTAAAGGTCTCCACAATCTGACCTCCAACTTACATCAGTAGCTTCAGAAAATATATCTGACTTTCCCCTTTACACACTATGGTCCAGACACATTGGCCTTACTGTTCCTCATAGTCAACACTCCATCTCAGCCTTTCCACTGGCTGGATCTCATACCTGGAATATATTCTCTCCTACCTTCTACCTCTCAGGAGCCTGGATTTTCTCAGCTCAAATGCCACCTTCTATGAGAACTTTCCTGATTTCCCCTCAACACCCCAGGAACTAGTAAACCCCTGCCCACTTCCACAAGTATCTGTTTTAGATAAGTGTTGTTTCTCTTGACTAAACCATAAACTCCCAGTGGGCAAGAACTGTTTGGTGCATTAGTATGGTGCATTGCTGGCTTGATTACCTGGTATCATACTTGTAAGCCATGTAAAATGTTATATACTCTCATCAGACTCATTGAGGGCAAGAACTATGTTGTTTTTCATTTTTGTATTCAGCACCACAGTGCACATAGCAGATATTTATTAAATTGAATTGAAATTATGGCTTCTTTAAACTCTGTACCTTCCCTAAATGCAGGCTAGTGTACACAGGAGTGTTTAATAAATGTTCATTTGACTAGATCTCCAAGATGGCTCCTTAGGAATAGAAATATCATTTGTGGCCATGGGATACAATCACAGTACCTGCAATGGGAAGGCCTGAACTCAACCTTAGCTCTGAACTCCTACCACCTGAGCTTGCACTAGGTGAAGAGAATACAGATAACCCAGTAAGTCAGCAGATGAAGTTTGAGTTTTCCAAACCACAGAAACCATGTAGCCAGACCCTATCAGAGGACTTACGGTGCGTTTAGTGAGATCCCAGTTATGGATGAGCCTGGCTGGAATCACCGAACTGTCATCCTGGTGGCAGATGTCACAGTAATAGAGGCCGGAGAAGGCACAGAGCTTGGGTCTCACAAATGAGAATCCAATCTGTCTGGAGCAGCCTAGAGGGTTAGAAGGAAGACCATGAGAGTGTGAGCATCAATCAGAGGGCTCATAACCAGTCTTTTCTATTCCATTCTTTTCCTTCTTCCCTAGTCTCCAAGGCTGATGCCAGTCTCACTTACTCCCTGGGGCTTTCTTTTTTTTTCTCTCCCTACCTTTGAAGTTTATTTAATACGATTTTCTTCCATTCTATACAACGAAAGTACAAACACAACATTATCTAAAATGCTACAAAGATACAAAACTCATTGCAGAAATTTTCTAGTACTGACTGTACAAGAAAAGACCAGAATGCAATTTACATTTTGAAAAATTAACCTGTTAGCTTCCCAAGGGGTCACAGCCTCAAAGGGCTGGCTCCTCAAAGAGGCAGCACTCTCTCTGGGACTTTCTATATCTGACAGTGACTCTTCTGAAGCAAAAGACAATGGGGACATTTTAAGTCCCTGGTTGACTGTCAAGTTTAACAGACTGATTAAATCTTCCCTTACTCCAACAAGAAGGGGCCCTGACCCTTCCCTTTTCTTTTTTGATTGATTTTTATTAACGGCTTTTATTTTTACTTTACAATCTTGGTCCAGTGAGAATTAGATCCCTCTACCAACCACACAACCTGCATGACTGTGGACAAGTCCTCTCTCCTCCCCAAGCTTCAATGCCTGCATACATAAAATGAGGGACTATGTTAGACAGCCTTTAAGGTCTCTTCTAGCTCTATATTGATAATCCTATAACACTACCCTCTTGCCTATCTTCTAACAAAGATTTTAAAAGAAAAAAGAAAAAGCAGTTCAGCAAAACCATCCAAACATATCAACTGCATCTGATATTATTTGTAAAATAAAAGAAAGTACATTTTCTCAACTTTTCAAGGACAAAAATTGATTGTTATAATTATATAGCTGAACTCTCCCATTTTCAATAGGTTATATTCACATAACATTGCAGTCCTCCCCAGTGCAGGCTTCTCCACATTCCTCTTTAAGAGCAAGGGAGACCAAGTAAATGTTATAGGGGAGATATAAATAGCTTGTTAACATGCCAGTTAGTCAATGAAGATTTATGAAGCACTCAAGGGGAATAGACTTTTGTACTAGAGAGGGATGGGAGGAAACCAGACTAGTCTTTGCCCATAAAGACTTTATAATCTAATAGGAGAGGCAAGACTTACCAAGTACAATAAAAGGGCTCCTCTGAGAGCTGTGCTAGCTAAGTTAAGAGAAAAATGGAGACTGATCATGAAGAAAACTTCCTGGAGGAGACAAATGTGTGAATAATAGAAGGATGTGGTGACAGTCAAGCAGAGGCTATTCTAGGCATCTGGAACAATTTGGGAAAAGACGAATTTATTGGACTAAGATAACAAGGTTGGATAAGATGATTTCCAAGATTTCTTTTTACTCTAAATATCACAATCTAAATATAAGGGAATGGGCAATGGGAAGAATAACAGGAGGAAAATTTGACAAAAATGGTGCAGGTTGATGGGTAAATAAAAGGTAAGAGTAGATAGGCTGGGTAGGACTAAAAAGTAGAAATCTCTGAAGACTGAGGAGCTGTTTGATCTAAAGGATGACAAGTAGCCCTGGGAGACAAGGTCAAATATGCAAAACATGAGGAAAGGAAACTTTTTTTTAGGTGCATAATGACTTAGAGCAGGAAAGGCTAGATAGAGACAAGTAGAAAGGCCTCAAAAGAGTTGTGTGTCTGCGGTAACTAGAAGCAGGATAACTTAGACAAAGCTTGAAGAGGGAGAGACAAAAGAGAATGGGTAGGACTAAACAATGTGAAGAACAAAAGAGATACAAGAACAAGACAGGGAAGGATGAGTTGGCAAGAGGAAAACTTAGAAGTTGCGCCTGACTCATTCAATACCTGGTTCCATCTTCTCTCTTAAACCACAGACCTTCCCTTAGTCAGAACAATAACCACTGGAGAACTTGTAGTGAAAACCCTAAAACTCAGTTTCAAAAGAGCAATCTCCTCCTTTTTCTTGATCTGAGACTGGTATACTAATATTATCCCTGGATCTCACTTTCAGTCCTAATTTCAAGATTAACTTGGAAGGTGAATGGCATTGGTCTCCTTTGTAAAATGAAAGGCTATGGCTGGATGATTCTTTCAGCTCTAACATTCTAGAACTTTAAGAATCTTACAAATAGGAGCTGCTAGGTGGCTCAGTGGATAGAGAGCCAGGCCTGGAGTCAGGAGGATCTGGGTTCAAATTTGACCATAGACATCTCCTAGCTGTGAGATCTTGGGTAAGTTGTTTAGCCTCAATTGCCTAGACCTTACAGCTCTTCTGTCTAGGAACTGATACTTTTATTATTAATTCTAAGTCAGAAGGGTTTAAAAAAAATAGTACTCTGTGAAGTAGTATCTCCATTCTGAGAACCTAAATGTACCAACACCCTCATGCCTCTCAGCACAACTTTTACTGAAAAGAAGCTAAGCAAGTCAACTTTTTGCTTCCAATGGTGAGGAAATCTTGGAATGGTCCAGCTACCTTTCCTGCCATGTGAAGTCCATTTCTTCTTTAGAGGCTATGCAATCCCTGGGAGAGTAAAGGAAAGAACTCTGATTTCATCATTGTTGGGAAATCCCTTTCACTCGTGCAGATCAATCAGAATGACTTAGTAGGCTCCCTAAGTTCTAGGCACTTGTCTAGGCATATAGAAATTAGATGACTTATCCAAGGTCTTCTAGCTGTTAAGTGTCAAAGGTAGTATTTGAACACATCTCCCTAACTGAAAGCTCAACATTGTATCCACAATGCCCAATTGCTGCTACTATGCACTTAATAAATTAAGAATACAATCAGATTTCTGGAATTCAGATATAAAAATAATATTGTTGCACCAAACTAGTTGGGTTCCAAAGGGATTGAATGGCAACTTCTGGAAGACATGTATCTGTTTCACATCTGAATATCTATGTTATCTAATCAGTTTCTACTTTTTCCCACTTCACTTTAGACACACACAAAGATAGTCATACCCTTGATCTTGTCACTACCCATGAATGTACCACAACTCTTCCATTTTTGAAAATTCCAAAATTCTCTTTTCTGGTCACACACTGGCCTCTTCCATGGACAAGGCACTCCATCTTTTGATTAAGTATTTTCTCCAGCTATCTTCCACACTTGCAATATTATCCCTTCTTCTCCAGCTCCTAGATTCCTTGGTTTCTTTCAAGTCCCAACAAAAATCCCATCTTCTACAGGAAGCCTTTCCCGACCCCAATTAATTTCAGTGCCTTTCTTCCTCTAGTTATTTCCTATTTATCCTGTATATAGTTTAGTTATACATATTTGTCTGCTTGTCTCCCCTAGTATACTGTGAGCTCCTTGAGGGCAGGGACTGCCCTTTGACTCTTTTTGTATTCCCAGAGCTGAACACAGTACTTGGCACATAGTAGGCAATAATAAATGTCTAATGATTAAAGGTCTTGATGATGCCTTCTCCCATACCATTTCCTCTATCTCTTCCCTCAGCTGGTATCTGAAACAGAATTTGGGTGGATAGCAAAACTTTTCAAGAAGTTTCTTGCTAGTTTTGTTTCTGACCACTGTTCCCTCTCTTATTATCATCCCTGGCCCCTTGGCCCTCAACCAAGTACCAATCATAAGGACTACTTCCCTCTTGTACTAATATTCTATAGTTTAGTTACCATACAACTACACCAGATTCTCTCCTTCACTTTATTTTTTCTTCTTTTTTCTTTCTTTAAAAAGCAAAACAGGGGGGCAGCTGGGTAGCTCAGTGGATTGAGAACCAGCCCTAGAGACGGGAGGTCCTAGGTTCAAATCTGGCCTCAGCCACTTCCCAGCTGTGTGACCCTGGGCAAGTCACTTGACCCCCATTGCCTAGCCCTTGCCACTCTTCTGCCTTGGAGCCAATACACAATATTGGCTCCAAGACAGAAGGTAAGGGTTTATTAAAAAAAAAAAAAACAGGAGGAATTCCGTATGAAATGGAACAAACTCCAGGAACTGATGCAGAGTGAAAGGAGCAGAACCAGGAGAACATTATATACAGAGACTGATACACTGTGGCACAATAGAATATAATGGACTTCTCTACTAGCAGCAATGCAATGATTGAGGACAATTTTGAGGGACTTATGAGAAAGAAGCTATCCACGTCTAGAGAAAGAACTGTGGGAGTAGAAACACAGAAGAAAAACAACTGCTTGATCACATAAGTTGATGGGGATATGATTGGGGATATAGACTCTAAATGATCACCCTAGTGCAATTATCAATAATATGGAAATGGGTCTTGATCAACGACACAAGTAAAACCCAGGGGAATTATGTGTCAGCTTTGGGGGGAGTTGGGGGGGAGAGGAACATGAATCATGTAGCCAGGGAAAAATATTTTAAATTAATTAAATAAAACATTTCAATTAAAAAAATAAATAAAAAACAAAACAATTCTTACCTTCTGTCTTAGAATGGATAAAAGTATTGGTTCCAAGGCAGAAGAAAGTACTTGGCATTAAGTGACTTGTCCAGAGTCACAAAACTAGTGTCTGAGGCCACATTTGAACCCAGGTCCTCCTGACTCCAGGTGTGGTCCTCTATCCACTGAGATATCTAGCTTCCTCTTTTCTTTACTTTTAATATTGTTTTTTAAAAGTGCCTCCAAATACTTTCCATTCTTTGGTATGTTTAGAATATAGACTATTCACTTAGGAATATAAATTGTTGGAAATGGGTTTTGGAGTGGGTGGGTTAAGGAACAAGGGTCAGTATGAGATGAAAGAATACTATTTTCTTACTTTCTTACTTTTCTTTTTTTAAAAAACACTGTGTATTGCGTCAAAGGTAGAAAAGTGGTAAGGTCTAGGCAAATAGAGTTTGCCTAGAATCACACGCCTAGAAAGTGTCTGAATCCAGCTTTGAACCCAGGACTTTCTTCTCATGGAGCCACCTAGTTGCCCCTAGATTAAATACTTTTAAACAGAAGAGAATAATGGAGGAGGAGAGGGAATACAGCTCAGTTCTCTAGGATAATGATACAAGGATAGGTCAAAACAGAGACTCCATCCCTGATAATCATCCCTGACAACAGCTAAGATGCCTACTGAGATGGGAGGGCCACAAACTGACAGGGAGAAAGGAGAAATAAACATAAAGTACATAGGTTTTATGCAGGGTCTTTGTGCAGCCACAAGAGAAAAAAACACACAAACTTATAATTTAATAAAAAGATCTTGGGGGGGCAGCTGGGTAACTCAGTGGATTGAGAGCCAAGCCTAGAGACTGGAGGTCCTGGTTCAAATCTGGCCTCAGACACTTCCCAGCTGTGTAACCCTGGGCAAGTCACTTAACCCTCATTGCTTAAAAAAAAAAAAAAGATCTTCATGATGTATCCTGACTCATCAGCAACAAAGTAATGTATTAAAAGTGCTTTCTGAATCTAGAATCACTCATACCTGCACAAAAGAAGCTCTGGGAATCCAGTCCTTTCTCTGTGGGGATGGCCACCAGGTACTGCAATAGGAAGCCATTTTTCCCTGTTGCATACTTCAAGATTTCTTGGGAACTCTCATCTAGGCTTCCCCCAAGAGTCAATGCCTCTTCTGCTGTTTCCAAATAGGAGGTTAAGACTTTTCGTACAAGCTCTCTCCAGGTTGCTGCCTCCTCTGCACTCTGGGCCTTCAATTTCAAGGTGGCTTTGGCTGTGATGATCTTGAAAAAAGCTGGGCTCCCCAGACTTGTGTCAGGAAGAATATCTCGGATTGTCTCAATTCCATGGCTATCACTTAATATTTTTTCATTGTTCCTCATTTTGAAGCATTTTAGAGACTCTAAAGACAAGGAAAAAATTAAGGGAGTCCAAGTCTTCTCTGTATGCATGTAGAGAACAGATTCTTTAATAGCATCTAGTTCAGGCATCAGTGGAAATGGCCAATCAAAATGGCCACCTAGAGCTGCTTCCACCTGGGAGACTGGGATGGGGTAGCTGAAGGAGCTGCCCCGGGGGTGCTCGAGATCTTCCACAGGTTCTGGGACCTGAAGTGTTTCCCATTCTTGTTCTTGCTGAGGTCGGCATTTCTGCAGTGCTTCATGCAGTCGATCCAACCAATCCTCAGCCTCATCCTGGCAGGGAGCTCGAAGGGTCAGTTTCTTATTGGAGAATATCAAATCAAAACGCCCATCACTTTGGGCTGGCCCCACAGACTCGCACCGAAGAAGGGAGCAGTTCTCTACACACTCACGGTCCTCATCATTCAGATAGAGACGAAACTCAAGTGGGGAGAGCTCACAGAAATATTCTTTCCACATACCCATGGCCCCACGACGTTCCAGTGTACCCAGCTTTATGAGGCCCCTGAATGGGTTGGAGAGCCCTACAATCAAATATATTTCAGAAAATTATAAGATTTTTAGAGCCAAAAAATCCAGATACTCCCAAAGGATCAGAAAGGCAAATGAGGAATAAAATATCAGAGCTAAAGGGCAAGTGCTTGGCTGTGTATATATTTTTATAAAATCAATGATTTAAAAATTTTGTTTGAGAAAAATTTCAGGGAAAGAAGCTTGCTAACTCCTTGAATCCAGAAAATGAACTGTTTGGAGAAAGGTTTCTTCAGAAACCTACCCTGCATGAAGAAGATCCAGAATGAACTTTGGGTGCAATTGATTGAACTGAAGGGAGTGGAACACAGTTATTTTGAATGCACATTCTTATGCCAAAGGGGACTGCCCCCAATTGGCTTTTTTTCAATGTGCCTAGCAAACATTGGTTTTGCTTTCTCTCTCTTTTATTTCTCTCTTCTCTCTCACTATTGTAGTTTCCTTTTAGAAGGTGCAATATTGTATACACCTTTAGTTAGAAGATTTTGAGGTATAAGCAGATTATGTTAAATGATCAATTGGGGAGACTAGTCTCCCAAATGATCACAGGGAGATTGTGAAGATGGGATTAACTCCCCCTGCCCATTTTTAGATTTAATCACCAGAAGCGTGTATATACCCCACTTATTCTTAAATTTGGGGAGGTCTGTGACCCATTTGTGTTATAGTGAGTGACAGATCATAATCAACTGACTGCCCCCTGGGCAGGCCTAAGCAAAGCTATAGCTGCAATTAGTCCACATAAAGTGGAAGAAAGGTACAGGAAGTGATGAAATGAAGGGTCTTTAAAAGTGGCAAGTACTTCCTGTGACCAGCTCTTTTGCCTTGGAACTTGACCTTGAAGGAGCTCTGGCTTGGGACCTCAGACTGCTCTTCGATTTTCCCTTAGAACTAGCACATGGGTGAGTGAAAAAGGCTGACTCCCTTACTGGTTTTTTGGGAGGTACTAGCCTCCAGAGAGGTCCCTCATTTTGGAGGAGGCCTCATGGCTAAAACTTATTTAATTTATCTCTGGGCCCCCTTTGATGGGGCCTCTGAAGTCCTGCCTGGTTCAGACTGGGCCAGAGTAATTATCTACTCTCTCTCATTTCTTTACTTTCCCTCCTTCCCTCTATTTTATAAATAAATTGCCATAAAGTCATTCTGACTTGAGTAATAATTTCGGCGATCACATTTCTCATATATTTAGTCCAACCTTTTAATTTTTAACCCTTATAGCTGGAGAGATATGATTCACTAAAGCTGAAACAGAGACAGAGAGAGAGAAAGAGAAAGAGAGAGAGAGCGCGAGATGAGAGTGTGTTTGTGCATGTGTGTACCCAAGTGCAAACATATGCATATGCATTGTAAGGTTCTTTAACTGAATTTTGGAGATGTCCTCCAGAGTGGGAAATGCCACAAACTAGTTCCACTCAAGAGCTTAGAGAGAAATCCAGAGGGTAAAATAGATTTAATGTGAAACCCAATGAAAAGAGAGTCAGGCCTAGAGACAGAAGGTCCTGGGTTCCAATCTGACCTCATATACTTCCTAGTTGTGTGACCCTGGGCAAGTCACTCAACTCCCATTGTCTAACCCTTACTATTCTTTTGTCTTGGATCCAGTACTCAGAATTGATTCTAAGACAAAAGGCAAGGGTTTTAAAAAAATTACTATATTTTTTAAAAACAACAAAAAGGAAAGAATGTTCTATCTCATTCAGAAAGAAATATCTATTTCAGAGTTCTATACACCATGGTCAAGACCAGGACATCATCAATCCAGCCAGAAATTTTCTATTGGGCTGCAGAAAACTGAATAAAGGAAGAAATGTTCACTCGCTTTTAAAGGAGAATATCTAAACTCATAAATACAATAGATTATGATTTAAAAATGGAATCTGAAAGTCCCAAATATGAAAGGATTATCTTCATTATAAAAAGGTGACAAAGGATGGTAAACATTATGAGAACTGCTTAGCAGCTCTCATCAAGACTATTAAATCTTTAGAAAGAATTGCTAGAAAGTTTGGAGTCTTGAAAGGAACCTTGGGATAGTGATGAGAGCCACAGACTTATTTTATAGTCAGGCAGCACCCATTTCCTTATTGTGAGAGAAAAATCTCTTGTAGAATCTCTATCAATACAACATTCATAATTCTGAGCACTATTAAGGCTATCAAGGAGAAATGATTTTGATTTAAAAATGAGATTTTAGTTTGCTATATGATCTAATTATAGGTTTTTATGTTCTGATACCAGTTTCCTCCCCCACTCCTTCAAGAGAGACACACTTACTAACAGAAATTAACAGGAACCAGGGTTAAAATGTTAGAAATACCTGTTGTTACACACAGCAGTGGGCTCTAACTTAAAAAAGAAATGGGGCAGTCTGTGCATACCAATTTGTCTCCGATGGACCACCCAGAAGTGTTTATACTCCGGATCAGGGATTGGCTTGGATGGTCTGGTTTCCAAAGGCACACAAGCTTGATCCGAGGGCCCCATGAAGTGGTTCTTCCCTGGCCCTTCAGAAGCAGGATTATGGACATCAGGTTTTGTCTCTGGGGTCCCTTCCCCAGAGATATCTGAAGCACTATCTGGAACCCTCTCAGGGGAAGGCCGATAGAAATCATCCTCTGAGATCCAGCTCTTACTTTCCTATTTTGTAAGAGAGAAGTAATAAATATTGACCTAATGAGAAGCAGTGTCCATGGATAAACAGTTTTAAGAAAGGAGGCTCCGAGTTCTAGTCCTACCTCCCATATATATTGGTTGTATGACCCTAGGGAAGTCACTTAACCTCTCACTGCCTCTGTCAACTCCCTGATATTTCTAAGTTGTTGAGCAAGTGCTAAAAACTGCATTAGGGAACATTCTCTACACTAATGAAATCACAAGGTACATCCCCAAACTTGGCCACATTTATATAATGTTTGAGTTTGTAAAGTGCTTTAGGTGCATTCCCTTATTTGAGATTCAGAACATGCCTATGAATGAAGTATCACAGCTGTTAACCCCATTTTACTAAAACATACACTGAGGCACCAGGTTAGGTTGCCACCATTATGACTCTGCTCAGTTTGGCCATTTGGTATATGCGTTTGACTGAATGTCAGTGTGAAGTCAATGAAGTTTCAGTCTATGGGAGTACAACTGAAGGCCTTCATAACAATCTCCCCTAAGTGTGATAATACCACAATTGCCAAGAATTGAGGAATCTCAGCTTAACAGTGGCCAGTGAGTAGGAGAGGCAGGATTTGAACAAGAGCATGGCTGACTCCAAGTCCATCATGCTTCTTTATTACAGGAAAGTCTCTAAAGAAAATGTTTTTGCTTTAAGGCATGCTTGTGGTTGGAGAGAAGAAGATTCTCTATTTGGTCATTTAAAATGTTTTCACCTTTCTGCATATATGCCAACATCTTCAGGTCTTCTTTAGACCACTCCCTTAGAATTCCTATCCCCTTTAATTCAGCTTCTCCAGGTTTGATGGCTTGGAGGCAGGAAGAAATTCCTGATGGACAATGATTCCCTTTCCTTTCCCTTCCTATCTCAACTCCAGCCTATAAATGATCAGTTCTAGATGTAAAAACCAAGAGGAAGAGAAAAGGCAACAAAGCAAATTGAATGTGTCTATCTCTCTATTCAAAGGAAATCGTGTATGCACAAGTCACAGGAACAATTCAATTAATAATGTTGTTTTTAACATATATATTAACATTGCAAGTTGTAATCCATCCCATCACTCTCTGAGGTCCCTCCATAAATAAACAAACAAACAAACAAAAACCCCATATATACACATATCTATAAATACAAATGGAAGGACAGGCTAAGGGAATGAATTTGAAGATTTTCTTGTGATTGGCTTAATCCTGTTAGGTGTTAAGTGACCACCTATTCCCTCCAACTCAGGTGTAGAAAATTAGTAATTCTTTTTAGACCTGACTAAAGACCTTGGTTTAGGCTTTCAACCACCAGGGCCAGGAAGAATCTTATAAACCTGGAACTCCTTAAAATCTTTTCCACTAGGCAGGGCCTTCTCAAACTGGATATGGAAATAGTATTTCCTTCCAACATAGAAGGTCTGAGTTTTCCAGAACAGCTTTCCTATGTTTGCTATGTAGGTAACAGAACACTAGCTTGTGAACAATAGCATTCCTGGGTCAAAGAGATATAAAGATCAATTTCTGAAAAATGTGGTAAGATGATCTCAGCATCTATTACATTAGCAGTTCTTCCACACTCAGGATATCTGATCATAGATTCATGAGAAATAGAATATGAACCTGGCCTATACTGAATTCCTTGATGGAAATGACTATTATAACATAATTGGGTTAATATGTTTAATACAGGTCCAACAGGCTAAAAACAGTGGTTGCTATGGTAACAGGTGCTAAGTGAGGGTTCCTTTGAGAGAAAACCAGTTGCTATCTAAAGGTTAGAAAGATCAGTAGAACTGGCACTGATGCTTGGGCAGCACTGAAAGTGCAAAAGGGGAGGGAGGGGCTAGCTAGGTGACTCAGTGGATAGAGAGCTAGGTCTGGATTCAAATGTGACCTCAGATACTTACTAGCTGTGTGACCCTGGGCAAGTCACTTAACCCCCATTGCCTAGCCCTTACCACTCTTCTGCCTTGGAACTGATACTTAGTATTGATTCTAAGACAGAAAGTATGGGTTTAAAAAAAAAGAAGTGACAAGGAACTTTTCTGCATCAAGACAAAGAAAACTTGCTCATCATTTATCCCCTGTTCCTAACTCCAGAGTTTTTCATCAAATCAGAAAGCTACTTTCTTATTTCCTTCACCTTCTGCTTGTGCAGATACCTGGCCCCTGCCTATTCCCATTCAGAAAGATCTCTCTCTGTTTTTCTGATTCATAAGTGTGAAAAAAATCAACATTCAGAATATAAACCTCATCATTTCTACTGCCTTTCAGAAACCAAAAACCAGCACACTGGACAGTGTACACACATATAGCTCCCATAGTCTATATGGGCAGCAAGCCCAAGAGGATCATCATAAATATGATCTCTTAGGTCCCTTATGGATTCAAAATTACATGTTCTATGACTACAAATGTATTATTTCTGCCTTGTTTTATTCTATGGTCCTTGTATATGTAAGTAACACATTTGTGTTTAATATATTATATAAAATAATCATTAGGGATAGGGATAGTCAGGCAAACAGTTAAGAAATACTTATAGGCTTACAACGTGCCCGTAACTATATTAAGAAAGGCAGTACCAGTCCTTGCCCTCAAAGAGTTCACATTTTAATAAGGAAACAACATATAAATAATTGAGTACATACAAGAAGCACACAGAGTAGCTGGAAGAGAAGGCAATCTCAGGAATGGAGGTATAGGGAAAGGTCCCAGCCTGTGGAAGGGGAGAGCTAAACTGAGTCTTGAAGGAAGTCAAGGAAACTAAGAGGTAGAGGTGAGGGGAAAAAGCACTGCTAGGCACAGGGAATGTGTGTGTGTGTGTGTGTGTGTGTGTGTGTGTGTGTGTGTGTGTGTGTGTGTGTGTGTGTGTGTGTGTGTGTGTTGGGGGGCAGTTAGTGCAAAGGCATGGTGATGGGAGACTAAGAGTTGTGTATAAGGAACAGAAAGTAGACCAGTGTAAGCTGAATCTTAAAGCTATGGGTTTACAGGTTAAAGAGCTTTAAAAGTCAAACAGAGGACTTTATATTTTACCCTGGAGGTTACAGGGAGCCACTAGGGTTTACTGAGGAGGTAACAGAAAAGTCCCTCTGGCAGCTAAGTGGAGGACAGACTGGATTGGGGAAAGAATTGAAGCAGGGAGACCAATTAGAAGGCTACTGCAATAGTCTAGGGAAGATGCAATGAAGGTTGGAGCTAGGGTGGCTGCTGTGAGTGAAGAGAAGGGAACTTCAGGAAGCAGACTCTACCAGTACAGGCTGGCACTTCCCTGTGACTTATTAGTCCTAGAAAATTGCCTAGAATGCTTAGAGATGAAGTGACTTGCCCAAGGTTATACAACCAGTGTATGTTTAAGGGATGATTTCAACCAAGGTCCTCTAGTTTCTAAGCTCTGCTGCTATTCAACTGCTGACTGAATTGAGAAAAATTACTTAATTAAAAAAATTTTCTTTCTGATCCAGTCTCTACTTGTTCTCCCTATCTGAATGGTATATATAGCTGTCTCACCCTAATGCTTTTGGGACCAGCACATCCAAAGGTGCACTGGGAACTGAAGAGCCAGCAAAGTGTTCTTTCAGCCCCTCTGGCTGACTCTTGGCTAATCTTATTGCTCAGCCCTGACATCTCAGGGTGGGGCTATAGTATCAAACACAAATAGCAGGAACAGAGAAAGAAACTGCTGCCCCTCTGAGTGAAAGGAGAAGCAATACTGAAAACAGGCAGCTCCCAACAAGAGCTCCCCTGGCTGCTGGGAAGAGCTCCTGCTTTAGTTTAAGTTTATCTCAGAAAATCACTCTACCTTCAAATAGTTTAGTGCCTGTCATCTTCCAATCTCAGTTCAGCTGTGGAGATTAGAGAGGTGAACAAGCTTATTTATTCATGTGTGTGCAGCCTCTCTCTCCTATTATACTGCATGCTTTTATAGATGAGAGTTATGTATCTCAACCTTGTATCACTTGGGGCTTTACACAAGGTAGGGGCCTAATAAATGTTTGCTGAAATGATATGTAGAGTTGGAAAGGCCTTTGGAGATCTTTAGTACAATCTTTCATTTTACAGATGAGGAAGTGGAGGTTTAGAAAAGTGAAATGACTTGAAAGGACATGGTCTTTTCACCATAGCAGGCTGCCTTCCAAGCAGCCCTCCATCAGGGTCAGTAGCTATTGCCCAGAGAAAATAACCTGCAACACCTACTGGAGAGGGAGCTGATGAAGCAAGGTAATAATCCATCTCTGAGTCATGCTCCTGGCTCATCTCCTGGCCATTTGATGCACCCGGTGCTTGTGGCTCTTCTTTAGGATTATAAAGCTGTGGGTATGAACTCCTACCAGCATCATCAGTGTCAGTTAAACAGGGCTGAGGCAACCTCAGGGCACTTGAAACCAGGGACACTGGCACATGCTTGTGGATATCCAAAGGGCATCTTGGGTCAGTATGAAGTTCTGCAGATCCTTCCAAATGCAGGTGTGCTGTAGTGCTAAGGATTAGAGAAAGAAGAAATAATTAAAGTGGAGGAACCTTGAGGATCCTGAGATTCATTTCCTTGGATCCTTATTTTGATGGTTGGCACCAAATTAACCTGTACTTTGTTGAATTCAAATGTCCCAGAAGTTTCTGAACAAAAAAGGATTGGAGATGTGTGTGTGACAAGTTATTAGCTGACAGAATAAAAAGACCATAAATAAATTCTCTCTACATATACCTTCTCATGTATCTTGCTCCCTCCATGCAGTTCCCTATTTTCCCAGTGTGCTACAGGATTATATATCAAGAGTTGAAAGGGGGGCAGCTGGGTGGCTCAGTGGATTGAGAGTTAGGCCTAGAGACAGGAGGTCCTAGGATCAAATCTGGCCTCAGACACTTCCCAGCTGTGTGACCCTGGGCAAGTCACTTCACCCCCATTGCCTAGCCCTTAATGCTCTTCTGCCTTGGAGCCAATACACAGTATTGACTCCAAGATGGAAGGTAAGGGTCTTATTAAAAAAAAAAAAGAGTTGAAAGGTCAGAAGCTAGGGAAGGGTGTAGGAAGGGAAAATAGAAACCCAGAGCACAAAACACATTGGGTCATAGAAAACGTACAATGCACATGAGGAAGAGCTGGAAATAGAAGCTAGGCACCCTTTATTAAAACCTAAATCCCAAATGTCAGGGACAAGAGTTTAGGAATACAGTGATCATTGCTTATTACTTTCTGAGCTCCAAAACTTTGGGCACTGGAGAGAACACTAAGGCCATTCTTAAAGGATAATCATTTATTCCAAGTGTTTTTCTACTGGAAAGTAATGAGGAAAAGTATGTTCAAGGGTAACTACTTATGAGAGCTGGGGTACCATTTAATAACAAATACCTGGTTATGGCTGCACAGAGATTTCTTGCTGCTCTTAATCTCTATATTCAAGAGATGTGGAATCACATGTATTACCCTAGATTGAATTGCTTGCCATCTTGAAGAGGCAAGGGAAGGGAGGGAGGGAAAGAATTTGGAACTCAAATTTTTGGGAAATTAATATTTAAAATTGTTATTATATGTAATTGGGAAAAATATTATATTAAAAGAAAAAAAGGGTGTGGAATCAGTTTAGGAGATATCTCAAAGGAATTCTAAGAAATGGCAGAGAGGATACCTTTTGTATCAATAAAAGCAACAGAGTGGCATGGTAGAAAAAGGAGGATAGATGGGGTGATGGTGTTCAAAGGAATACATCAGATTGGGGATCAAAGAGTGGGAAGTTGCTGAAAGTCAGAGGAGCTTTCCCTTCCTGGAAATTCTGATACGAAGTCCCAATACAGTGTATTGTTATCATATTATGATGTAATCGCACACACTAGCTTTTCCTATTTTGTATCTGAAACATACTTGACTGCAAAAATAACCTTTGAGAATAACTCCTTTTACCTTTTCCTTCTAAGAATTCAAGCACAGTTTTCTAAGTCAACTACTTTCCCTCCTACAGTCTCCATCTTTTATTCCCTTTAGTCATTGGATTACAACACTGTCAAATCCAGGGCCCTCAGATGATTAATCAAGTTTTTTGGAGCATAGTGGAACACAATAGAAACATCATATTGGGAGATAGACACAATTATTAACATAAATACTGAAGAATCAAAATTTGAAAATCAGGGCCATATAAAACTGAGACGGTAGAATCTAGTTCTACTTCTGTACTCCTATCTACAAATATAAAAGTAAGTAAAGAACAGACCTCTAAATTGAAATAGGGGTATAAAACACAAGATCCTTTGGGTTAAAGTGATATTTTAAACTCTAATATTTTACTTTTAAAAACAATATTTAGAGAAGTCAAACTTGTAACTTGAAGTTAGTTGACAACCAAAAATCACATCGTGGTTGTAATAAAGACAGGAATTTTTGCCAATCAATGTTAAGTATCTCTAAGCTACCTGTCCTAGAGTAAGGCCTTCTTCCAGCCCTGAAAAAGGCTACTTTTCCACAACTAGAAGCCAAGCACAAGGTTCTTAGTTCTGGCTCACTAATTCCTTAAGAGCTAATAGCACTATAGAAAAAGACACTTGCTTAGTTTTCAGCACTGAGCTTCCCAAACACTTACAATGTTAACTCAGAGGCCTGGAAAATTCCAACCACAAGTCTGGCTAAAAAGATGTCCTCTTGCCAAAAGGTTGAGCTTCTGACAAAGAAAAGGTTGACTTTTCTATTAAGAGGAAATGAAGGCTTATGATATGATGGAAGGATAAAACAGTAAGGCAGAGTAAGTAATACTTTAGTAACTAGCATCTTACGAGTTTTTTGTTCAATTAACTCAATCAAATTTATTTAGACCAGTATTTGAGATGTCTGTCTCTGCTGTAACCATTCCTATCTCTTCAATGTCTCTCTTCTTTACCCGACACATAGGCAGGTCCTTCTGGAGAGCTAGTTAAAATACTTGCTCACTGCACCCTCTTTCTCAGCTTATTTGTTTCCCATTCTATGCCTCTGCCCATGCAATGGTTCCTCTTTGCCAGTCATATCTATCACTTTCTTCAGGAAATCTTTTCTGATCAATCTCACCTGACTCTAGTCACTCATCTCTATCTGTACCCAGTACTTAGAGATCATAGATTCAGACACTAATGGCTACATTTTTTGAAAGGATGGATGCTACAGTGGAGTGTTATATAGTGGCCATTAAAGGCATGATGAATGAATAAATGAATACTTACTCTTGCAAAGACCTGTCAGAATCAAAAGTATTTGCAGTCCCTAGGTCCGAGTCATAGGACATAGGTTCCTCAGAGCGAGCAGGGCTCCTGGTACCATTCTCTTGGAGGAGACAACTGTCTGAGTTCAGGCTGCAGGACAACTGAGAGGAGCTGGCTGTGTTGAGGCTGAGAGAGGATGAAGTAAGCTTCATGCCACATCTGATCTTATTGCTTGAGTGCTGGACCTCGATGTCCTCAGAGCCTGAAGACTGTGAAATGGAATCTAGGGACTTCTTGCGGTATAATTCTGCACCTCCAGTTGAAGAATCCAATTCTGATAGTGGGCAGAGGCCACACAGTGCCAGTGGTGTGATGGTCCACTCATTTAACATGGCAGACTTATAAGACAGTTCAAAGGACAAGGAAGTCAATCCTTGTAATAAGCTAAGGAAGATCTCACTTTCTTCAGGATCTAGCAGCAAGGCCGTTGGCTGATAGTACTTACAGAGCTGGGACTTCTCCTGCAGAAGCAATTTCAGGTAGCATTCCAAAAGCCCATCATTTAGGGCCAGCCGTAGCCAGGCCCGGCATCGGCCCACATCTGTATTGATGAAGGTCAAGTGCTCTAAATCGGTAATTGTGTTTCTAGGAAATAGAAGGAACAAGTTTATTTCAAACAGTTTAATCAAGAGCACAAATAAAAGTACCACAACTTTATAGACTATGTAATAAATAACCCATATAATTCCTGAAACAGGTAGAAGACATAGTTTTCACGTGTTTCCTGGAGAATATATCTTAAAATTGTTTAAAATATTCAGAATATACTCGGCCCATGCATAATAATAATAATAATGATAACGACAATAATAAAATATTTAGGATATCCCTTTACCTTCCATTCAAGTAGTAGTAAGAAGGAAGGGCAAGGGCAAGGCAAATAGGGTGGTCAAGTGACTTGCCCAGGGTCGACACACCACTAGGAAGAGTCTTGAGTCCAGATTGGAATTTAAGTTTTTCTGACTCTGGACCAGGTTCTCTATCCACTAAACAATCTAGTTGTCCCTCCACCTGAATTCTTACAGTCAGTACATCATAGAAGATATAAGCTATTTTTAAAAATCCATAAATCTCACCTTAGGGCCCCTTATCATTCATTCAAAAAATATTTGTTAACTACCTACTATATTCAAGGTGCACATTGATGGATAGATATCAACCCTCAGAGTCCTTGCCCTATAGTCCAGTAGGTAAAAAACATACAAATACCTACAATATGGATTAAAGAATTTAAATGCTATAAGAATACAGAGGGAAAAAAAAAAGAATACAGAGGGATTATTTCAAATCAGGATGAGTGTTTTTTTATATATAAGGCACCATGCTGACATTAAGGGAATTTCAGCTGGGGACCTTCTTCTGTGTCCTATACCATATGAATATCCCACATCTAGTATCTAGCATAGAATTGAGCTGGAAGTGTAGCCTCAGTAAATATAGCTCTCCAGTTCATTTGGACTCCTTTCCCACTGCCTCTTACTATGCACAAGGCCTATGAAAGTTACTGAGAAGAGCTAGTACTCTTTATCCCCATGTTACTTTATTTGTAGATTTTTCCAGTAGATTAGATAGTAGCTCAAGACATATGTTTGGGAGATTAAAGTGTCTCCATGGATCTTGGATATTGTCTTGCTATAGTGCTCTAACCTGTGAGTAATGACTTTCAGGAGAGGCCAGAAAGCTGGCTGAGGCAGAGGTGTCTGGCCACCTTTTTTTTTTCTCTTTCCTCCGGCATCGGCTTTGATGTACTTAGCTTGCAGGCCATGGATAAACCCAGCCTCCAAGGCACTGCACATAATGTTAGCATCTCCATCTTCACTGGTGACAACAGCATCAGAGGCTGCATATTGCTTCTGTAATGCCTTCACAGACCCCACCAGCTTCTTCTTAATCACCTAGAAAGTAGTCAACAAATCATAAAAGCCTTTAGAAAAATATCCCTTGGTGGCCTCTTGAGGTTTATCACTTTACTGAATATTTCCAAAACATGGTGTCATAGCTAAACAGTACTCCCTATCTACCATAAACTAGCACTTCAGTCACTGAAATTCTTTGCATGGGACTTTTTTTAACCTTAAAAAGCACTTTTGCCTTGATGTAACTTTAGGCACATAGTAACCTCATTTCTCTGAGTTTTCATCTCTTCATCTGCCAATCCTAAAATGAGATATCCAAGGGATCACAGTATCACAGATTTAGAGCTAGAAGGGATGATCAAGTCTACTGTGCCACCCCCTATTTAACAAATGAACAAACTGAGGCTCAGAAAATAGAAATGACTTGTCTAAGGTCACATGGGCTTTTAGGTTAAAAATTCCAAAAAATAATTCAAATTTACATAATACTTTTATCTATCTATCTATCTATCTATCTATCTATCTATCTATCTATCTATCTATCTATCTCTCCCAGTACAAAAGGACAAGAGAAATAAGGCCAACATTATTAAAGTACCTTAAAACTAACTCATGAAATATATCTTAATTAATATAATCAATTATTTACTCTAGAAAAGAGTCCATTAAGGTGGCAGAGCAGGTAATTGCATAAAACTTAAAGCCTTTATAATCAGAGGTTCAAACCCTCTCCCTAATACATGTTCATAATTAATTTACTGATTTATATTGCTTCACTTTTACTAGCCATAGCCTTCTTAACATTAATTGAATGAAAAGTACTAGGTTACATACAATTTCAAAAAAGTCCTAACATTTTTGGACCCTATGGTATCCTCAAACCTTCGAAGACCCAGTAAAACTATTTACAAAAGAACCACTCTGTCCCCTCACATCAAAAATCTCAGTATCTATTATCACACACATTCTAGCAGTCACCCTAGCCCTAACTATCTGAACTCCACTATCAATAATCCACAGCTTAATTGACTTTAACCTGGGACTCCTATTCATTCTAGCCTAATCAGGACTATTAGTTTACTCAATTCTATGATCAGGGTGAGCATCAAACTCCAAATATGCCTTAATTGGAGCCCTTTAAGCAGGGGTTCAATCTCATACAAAGTAACATAAGCCATTATTTTATTCTCTATTATGCTCATTACAGCTCATTCATCCTAAAAAAAAATCTAACAATTACCTAAGAAAACATATGATTAATCACCTCAATATGGCCCTTAGCTATAATATGATTCATTTCCACGCTTGCTGAAACAAATTGAGTTCTGACAGAAGGAGAATCAGAACTCAGATTTTAATGCTGAATATGCTGCTGCAGGACCTTTTTACCATATTCTTCCTAGTGGAGTATGCCAAGATTGTTGCAATAAATGCTGTAACTATTCTATTTCTAGGCTCATATACTGATTACAAATTCTCCTACTTCAATACAACCACCTTCATAATTAAAACAATTCTTCTATAGCCTTCCTATGAATTTGAGCATCATATCCTCAATTCCAATATGACCAACTAATATACTTATTATGAAAAACTCCTACCAATTTAGATTAGCACTCTGCTTATGATTTATTTCAAAACCAATTGCACTATCAAGCATTTCCCCACAAATATAAGAAATATGTCTGACAAAAGAATTATCTTGATAGGATAAATTATAGGGGTTGGACCCCATATTTCTAGAACAAAAGGAATTGAAGCTACATCTAAGAACTCAAAATTCTTTTGTGTTTTTTTTATACCACATTCCAGTAAGGTCAGCTAAATAAGCTATTGGACTCATATCCCAAAAATGTTGTTTTACATCCTTCCCATACTAATGTCCCCCTACATATTAATAATTATCTCACTTAGACTACTTATAGGTACATCAGTTACACTAATTAATAACTACTGCCTAAATAGGTCTAGAAATCAACACATTAGCTATCTTCCCAATAATAACCTACCCACATCGTACACATACCACAGAATCCGCAATCAAATATTTCTTAACCCAAGCTAATAATTATAATATTCTCGATTATTTATAATGCCTCAATAATCAACCAATGAACCTTTTCAAAATCCTTACCTTTTGCCATGGAATCAGTACTGTGCACAGATTTGAATCCAGGATTTCCCACCTCCAGGCTCTATCTACTGACCTACTTGTGTCCATTTACATTTTATTTTAAGGCTTACAAAGAGTCTCCTCCACAATTCTGTGAGTCATTAGTATTGGGACTCAGGAGTGACATCACAGCTACTTAGTATCAAAGCCAGGATTGGAACTCTGATTTCCTGAGCCCAAGAGCGCTGCTATTTATCCAAATGTGTTATTATCAGCACTATATTGTGCAAAAAGAAACACCCATTCCCTTGGACTGTTAAAAGCCAGAGTTCACCCTGAGATGCCAAAACAACAATGCCAAGGAACTGATAGGGGGAATACATGGAAGGGTAAAGTCCTTGATACCAATTCTGGCTAGATTTAATCCCTAAAACAGTGATACCAGTGGATAAGCTCAAGTGAAGCCTATGGGAAATTAGATAGTGGGCCCAGCAGACAACCACATGGACGAACAGGTAGGAAAAAGGGTCATCTCAGCATTTGCCACCATCATATATCTGAACTTCTGATGAAATTCAGTCCAGTTACTGCTCTTAATGGCTTTTCAATGGCTTTTCCACCCATGGGTTATGCTTGAGATGATCCCCATGGATCATATAGATGGGTAACTTTCAGATGAAGATGGCAACATGAGTTTCTAAGTCAAGATTCTTTGAAAAACTCACGTATTTCTATTTATTAATCACAAAATGGTTGTGACAGGATAAGAATCTTCAAAGGGATACTCAGACAATAGTAAGTAGGAAATCCTTTGGCTCCAGACTCAGGCAGTGGCTGTTTTGTTTTTAAGGGAAATATGTTTGTACACTTCCATAAGAAATTACTGTAACTTTGTTAGAGAAAAGCTAATTAAATGTCTAAACCATCTACTGGTTTTCTAACCTCTCATCTTCCATTTCTGTATCTACATTCTTTTCTCATCAGCTCACTTACCAAGATAGGTGCCTTGGGGTCTAGCCCGTTTTCCACTGTTGAAAGCATCTCCACTCCTCCAGCAATTCACTTCGATCATCACATGATAGCTAAGGCACAAAGAACACCCACAACACAGTGAGACACAAATGCTCATTTCCTTGTCCTTCCTACCCCATGGTTCTCTTCCTCTCTTGCCATTCTCCAATGTACCTACCAGGGGATGCCTGAAGTTAATAAACATATTATTTTGGAAAGGAGAAGTGAAAATGGAAGTTTTTAAAGAAGGAAACAAGAGAAAAGAAAGTCAGCCTCTGGGAGATGAGGAGACCTATTCAATATGGATAAGTCAGCTCCAGGAATAGCAGTTCTGCCTCTAAGGATAACTTACAGGAGCAGAAAGAGGGTAAAGCCTATTTCACAGAATCATGAAATTTAAGTTGGAAGGGAATTTCCAACCAAATTTAATCATGAAGCTGGGGTTGGGAAGGATATTATCGTAAAAGTTAGTGGTGAAGAAGATGGCAGTAACCCAATAGTTCAGAATATTCTAGCACAGACTACAATGCAGGCTGAGCATAATACCTTCACCTGCCCTTTATATATATTTTTTAAACACTACCTCAACAGAGTCAAAACAAGAGGTTTAACCTTGTGAAGAGCGAATCAAACTTTCTTTGTCTATCAATCAGCAACTTTTAAATTAATCAATCAAAAACTTAAGCATCTCTACTTAACACTAAGCAAGAGAATTCAGTAGTCACATAATAGAGTAAGCTCACACCTCCAAAGGCTACTGCCAACTCCTTTCAGTTCAATCAATTACATCCCAAAGTTCATTCTGCATCTTTTGATGCAATGTAGGTTTCTCTGGAACCAATCTCTCCAGAAGCCAGGAAAGGAAGGCCTAATACTCACCCAGTTCACCGGCGCAGGATCAAGGAGAAGTCCAAAAAGAGAAATCACAAGGCGAAGTCCAAAGGCAAAGTCCTCCAAGCCCAAGATGAAGGTCCCTGGACAGGAAGTTTGGAACTTTTTATAGTCCTTTTTCCATGTCCCTTCCTATCCCTTCCTCCACTTTACAGGAACCAATTGCAGTCTTTTAATTTGCCTACCACTGCCCAAGGGGGTGGTCAGTGGCCTCTGGAGTTGTCACCCACTCTGGCAAGTGACTTGTGAACTCTCCTACTTAGTGAGTGGTAAGGGTACTTTAAGTTTTTGATTGATTAATTTAAAAGTCGCTGATTGATAGACAAAGAAAGTTTGATTCACTCTTCACAACCTAAAGCTTGTGTGACCTTAGGAAAGTCATTTATACTTTCTGAGCCTCAGTTTTGTTCAGTTATAAAATAAGGGATGGTACAAAATAGGGAAATTGGACTAGATGGTCTCTTTTAGCTCTAAAATCTGTGATACTATGATCCCATGGATGTCTCATTTTAGGATTGGCAGATGAAGATATGGAAACCCTGAGAAATGAGATAACTGTGTGACTAAGGTCACATCAAGGCAAAAATGATTTTTTTCTAAACCCTTACCTTCTATTGTATTGGCTCCAAGGCAGAAGAGTGGTAAGGGCTAGGCAATGGGGGGGGGGTCAAGTGACTTGCCCAGGGTCACACAGCTGGGAAGTGTCTGAGGCCAGATTTGAACCTAGGACCTCCCGTCTCTAGGCCTGGCTCTCAATCCACTGAGCTACCTAGCTGCCCCCAAAAGTGACTGTTTTTGCTTCTCCTTCAGGGTAAGGGCATAATTCAAAAATTATACCAATGTCTTTTTTACTTTCTGCTAACGAGAAGCCCTCCTTTCATATCACCTCATCGTGTCAACCATTCAGCAGAGACCACTATTAGCATATGTCCATGAGAACCACATTCCTAGCCCCTGGTAAAGAAAGGCCACTTGAGGATGGACAATGTCATCAGGATATCTGGTTTCCTCCAGAAAAGAGATTTTTGGCCCCCATTCTGAAAACAGCTGACAGATTGCCTGATCTCTCCATCATCCCCATAGCAATCAAATCAAAATACATATTTGTGGTGTGCCAATTAGGTACAATAAAATGTGGAGCATAACAAGACATGGTAGTACCTACCCTCAAGAAACTTACCATCCAGTTGGAAAGATAATACAAACATATAAATAACAAAAGACTTAAGAAAACAATACAATAAATGACAAAATGATGGTGTCAAATTAGTGAGTAATAGGGAAAATAGCTTCTAAAAGAATTCAGGAGATATCATATTAAAATTGAGTGGTTTGGAAAGACTTTAAGAAGAGGGAGTAGCTGGGTAGGGTGGCACAAGTCTGAATCCCTGCTCCCAGGAATCCCTTGAGCTTAGGAGTTCTAGGTCACAGTAGGGGTAAATAGTCAAACAGGGGTTCTCACTAAATTTGGTCCCAATATGGGGAGTTCCCAGAAACCGGTTGCTACCACACTGCTATGAAGGGCTAATCTGGTCCAAAAATAGTCACAATTCAAAGCTGCCATGAAGATCTCCACCATCATCCCTAAAGCATTAAAATTAAAACACATTTGTAGTACACCAATTATCTACAACAAACTGTGGAAGATAAAAGGACATGGTGATACCTACCCTCAAGAAACTTAACATGGAAAGATAACACAAACATATAAAATAACAGAAAACATGAAACAATGATACAGGGAATGAGAAAAAGTAGGATTAGGCCTGCAAATATTCTTCCGGCATAAGCAAGACAGGGAAATCCAGGAAAGAGATAAAGTAAAGGAGCAAGTAAACAAGCAAGTAAGAAAGGGGGTAGGACTCAGGTTTGTTCTTAAAGAATGGGTAGTATATGAACAGATTATGGCATCAGTTCAGCCAAATGATAGAAAAATTGAGTGAGTATGTATGTATGTATGTGCTCATGCACTCACATATATATGTATATATGTAAGGACAAGTTTGATTGAATTGGTATGTTTGTTTGGAGGAGCAGTGGGATATAAGTCTGGAAAGTGTAGGCTGGGCTGAACTGTGGAAGCAAGCTCTTTTATGATCTAGAACTACCCATAGATAGTGAGGAGGATTTCTGCTTTGGCTACCATTTTAGATGATAGTTTCTATTGGCTGCCAATAACACCACCATGTTCTCCTGAATCCTACTCATTCTCAC
Organism: Monodelphis domestica; assembly: GCF_027887165.1. NCBI lineage: Eukaryota > Metazoa > Chordata > Mammalia > Didelphimorphia > Didelphidae > Monodelphis > Monodelphis domestica. Next base: position 205,187,729 of record NC_077228.1, read on the forward strand.
AATGACCTTACTCTCAGCTACTGGGAAATTTGGGAACCAATAGCCTTCAACCCTAGTTCTTCTTAGTTGGTAACCAGGACAGGAAAACAGAAAGTTGCCACAGGTAAACATTTTGCTACAGCTAAACATTATAGGCTGTCACTAAAATTACTCTTAAAAATCAATTTGATATTAGAAGCTGAACCCCTCCATATGCCTCTTGGGGTCAGCAATAGTACAGAAGGTGAAAGATATTTATGTTTTGTACCTTGGGTACCTAAAATCTCAGACTCTATCTCCTATGCATCTAATATCCTGTTGTTGCCCATGGACCCCTACTCAAATTCATGCTTCAAAACTCTTCCTCTCTCTATTTGTTCTTCAAAACTCATTCCCTCAAGACCTTGACTTCATGCAGACTCATTCCTAATGATGGATAAATATTTGATAACAGCTTCACTTACCTCTCCATGGGGATTTGGGGATGAATCACTTTTATAATGATAGAATTTCAGGTACTTTCCTACTGCAGGATATACAAATATTTGGAGGTGAGTGATTTTCTCCATTCCTCAAATTGTATTATATTACATGTATTATATGTTTCAGATATTAACTTTTCCAGGCCTGCTCATCACCTCTAAGTCCTTCTCATCATACCTATCTATTATAGCCAAATCATATTAATTTAGGAAGGCAGTACAATGCACTGTAGGAAGGCCAGTGTGAATTACAGACTTTTTAAAAAGAGAAATTAAGTTTTATTACTTTAAAATAAGGTAATACAAATTACTAATTGTTAAATGGGATCCTATTAATTTTGCTTTAATAGAGAGTAAGATTTCATAATTATCAAACTAGATACAAATCTGGTACTACAGTAATTTTAAAGTGTTTAAAAACTGCTCTCAAAATAGCAACAAAATACATAAAATATCTGAGAGTTAAATTTAGGACTTACATGTAATAGAACTACAAAACATTCTTTACCAAAATAAAGGAAGAGAAATAATTTGAAGTTCTTCATTATGCATGGTTGGCATTTGACAATAAGAAAAATCATATTAAACTGATTTAGTGCTATACTTAGGGAATTATTTTATAGAATTATAAAAAATAATAAAATTCATTTGGGGAAAAAGGCTATAATCTTAAGGGGAGTAATAAAAAGCAGGAATAATGGGCACAGAGCATTAGCATATTTCAAACTATAAGCCAGTAATCATCAAAGACTTTTTGGCACTAATAAGAGAAATATAAATTAAAACTCAGTTTTCACTTCATGCCTGACAAGTTGGTAAAGAAGATAAAATATAAAAAACGTCAGTGTTGGATGGTTTATAAAAAGACAGGCACTGTGGTTAGTGATCCAACCACTCTGAAAAACAATATGAATTATCTGACAGTTGCTGCACATACATTTTAAAAAGTTATACCAAAATATTCACAGCATCACCTTTTTTTTTTTAATCCTTTCATTCTGTCTTAGTAACAACTTTAAGACACAAGTGCAAGGCTAGGCAATGACTTGCCCAGGGTCTCAAAGCTAGGAAGAGCCTGAGGCCAGAACTGAGCCCAGGCCCTCCTGACTTCTGGCCTAGACTGTAGACAGCTGTCCCAGCTATCTAGTTGCCCCAGAATCACTTAAAAAAAATTTTTTTTTGCCCTATATGTGATAGTAAAAAACTGGAAACAAAGTAGGTTCCCATCAACTAGGCTGACCAAATTATAGTATATGAATGTAATAGAATATTACGTGTAGTAAGAAGTGATGACTATGGGGATACAGGGAAGCATGGTTAGACTTGTATGGTCAGATCCAAAGTGAAGTAAAACCAGGAAACTATATAATATGCAATTAATATATAAACAAACAAAAACACTAAAAGATAACATTGATTCACTTTAATGGCCACTATATGGATCAGGAAAAAGAGATGATAAGACAGTTCTCTCCTGTGGAAAGGGGAGGTGGGGCATGGGGAGAAAGCAGATTACAAGTGTAATTGTGTTCTTCTCAAACCACTATGTGGTAGGTCTAGGGGCCTTGGCATTTTTCTCCCTGATCCTCTACTTGTTAGTCAGCCTGGGAGACAGCAACCAAGAGTACAATAAAAAAATAAGTCTCAGCAGAATGAAGAAAAACAACAAGCATAATTCATTCCCTGAGGGAATAGGGAAAAAGAAGTGTGTATGCTGAGGGAATAGGAGAAATAATGAAAGAAAATGCAGAAGCTTTGCAAATCATGGTATTTAATCTATGCATGGAAACCTTCAGCTAAAACAGTTGCACCAGCCTTCTTCTTCCTCCACTAAAAGCAGTACCATAAAAGTTATATGCTTAAATGGTAAGTTAAGAGAGGCAGATGGGAGGCATGATTCCCTACAAACATTTACACAATAGATTCAAACCCTCAAACATAAGACTGGGCACAATTTTCTAGAATTCACCACATACTTTCCTTCCCAGGATGTCCAAACCATTCACCTACCCCACCTCTAATCTTACCAAGTCCCTGGGTGAGTAGAAACAATCATGTTAAAGGTTGCTTTACTTCCACTTCCACTTCCACCCCTACACTTAGGACACTTATTTCTCATGCCTAGGTCAAAAAGAAAAGGAAGAATAATTTAGAGTAGACTTAAAATTTTAAAGAGAAAGTGTAAAAAACCTGCATATCACTATTATTGGCTCTCAAAAAGTTAAGCTCCATAAGAAAGAGGTGACTTCTGCTCTCTAGATCCAACTTCTCAAACTTAACCACCCAACACACAGGCAATCCCTGAACAACAGTCTGGAATGAAGTTATTGTACTGTTTACATGAGTCATATTTTTTCTGCTGGAAAATAATGTTCAAGTTATCTAGTGATTCAGAGCCCAGAAAGGCAGCTGATATTCCAAACATGTGAGCACCCAGTGAGTAAATATCTTTCTACCTTAAAAAAGTGCCCCTACATCAGTTTCCTGGGACCATGGAGTCAGAGAAGGCAGGTTGCTACTGAGCCCCTTTCTAATACTGCTAAGACCTTGAATTTTCTTGCAGCTGAATTGCCAAAGAACAAGATTTTCATGTGATACTACAAGCTGGAAGAAATGGTTTTGGTGCGCCTTCCACTTCACCTCCAGACCACAGTATAGGTGCCTAATCTGTTACCCTCTCTCACAGAAATCAACAAAAGATCCAGGTTTAGATGCTAGCAGATAGGGCTTTGCATTTGAAAGGAGAAATACTGAAAGCTCCACCCTTTCAAAGAAATAAAATTATCATGGTGAATGAAAAGGCCAGGAAGTGGGGGTAGTCAAGGTGAGGAACCAAAGTGGTATTTTGTGGCAACAGGCCTACTTGGGAAGTAATCAAACAAAACTCTCCAAGTAGCTTCTTAGTCCAAGCACACAGAAGACAGAATTATAGTATAAGTGGCAGCTATGGGTAAAAGCCAAACGCTAACTGGATTCTAAGGGTGTATTTGTCAAGTCACCACCATTATTTCTTTTTAAAGAGGCAACAATTTCTAGATACTGTCACTGGCCACTTCCTCCTACCCCTGTAGTTCTGGAATCAATGTATGTTCCCCATGACATCTGGTGAGAGGAAAAAAATAATCCAAACCCAAACCTCATAAAAAGAAGAACTAATCTCCAGCAGTCTATATGCCAATACAAGTTTCCATATCCACAAGAGACTAATCTACAGTATGAACTCTCTCTCTCTCTCTCTCTCTCTCTCTCTCTCTATATATATATATATATATATATATATACACACACACATACACACACATACACACACACACACACATCACTGCTTATTGTATTCATCACTTCCCCCATTATCAAGTGTTTATATTTATGTGTATTCACTACCCCGTTGGCAGGTAGTTGATGCTGGAAGAAGGATGATTCGTTAAGCCAGAATGATGATCAAACCAATAAGGCACCTGAAAATCACAACCGTGATCTGCAGGTATCCTCTCAGATATAGCATTAGTAATCCTTCCATGTACCATCCAGATGTCAGTCAAAAGGAAGTGACAGCACAATTTGCTGTCCCAGGCAGGGCATGTGACATGCTCCAAAAAGTATTTTGATGACACCTGCCTTTACAATGATTGAGACAAAGGATAATTTAGCCAGAAATGTGACCAAATTTCAGGACCACCAAATCCTAAAGCCAATACCCAGCTATGGGACCTAAACTATTCTGGACTGATCAGACAGCAACCTTCAGGGACTTATGACCTAGGATCAGAGCAAATATATATAGGTGTGCTGGGAGTAAGTAGGAATTGGGGGAGTAGGGAAATCAGTAAGTCTATAATGAGATAAGGAGGGAGACAGGACTTAACAGTTTTAACTGCTTAGACTGGCAAAATGGAGCTCCTTTAGGTTAAGAGACTTGGTCTAGGCCAGAAGTTACATAAATTGATTCTCTTTTTAATTTGAATATGCTTACATAAATCCTTGTTATCTTCTCAATTAGAATTTAAGTTTCTAACTATGCCCAAAGGGCACTAAAAGACTGTTTGCCCTTTGACCCAGCCATTGCACTGCTAGGTTTGTACCCCAAAGAGATAATAAGGGAAAAGACTTGTACAAGAATATTCATAACTGGGCTCTTTGTGGTGGCAAAGAATTGGAAAATGAGGTGATGCTCTTCAATTGGGGAATGGCTGAACAAATTGTGGTATATGTTGGTGATGGAATACTATTGTGCTCAAAGGAATAATAAAGTGGAGGAATTCCATGGGAACTGGAATGACCTCCAGGAACTGATGCAGAGTGAAAAAAGCAGAACCAGGAAAACATTGTACACAGAGTCTGGTATACTGTGGTACAATCAAATATAATGGACTTCATTAATGGCAATGCAGTGATCCTAAACAACTTGGAGGGATCTATAAGAAAAAACACTATCCACATTCAGAGGAAAACTGTGGGAGTAGAAACATGGAAGAAAAACAACTGCTTGACTACATGGGTCAAAGGGATATGATTGGGGATGTAGACTCTAAATGAACATCCTAGTGCAAACATCAACAACATGGAAATAGGTTCTGATCAAGGACACATGTAATACCCAGTGGAATCGCACTTGGGCTATGGGAAGGGTGGGAGTAGGGGAGGGAGGGATAGAATACAATTCTTGTAACCAAGGAATAATGGTCTAAATTGACTAAAATTAAAAAAAGAAAAAGAATTTAAGTTCCTAGTGAGTAGATAGTATTTATTTCTTTATGCTTGTATTCCCAACAACTAACAAAGTAGGAATTTAATAAATACTTAACTAACCAACTGATCTGAAATAGGAATTGGAAGGAGAATCAATAGATTCACTACTGACTGAGGTGCTGAAAGTAGTGTTGGATGTTGGAGATAATGGTCTGAAATATCGGTCCTAATCAAAAATGGAAAAGGTAAGAGATGAGGAGTTTGGACAAAAGGAGGAAGAGATTGGGTTTGAGGTAAGTTAGAAGACAAGAAAGGGAGAAAAGGGTATGAGGTTATATTTCCAACCTTATATTTGTCAACATGGAATCTAGAAACCCCAAATTTGTAGCCTAGTAAGATCTGATGAACCCCAAGTTTTAGGACTAGCCAAAGCTTGTACTGGTTCCCTGTTCCCATGAGAATCTACTTTGAAGGGAATCTCAGGCTAGCAGTTTCAGACTGAATAATGGACCCTCAGGTAAAAGACAATCCCTGTCAGGTAGGACCAAGCCCCAGCCAAGTGACTCTTCTTGTCTCCAGAAGCCTCTCCTACTGTCAGAACTTTCAGCATATGAGACTGATGTGCTGCCTACTATGTTAGAAAGTCACTTGGCTTGGGCATATAATTCCCTCCAAAAAAATCCTTTGGTTCTAGGACCAACTTCACCACCCAATTTAGCATTTAATTCTCTTTATAATCTGGTCTCTTCTATTTTTCTTACATTAACAATAGCTAACATTTGTATATGTTGCAGAACCCTCTGGGAAATGGTACAATTTCAGTTGTTCAGCTGGTTTTCAATCATCTCCAACTCTGCATGACCCCATTTGGGGTTTTCTTGGCATACTGTAATGGTTTGTCATTTCTTTCTTCAGCTCATTTTGCAGATAAGGAAACTGAGTCCAACAGGATTAAGTGACTTGCCCAGGGTCACATAGCTAGTATCTTGAGGACAATTTTGAACTCAGGAACATGAGCATTCCTGACTCCAGACCTGGAGTTCTATCCATTGCACCACCTAGCCCTACTTGTCATTATGATAAGTATTTGACATATGAGGAAACAAATTAATTTGACTAGACCAGAGTCATATGGCTATTATCTGAGGCAGGATTTGAATTCAGGTCTTCTTGACCCCAATTCCAACTCTATCTATCACATCACCTACCTATTTGGCTTTGATCATTATCTTTCTACCAAAAACCCTCTTTGAAACTTCCCTTTTACTGTGGAGAGCATGATTACACTCTAGTTACCCAGGTTCCCAACCTCAGAGTCATCATCCACTTCTTACCTACCTCACATATCCAGTCAGCTTTTTAGTGCAACCATAAGGATCTACTTGCTCTTCTTCATGTTCCATCTCTGCCTTTGCCTGAAATGCTCTCCCTCCTCACCTCAGCCTCTTGGAATCCCTGGCTTTTTTTAAAGACTTACTGCATGAGACATTCCCAGTCCAGTCCTGTTTGGTCCCATCTTCATGCCTTCCCCCTTATCCCCAGAAGTTAGTATCTTCCTCTCTAAAGTTAACATTATTTCTTCTTTGTATGTGTCTTGTATATACCCATATGTTGTACATGTCTTCCCTTTGAGAATGCAGACTCTTTGACAGCCAGGCCTGGTTTTTTGTTGTTGTTGTTGTTGTCTTTTTTTGCCCCACACTGGATTTCCATTGTTTAACGCTTAATAAATGCCTGGTGACTGAATAGTTTATGAATGGGAGATGGGAAAACCCGTAATTAATTAGGATTGGAGGCTGAAAAGGATTGATAGGTGGAGTAGGAAGACTAGAATAGGCAAAATTGGAATGAAGAGCTTAAGCTGAGGGGCAGAGTGTCATGAGGAGGCTGGAAGAGTGCAAAAGAGGAAGATGTACAAATGGGGGTGCTCAAGGGCTTAGGAAAACTGAAGGGAGTCTGTAAAGGGGAAGGGGTGATGAGGAAGGCAGAGTCTAGTGGTGAAAGGTCAAGGGGGGTGGGAAAGGCTGGAGCGTCTGGGTGCGGGCTGGCGAAGTGGGGCTGTATGGACAGAGACAGAGGATCGGGATCAGGGGTCCTGGAGGAGAGTCCTTGGCAACTGGCAAGAGTGGCAGGCGAGGCCTGAGGGTCTTCGCCAGGAATTGATTCAGAAGAGGCAGAGAATGAGCGCCCTCCGTGCCCCGCCCACAGTCCAGCTCGGACCCCAGACTCACCTCAGGGGGAGCTGAAGAGCACGAAAAATTCCTCCAACCTCTACCCTTTCGCTTCTGACCGGAAACCACGGCCTCCCGGCCAGTGATAACAGGAAGCAGCCCCGGCCTCCCGTGACGTCATCACGTCAGTCTGGCGTAGGCCCCACCCCCTATCCGTAAAGCCAATCCCCTGAGCACGAGGGCCAATGGGGGTGGGGCCTGTGGCTCGATGGCCTCACGTGGAGGCAACGCGCTCCAGTAAGCTTGGGGGCATTGGGCGAGGTGGTTTCTCTTCTGTGAGTCAGTCCCTCCCCTGGACCCCCCGGGCTCAAAGGCCGGTCTTCTGAGCTGCTCCTGCAGATTGGTTTAGCTGGCTGAATCCGGGGCCACGTCGCTTTCCCTTCTCAGGACCTCAGTTCCCTTCTGTTTGAATGTGGGGACTGGACCCACTAATCATCCTTAATTGATGTAATTTTTTCTCCTAAACCTTAAATCTTTCATCTTAAAATCAATATTGGGTATTGGTTCTAAGACAGAAGAATAGTAAGGATTAGGCAATGTGACATGCCCAGGGTCACACACAAACACACAGCTGAGGTCAGATTTGAACCAAGACCTCTCTCCAGGCCTGGGGCTCTGTCCTCTGAGCCTCAGCTTCCTAACTGATGTAATTATTTAGAAAAGCAGCCCCACAGTAAGAAAGGACCTGTTTGTACAGAAATATTTTTAGTTGCCCTTTTTGTGGTGGCAAAGAATCCGAAACTAAAGGACTGTCCCTCAATTGGCAAGTGGCTGAACAAATAGTGGTATATGATGGTGACAGAATACTATTGTGCTATGAGGAATGGTGAACAGGGTGATTTCAAAAAGAGCTGGAAAGACCTATATGAACCTATATGAAATTAGAAGAACCAAGAGAACATTATACAAAGTAACTACAATACTGTGGAATGATCAAATGTGATAGACTTTACTACTAACAGCAATACAATGATCCAGGACATTTCTGAGGGACTTATGAAAAAGGATGTTACTGCAGATGAAAACATATGATTTATCACTTGTTTATTTGGGTATGTGATTTGAGGTTCTGGTTTTACGAGATTATTCACTTACAAAGATAAATAATATGGGAATATCTCTTGCATGATATTACATGTATAACCCAGAAAAAATATTTTAAAAAAATAAAAATTGAAGAAAACCCAGAAAAAGAAAAGAAAAGTAGCCTCATGGAGTAAACAGGATTTCTAGCCTCAAAGCTAGAAAGATCTGGGCACAATTCCCAAGGTTGGACGAATACTGGCTGTGTGACCTAGGGCAAGACACTTAACATCTTAGTGTAGACTAAGGCTCAAGTCACCAAGCAGTTATGTATCAAAGGTTGAATGGAGTGTTGAGGGAGGACTAACACCACTGGTAGGAGGTCTTGCTAGGACTTTTTCAGTACTGCTTTCTTTCTTTGCTGTTGTCAACATGGAAATCTAGAAATCCCCAGTTTATTTAGTTTGAGACCACTTCAGCTTTGGCACAGTAGGTAGCGCATCAGTCTTGCAAGCTGAAGGTCCCAGGTTCCATTGGTAAGGAGGGTGTGATATACTGGGAGAGGCTTCTGGAGACAAAAGAGCTACTTGACTTCCCCACTTGAAGTGGATGTCTATTGTCTGGTGAAGTGGGACCTTCCCTCAAGGGGAAACTCTCCTGTGACAAGGTCAAAACCTGGGTTTCTACCCTCAAACTAAATAAACTGGGGATTTCTAGATTTCCATATTGACACTATCCACCTGCCACCCAGCTCTCACCTGTGCCTCCAAGAAGCTGTAGCATGTGCAGAGGCTACAGTAAACTGACTTGGCAAGGGGCCTAAACCAAGTTGAGGGTAATTGAAGGGACTCAAACCTTTTGATGAGTTGGGGGATGTCTACCCCAGACATGTGATGACTATCCCCCTTCATAAGGGACAGATGCGAATAATTTGTTCTAATCGTCACAAAAATGGTTATAAAATAGGTGTTGTGGAGAGCTCAGAGCTTGATTAGACATTGAAGAAGCCAAGGTCATTTACTGCAGCCTTGGCCATCACCAATAACCCTGATTTTTGTCTTCCCACTAGTTTGGATGACTGAAACAGAGAGTGAGGCCAGTGATATTGTACATCTCTATCTCACTTAAATCCAATTTATGCTCAAAAGACATAGTTTGATGCCAAGCTTGATGTACTCTTTCAGTACAAAGGATAACAATCAACCAACCATGTGTCAAAGACTGTGCTAAGGCTGGGGGATACAAAGAAAAGAACACAATCAAAACAAACAAAAAAAAAGTCCCTGTTCTCAAGATTGTTCCAGGCAAATATTGGAGACAGCATGCAAACTATTATCTACAAACAATATAGACAGGACAAAGTGTAGATTATAGTATAGGGAAGGCACTTTTAAGGGTTTTAAATGTTTTTGTGAGTTAAAAAAATGAACTTTATAATAAATAAGCATAGTTAAGCGAAACAAATGGACTCCTTTGGCATTCTGGTGAAGACTATGGAACACTTCTCATAGAATCCTCTGGCAGTCTGGTTTGAAGACTATGGAATTCTTCTCAGAATAATATTTCTAAATACATAAAATAAAATATACAGGTATGCAAAGGAAACTAATGTAGAAATGCTGTTTTCAAAATATTTTTAAAAAGCAAATTAATGGACCCCAGATAAGAATCCCTTGTGTATGTAGATTAAGTTGCAGAGAAGGTATCCTTCTTTGGTTTCTGTAGCTTCTGACTCAGTGACCTGTTTGAAGTTTTCTTGACAAAGATACTGAAGAGGTTTTCTACTTCCTTCTCCAGCTCATTTTACAGATGAGGAACTGAGGCAAAGAGGGTTAAATGCATCACACAAATATCTGAGGTTAGATTTGAACTGATGAAGAGTCTTCCTGACTTCAGAATAGGCATGCTATCCAGTTCACAATGTTTTTACTACTAATCAGTTAATCATTCTGTATTATCGATCACTCATAATGGTTCTGACTGTTCTGTACAACAGCTTTGTATAGTTCTCTATTATTAATCACTTATATTCTGTATTTACTTTAGTTCTAAACTGTTAGGCATTATTAATCACCTATGGTGGCCACCTACTGTACTATATCTTCCCTGTGTTCCCATCTTTGATGAAGGCATTCCAGAAGGGTGCAATGATAAATGATGGCAAGGTGGGACAATGGGGAAAAACATGAGGCATGTACACTAAGTGCTCTGGAAGTCCAGGGAAATATCCCAAACCTGTGAATTTCTCTTTATTCCCTTCCTGGTGTCCTCAATTCATCCATGACACATCAGACCCTAAACCACATCTCTATCTGTATTTGGACTCATCTTCTCAATGCTTATTTTCCAGGGAATTTCTGCTTGTAATGCCCCTTAACATGCAGGAGTGGGCTATTTTGGGAAAATGTGGAGAATTTCCCTGGAATGGGAGGCAACAAGACTCCAGATCCTTAATATGCAAACCCTGATCCACAACTTGGGCTACCTCATCAACCCAGGACTTTGGGGCTACTCTATCTGCTCCAGGACTATTGGGTTATTCTATCAGCCCCATGGCTATTCTATCAGTGATTAGGCTATTATACTATCTTTAAAAAGTCTTCTTTAAATAAAAATCTTTCATACTTCTGGATTGAATGGAGTTTTGAGCTTCCCATAAAAACTTGGGTATATTTTCCCACCACAGAATGGGGTTGCCATTTCCTTCTCCAGAGAGGAAGAACTGAGGTAAATAGGGTTAAGTGACTTGCCCAGGGTCACACAGCTACTAAATGTCTGAGGTTGGATTTTAATTCAGGTCCTCCTGACTCCAGGCCCAGCTTCTATATCCTTTACCATCTAACTTCCCAGTGATATTACTCAATTAAAGTAATTAAAAGATAGTCTCTCTTAATCTAGTTACCACAAACAAGATAACTCACTATAAGCTTCTAAGTTTTAAAGCCTCAAGATCCTTCCCAGAACTCAAAGTCTTCTATTTTAAAAAGACTTTCTGGGGCACCTAGGTGGAGCAGTGGCTTCTTGAGTTTAAATCTGACCTCAGACATTAGCTGTGTGACCCTAGGAAAGTCTATTAACCCTGTTTGCCTCAGTTCCTCCTCTCTGGAGAAGGAAATGGTGAACCACACCAGTGTCTCTGCAAGAAAACTCCAACTGGGGTCATAAAGACCAAGACAGTGATGGCAAACATATGGCATGGGTGCCAAAGATGGCACTCAGAGCAGAGTTCATTACTAGAAAGGCAAAGGGACTTAGAAGGAGCTGAGGACATTTTTTCTCCATCCCTGCTCCTCTGCCCAGTAGCCCAATGAGAGCTCAAAGTAGTTAAGGTAGGCAGCTCACAGTCAGCAGAGCTGGAGGGGAGCAGAGTGCTCAGGCCACTCCCCTCCCCCTCTCTACACTCGCTGAGGACATTCCTCCCTCCACCCAGCAACCCTATGGGAGCACTTTCTCCCCGGGGTGGGGTCATTGCACCCAGTGCTCAGTGTGGGGGAGGGGCACAGCACAAAGGGGGTGCAACACACCATCTTCAAAAGGTTCACCTTCACCAGACTAAGATATGACTGAACAACACTTTATTCACCCCCCAGAGAAAGGGAATAAGAGAAGGAAGGTAATAAGAGAGGGAAGGCTTGGTTTCTGAAGAAATTCCCTACCCTTCATAGCTTACCCCAGGGTAGTGAAAAGGACAATATCCTTTTTCTCTTTAAGAAAAAATTTTAAAAGTTCTTCCATGACCCATGAAGAATCACTTACAAATGAAAAACAACTGAATAAGCTACAGCCCAGAAGAGGTGATGGTCATGTGAAGGGAACAAAGGAGGCAGTTATGGGGGGTGTTGTGGAGGTAGGATAGATGAGACTCCATAAGTGCTCACCTATACATGTGGCTTCTCTCTTTAATATAATAAGACTAAAGTTAGTAAAACAATACTGAAGTATTTCAGTAGCTCTCAGAGATTTCACCAGTGTGGCTATTTCCATCTGTGCAAGTCCTATCCTGCTTTTCTTGCTCCTATTTTCCCATGAAGAAAGAATCTTCAGGGAGAATCTAGCCAGTGCTGACCTGGGTCTTTTCATAGTTCCCAGTCCAGTCCTCAGGCAAGCTCTGTGCTATCTAAGTTAGAGCACTACACCTGAAGTCAGTAAGTCTTGAGTTCAAATCCAGTCCAGAGAATTCCTACCTCTTTCTGCTTCAGTTTCCTCACTTGTTAAATGGAGAAAACATTAGCTACTTCTGGACTATCAAGGAACAGAGCTTCAGACATGGAATCTGGAGGATCTGGCCTCAGATACTTTCTAGCCCAATGACCCTGGGCAAATCACTTAATCCCATTTGCCTAGCTCTTCTCCTTTTGTCTAAAAATGGTTACTAAGACAGAAAGTAAGTGAGAACCACCCCCTGTTCTAAAGAATCCCGAACTCCCAGTTAATGTAGCAAAGGCTATTTTATTTCATCCTCAAGAGCATGGGTACTCCAGAGCAGGCTCCCTTCCATCCTAGTCCCTAATGAGAAGCAGTCCCTCACCTCCTTCACCATTGGCGGGTGACTAGAGAGTTCCCCTCTAGTCACGAGAGTCAGCTGATGGGAATACGATTTATAGCCCTAATCATTCACATGGGCTTTAACCAAAGTCAAGCAACATCACCTGGTGGCCTCTTAAAGGTCTAACTAATTATATGTTCCTTATCATGTCCTGCTGACGTGGAGAAAAGGAGCTTAAGTGAAGAACATGGAATTTAACTCAATTTTTTTCTCTTCTTTTCTTTTTACTCCATTACCCAGGTTTATGAGAGGAGTCCACCGTCTTGTTCCTCACAGGAAAAAACACCCCCACTCCTACCCCCCCCCCCCCATAATACCTACTTCCTAGAGTTAGTATAAGGATCAAATGAGATATCTACACTTTCTTTAAAGCATTCTTGTTATTGTTCCATTGCTTTGTTGCTTCAGTGGTACCCAACTCTCCCTAACCCTGTTTGGAGTTTTCTTTATAGCTATTATATATTAAATGCTAGCCCAAATGCACTGTCTAACCTCTAGAGCAGCCTTGGTGAACCTTTAACAAGTCTGAGTGTCCAGAAGGCAAATTCAAGCTGTCAGTGAGCCTCCACATTATTGGAGAGAGTTACTGGAGAAAGTGCTTGCTTTGGGTGGTTAGAAAGAGGGGTGCATTGTGCAAAAAAATGTCCTCTGACTCTGGGGAGAGGGGAGATGGAGCAACTCCCCAAAGTGCCAGCTCTGCACATGTGCCATAGAGAATCCCTTTACTGGCTTGATGACTGAATTATTTGTTATATACTACCCACCCCAAGCTGGTGGAGTAATTAATTAATAATTTAATTCCCAAGTCCACTACATTTGGTAGACTATAGAAAGCAAGGGAGAATGCGTGTATTAATATATATTTAATGTATTATATTATTGCTATGTCATCTGCCCATCTAATCTTAAAGTTGAGGAAACTGAGAACCTGGGAAGTACAGCAATCTGTAGGTACTTCTTTCTTGCCCTTAGGGCTACGTAATCATCAGCCATTATTATTATTCCATTTTAGGTAGTTATGTATAAATAGAAATGATTCTTTCCAGGAACCCAGTTAACTTTTGGAGGAAAAACTTCCCTCGCCTCAGATTGCACCCTTAAATGTCACAGATGCATAGATATGGTCACAAGGTCATCAGATGAGAGTGTGCACTGTGCAGTACCCACTATTGTGAAATTACTAGACCCACATACATTCTTATTTAGCCCACACTCTGAGCCCTGTAGGCAGAAGCACACTGTTGGGATTACAAAGATAAGAAGAAAAGGTCTTTGACTTCTGTACTATTTTGAGCTTCTTCCCCCAAAGGAAGGAAGAATAAACTAGAGACAAAAACAAAGAGAATGACTAAGGAATTCATGAGTGCCATCCTGACACTCAAAGAGATTTATCATCACTCTTCTTTCCAGCCCCCCCATACACACTGTGTATCCTTATGGGCCTACTCATGGTTGACACATTCAAAAGTACTTGGGAACCTGCTAGGCTGATTCATTTTTATTTTCACTAACATCAATAGACATAAATTTCAGTATATACAGAATAGAAAAGAGGATTTATGAATGAAAGTGTGAACTTCTGTTAACATAGTTTTAAAAAATGTGTACTAAATTTGACACATATTAACAAAATAGTCCTGCATGTATGTGCCCCCCTTCTGAACTTTTACCTGCTCTACATTTTTGCAAATGTTTGATTGACACTTTCTTTTTTGCACAATGATCACTTCTCATCAACTCTTTGGCAATCCTCTTTCCCTCCACTCCCAAATAGAAGCTCCCTGGAAACAAATAACTTAGGGGAAAAAATCAAAAACAAATTTGACACATTGGTCATGTCTGAAAATATCTGTCTCGTTCTATATACCTAGTCCATCACTTCTCTGCCAAGAGATGGGAAGCAAGGCTTCATCATTTCATACAATGCATTCTATTATATTCAAAGCCAATAATTTGGTTTTTTGTTTATTTTTAAATCCTTATCTTCCACCCTAGAAGCAATACTGTGGATTGTTCCAAGGCAGAAGAGTGGTAAGGGCTAGGCAATGGGGGTCAAGTGACTTGCCCAGGGTCACACAGCTAGGAAGGGTCTGAGACCAGATTTGAACCCAGCACCCCTGTCTCTAGGCCTGGCTCTCCATCCACTGAGCCACCCAGCTGCCCCCAATTTATTTGTAAAAGGTTCTTATTCCCTTTATTGATCTCATTTTAGGGCCCAGACAGGCATCAATATACTAGGATCAGTCAATATGGGGCTATAATCTGACTAAAGCTGATGTCTTGGGTTGTAATTTCATGCCTAGCTTCCTTCCCCAGGACTAGTGTCCAGGGATGGTGGGGAAGCTGAAGCATTCATCTCTCAGGGTCCCCTTTCTTCTGTTGGTTTGTGTGCTATCAATAAACCCTATCTATACTTAGATTAGGAATAGGTGTGGTTGTAATTCTGTTCCTTAAGATCCAGACCTAGAGTAACACTGGGAACATAAATCAGGCTCAGAGATAAAGGCTTGCAAAACTGGGTGATTAGTGCAGTAAGAGAAATACTAACAATTTGCCCTAGGAGTCCGAATGAGAAATGTCTTCCAGACTGGGGGAGGGAAGGTGGCATTTAAGCTCGATCTAGCATCATGGAAAAGATTTTGGCAGGCAGACATGAGAAAAGGGCTCATCCTAGGCAGAAGGAACAGAATTGGCAAGGATACAGAGGTGGAAAAGCATGGGTCCGTTTGGGGAACTGCAAGTATTTCCACTTGGGTTGGAAAATAGTACATATGTGAGGGAGGTTTGTAGTTTTGTAATTTTCAGTCTTTTACTCTTTGTAAGAAACCCTCTTGGCGATTTTCTTGGTAAGGATATTGGAGCGGTTGCCATTTCCTTCTCCAGTTCATTTTACAAATAAGGAAACCGAGGCAAACAGGTAAAGTGATGTGTCCAAGGTTACGTGGCTAGTAAG
This sequence comes from Monodelphis domestica, assembly GCF_027887165.1. Lineage (NCBI taxonomy): Eukaryota > Metazoa > Chordata > Mammalia > Didelphimorphia > Didelphidae > Monodelphis > Monodelphis domestica. The sequence goes on from NC_077228.1 coordinate 205,203,632, forward strand.
CTTTGGAGGTTGGATTTCAACTCCAGCCACTGGAACAAGAGGCAAAGCTAAATTATAGCCGCACCTTAACTTCCTGGCTAAGGAGTTCAGCCTTTATTCAGTAGGTGTTCACAACCTATTCTGGATTGTTTGCTAGGGTAGGAGCTCACCTAGCTTTAGCTACTAACAATCTGTCTGTGGCCCTCTGGACCCCTTCCCTTAGCCCTCCCAAGTCTCCTGGGCTAGGTAAAATGTGAAGGCTTTCTTTCTTTAATCTCTTTGAGACAAAGGATGAAAGTTGATAAGAGGAAAATGACAAAACTAGGTTATAAAGCTTAGAAACAATCAAATTTTTAAAAGTCATTGAGTTCTTAGCTCCTCTCTTATACTCAGATGATATCTGCTAGAGAGATCAACTCCCTTCCCTGACCCCATTTTTTTCATTCTTCTCCTTGTTCCATTCCACCTGAAAAGGTGGGGAGAGAGAGGATGCCTCCCTTATGTATTATTAGTTAAGACAGTCAGAAAGGCATTTTCTTCTTTTTAGAGTGGTCGTATCTGACAAAGATACTGGAATAGTTTATGTTCCTCTCTAGCACATTTTACAGATGAGGAAACTGAGGCAAACAGGGTGAAGTGACTTGCCCAGGATCACACAGCTAGGAAATGTCTGAGGCTGGATTTGAACTGAGGAAGATGTCTTCCTCACTCCAGGCTTGAGGCTCTATTCACTGAGGTACCTAGCTGCCCCTTTCTAAGGCCTATTACCTATCAAATGACTGGCCAACTTTAGATATCATCATTATCATGATAACTAACATTTGTAACTTAACTCTGTGCCAGGCATTGACTGTGCCAAGCTCTTCATAATTATTTCATTTGACCCTCACAACCATTCTGGGAGGTGAGTATTATTATCGCCATTTTATACATGAGGAAACTGAGGTAAACAGAAATTAAGTGACCTAACTGGGATCACAGAGCTAATAAGTATAAGAGGTTGGATTTGAACTCGAGGCTTCCTGACTCAAGGCTCAGCACTCTATCCACTGTGCAAGAGAGATGAAATGACTTCACTACGAGTGCTCCGCTCAGCTCCCCCTGGGATGGAATCCAAAGGTTGCTCCCCAAAGCTGCTCCTTGTGCCTCTGGGTATCGATGCTGACTCGATCACCTCGTTTCCAGAATTCTGGGATGGTGGGAGAGTCTTCTGACTTTTCGGACTTACAGAGTTGGAAACTACTCCCTTCACCTGGAGGCGAAAGAGAATGAACACGGATGTCCAGGACCAAGGCCCATTTCAGAGGGCTGGCCGGTGTTAGAGGAAAGATTTCCCTGACACAAATGATCGTCTCACCAGATGCTGTGAGTGAAGGAGTCCCAGCACCAGAAACAGATTAACTGAAAGGACCAAAGCCTGGGAGAGATGGTGGACGCTGGCTAGACCTCTGGAGTGCCTCCATGGCCAATCAGAGGTCTTCCCATCCACCTGGCGATTAGCCAAACAGAGCACATTTGTTCTGTGCAATTGAAGCACCCTCTGGTGAGCAGGGATGGAGCCTGCAGCCTTTGGAAAAATCTGGCGCATGAGCACAGGCTAACCTATGATCAATCCATCTTCTGTGTTGATAACTACATTTTATATTGCATAGCCCCTCCTCCCAGCTGGCTAATTATTTAATTATTAGACCTTCTACACTTTGTAGTATGTACAAAGCAAAGGGAGTTTCCAAGTGTAGATGGACATACTTATGGCCGTGCCGCCATTTGTACACCTCACATACATCTCATAATTATTACTTAGCAGGTAAAAGGTTTCTTGTCATGACCTACTAGAACTTCCTATCAAAAAGTGAAGTGGAGGGGGGAGCTGGGAGCCTCAATGGATTGAGAGCCAGGCCTAGAGATGGGAGGTCCTGGGTTCAAATGTGGCCTCAGACACTTCCTTGCTGTATGACCCTGGGCAAGTCACTTCACCCCCATTGCCTAGCCCTTACCACTCTTCTGCCTTGGAAGTAATACCTAGTATTAATTCTAAGGTGGAAGGCGAGGGTTTAAAAAAAAAAGAAGTGAAGTGGTACATGAATATATCCAAAAGGGAATTCTACTGAAAAATGTGTTTCCTCAAAGATAAATTGAACTAAAGTGTGTCTATCCTGCACACGTAGCCTTTGTTTAAACCTTGACACCAGAATCCACTTACATATGGCAATCAAGTGCTAAACCACTGGGCGATATTTGTTGTGCAAGATCTAATTGATTATCTCTTTCCCAAACAACTCAATTTCATGTAAGAAGTATTGTTCTGGTAGGGAGTAGAGACAAGAAGGTGGAGTGAAAGTTAGCAATTTTGTCTTAGCTCTTTCAGATCCTTCCCCACAATGATTGATAAAAACTACCAGATAATCGCAAAGCCAAGAAAAAGTATTGTTCTGAAGCAATTCCTACCCAAACCCTTTGCAGAGGTGAGATAGGTCCATAAGAGTTGTTCATTGTATGTAATTTCAGCCTTTTAAAACATATCAATCAACTATGCTGGTTTTCTTCCTTTTTTGCCTTAAAAATGCTATTTGTTGAGGGCAGTAGAGATGAGAATGGAATTTGCCTAGCAGGAGAGTTGTGAGGACCTGGTGGGAAGCAGAGAAATAGTTTTACCCAGCAGTGGGCAGATGGTACCAAGGAGAGGAAGGACATTGACGTGATATCCAGGGTTGTAAATTGCCCCCAACACATGAGTTTCCCCACTTATATTCCTTACTGCTAAGTTGCTTTAAGTGTGCCCTTTCCTTTCCTCCATGGCCACAGGGTGACTCAGGTTTGTGGGTAGGTTTATATTTCTGCTCTTTTTAGTTGAGTAATGTTATAGTTATTCTTGCTCTTACTTTATATTGTAAAACTTTGATGAGCATATTTATTTTGCTTTCTAATGAGCAAATGTTATGATTATTCTTGCTTTTGTCTTATTTGCATCGATGGTCTTGTAACTGATTTTGTATGAATGGGAAATACACTGCTGGGGGCTCAGAAGCTACACTGGTGAACAGTAGAAGAGGATTCCCCCTCTCCTTCCCATATACCAGAGCTATTACTAAGACTCTTAAGAAAATGTTTGCGTAGTGGGGCCACAATTGGTTCCCTATACTGGGAAAATCCTCTCAGCCCAGAGAGAAAGAAGTGGTGGTAGTTAGTGTAGGGCATTCCACATTGGATATCATGCCCAGGTTATCCTGGGATCCCAGTTTCAGAATTAGACCAAGATATTTGTGTATCATAGACACCCCCCCCCCATAGTAAAAACATAAATTTCTCATCTAAAAGAGGAATTGATTTCTAAAACGTACACATCAAAAACAAAGAAACAAGCATCAAAGTTATAGATCCCCATGAGTATAATTGCAGATTGAAGAACAACAATACAATTCTTCTTGTAATCTGGTTGATCACAAAATCAAAATTAAGGTGTTTTGCAGTCTGACAGCCAATGGCTATATGGCCAGGACTCCCATTACTTGACTAAATGACTAAATCTACTACTTTTACTACCTTGTATTCACTGCATATATTATATATACTTGTATGCTTCTTTTCTTTTTTTTAGCAAATCTATTGCTAGCTCTTTACCCTCCAAATTGAAAAAAATTGAAAACCCCAAACCCACTCTCATAACAAATATGCATCATCAAACAAAACAAATTTCCACAGCGTGTCTGAAAATGTATGCTTCATTCTGCACTTTGCATCCCTCACTTCTCTTTCAGGAGATAGGTGGAATACTTTAAAGATTGTCTTTTCAAATTATGGCTGTTTCTTTACAACGTTGTTATCTAACTGAGGGTTCTTAACCTGGAGCCAATTGGAAAAAAAATTAAATTCTTACCTTCTGTCTTTGCATCAGTTCTAAGAGTGGCAAGGGCTAGGAAACAAGGCTTAAGTGACTTGTCCAAGATCCCACAGCTAGGAAGTGTCCAAGGCCACATTTGAACCCAGGTTTTCCTGACTCTAGGGCTGGCATTCTATCCACTGTGCTACCGAGCTGCCCCATATTGATGAATTTTAAAAAATATATTTTAATAATTACCTCAATATAATTAGTTTCCTTTGGGATCTTTATGTTTTACTTTATGGTTTTACAATCATTATTCTGATAAATGGTCCATAGCCATCATCAGACTGTCAAAGGGACATGGCATGAAAAAGGTTAAGAACCCTGGGTTTTTGCTTTCTAGTTTTATTTCTGCTAATTTCTGCTTTCTAGTTTTATCAGCAAATTTTGTCAAATATTGAGTCCTTCCCTCAATAGTTGGGATCTGCAGGTTTACTAAGCAATACGCTACCATGTTCATGAGCTTGTACAAAGTGTATATGGATTGATTTTTCTTTTAACCAGTACCAAACAGTTTCCAGTGATTTCTGCTTTGTAATCCACTACTGTTGACCTTCTTTTGTTTTTTCCTTTAACATTTGTGAACTTTTTTGTACCTCCAAAAATTTTGTCTTGATAGGTGGACCTCCAAATATTTTATACATTCTGTAGTTATTTTGAATTGAAATTTTCTATTTCTTCCTGGAGGGTATTATTAATAATATAGCAGAGTATGTTTTATGTATGTGTATTTTATATTCTGCTGCTTTGCTGAATTTTTAATTAAAACATTTTAAATATTATGTTCCATTGTATTTTTATTTTATGTCTCCCAATTACATTTGTTGCTGTGCTTTTAAAAATTTATTTCTAAATAAGTTTTTATTGATGCTTTGTTTCTTACATCATCATAGTTATCCCAAATATCTCTCCTTCTCCCTTTTCCAGAGAGTCATCTCATATAATAGTATTTTTTAGAGGGGAGAAAAATCTGCATAACTGACAAAAAACTCCCAAAATCTAAAAACATTTGCAAAAATATTATAAAACCTGTGGACCTCCCATCTCCAGAAGGGGTTGAGTTGGGGAAGGGGGTGTCTTCTCATATTTCTTTTTGTGAATCCTGCTTGATCCTTATAACTTGGCATGTAGTTTTTCTTTCTATCTGCATTATTACAGTTATTATGTGTATTGTTTTCTTGACTTTGCTTACTTCACTCAGTATCAGTTCATATTAGTCTTTCCATGTTTCTCAGTAAAAAAATCATCACACACCATTTCTTACAGTGCAACAATATTCCATCATATTCATGTACCAAAATTTGTTTAGTCATTCCCCAATCAATGGACATCTACTTTATTTCCAATTCTTTATTATTACCAAAAGTACTTCTCTAAATATTTTGTTATATATGGGATTTTCTTCTCATTGATGGCTTCCTTGTGGAATAATGAAGTCCAATAATGGAGTCTCTAGTTCAAAGGATATAGACATTTTAGTCACTTTATTTGCATGTAAATTGATTGATCATTTCAATTGGTTTTCAATAGATTCTCTAGGGCAGATTATCATCAACAGAAATAATTTTGTTTCCTTTTTGCCAATGTTTGTTTCCTTGATTTCTTTTTTCTTGTCCTATTGCTAGCATTTCTAGAACTAGTCAAATAATAATGGTGATAATGGACATTCTTTATCTCTGACTTTTTTGGAAATTGTAAAAGAGATAAACTGGAAGGTTTATCTCTATTACATATAATACTTGCTTTTGGTTTTGGATAGATACTATTTACCATGATAAGGAAAACTCCCATTAATTCCTATATTTTTTGTTTTTAAAATAGAAATGTGTTTTTTGCATCTATTGATGTAATTATGTGATTTATATTTTTAGGTGGGACTACACAAGGAAGATATTTATGTTATAATAAAGTGAGAAGAATTGTACCCTTATGTCTTCAAGGGTTGTAGAAGGATTAAATAATTCAGTGGACCTAGGTGTGGTTTTTAAATTTTTGTTTATCTTTTTTTTTTTTACTCCAAGACAGAAGGTAAGAGCATCCCATATAACAAATAGCATTTTTTTTTTTCTAAAACCCTTACCTTCTGTCTTGGAATCCATACTGTGTATTGGCTCCAAGGCAGAAGAGTGGTAAGGGGTAGGCAATGGGGGTTAAGTGACTTACTCAGGGTCACACAGCTAGGAAGTATCTGAGGCCAGATTTGAACCCAGAACCTCCCATCTCTAGATCTGACTCTCAATCCACTGAGCCACCCAGCTGCCCTCAATTTTTGTTTATCTTAAGAGAAGACAGGAAGAGAAAGAAAAAGGGGAATATGTCAGAGAAGAAAAAAAGAAGTAAAGGAGATGGAATAAAACAGAAAAATATACAAAAATGGAGGAAGTAGAAGAGAGGGGGTGATGACTTCATCTGAATCATAATGAAATTTGCTCCATTCCCTCATTTTAACTGTGAATCTTTATTACCAGTGGGTTTCTTGTAAACAACAGATTGTTGTTGGACTCTGCTTTCCAATCTCTTTTACTACCCTCCATTTTATGCTCAAGTTCATCCCTTTCAAGATCCTTCATAGATTATTTCTCTTTGACCTGTTTTGCAGGCCAGTTATTTCTAATAAGAGGTTCTTTATGTTTTCTTCTATTTTATCAATATTTCAATTTTGATCTATTATTTCTTGTTTTCTCATGGAATTGTTGATTTATCTGGTCATTCTAATGTTCAAACAGTATGTGATTTGGTTAAAGTTTTATACCACTTCTATTCTTTCAATTTTTAAAGTCTTTTCTCTAGATCTCTCATTCCACTTATATCATTTAAAAAGGAACATTTATTTCATTTCTCCCAGGAATTCTAGTAGAAATTACAACCAAAGCCCAATATAAAAGTACAATTCTATGACATGTATTTCTGAAGAAATGAAGAGGCAGTGCTTTGTTCTGATCTATATTATCTGGGCCCTGCCACTATCTTGTCTAGTATTGAGTACGTTCTTCTAACACCCTATGGGTGACTCAGGACAACGAGCTATGCTGGAACTGTCTGATCTGGGATGCTTCCTGCTCATTGTTCCCCTATTCTGAAGCTTGTAGGCTCCCTTGTCCTGGAGTACAAGTAACATAGTTACAGGTTCCAAATGTCTCTCTCCTTGACCTCAGGTATCCTCTGGATGTCACTGGACTGCCCCTGGTCTGTATACTGGAAGGCTTCCATGTGTTGTACTTGTGGGTCTGCCTTTTCTGACTAGAGTCTTGGTAGAATCACAGCTATTTTTCCGTGCCAGTGCTCCACTTCATTTTTCTGTTTGCTCCAAGCTCTCAACCTTTACCCCCTTTCTGAAATGGCCATCAACTCTTTAGGACAGTTATAGCCCAACCCCTACGTGGGCTCCACATTGATTCAAATTTATAATAATAAGATCCCCTTCTTTAATTGCTAGATGATCAAAGGGTAGTTTTCAAAGAAAAAATTCAAAACTATCAGTTGTCATATCAAAAAATGCTCCACATCACTGATACCCTTTCTCCTCCCCAAAGTGACAAATGTTGGATAGGCTTTTGGAAAAAACAGGCACATTGTTCTATTGCTGGGAACTAGGAGGCAAAAAAGACCCTAGTCTGAGGGCAGCTAATTGGCTCAGTGGATTGAGAGTCAGGCCTAGAGATGGGAGGTTCTGGGTTCAAATCTAGCTCCAGATACTTCCTGTGTGACCCTGGGCAAGTCACTTAACCCATTACCTTGTCTTAATTATTCTTCTGCCTTGGAACCAATACACAGTATTAATTTTAAGGCAGAAGGTAAGGGTTTATTAAAAAAAAAAAAGACTAGTTCAAATCTGTTCTTAAACATTAGCTTTGTGATCTTGGGCAAGTTCCTTAACTCTTGCCTGTTTCCTCCACTATAAAATGAAAATAATATTACCCAACTCCCAGGGTTATTATGTGGATCAAATGAAATATTTATAAAGCTCTTAGCATAGAACCTGGCACCTAGTGGGAGTTGAATAAATCCTTCTTTTTCTTCTTCTTTTCCTTCTTTCCTTTACCACTTCATTCTTTCTGCCATATTAGCCTATTTGCTGTTCCTCATATATGATATCATCTCTCTTCTTTGTGCCTTTGTTTGGATGACTCCCATGCTTGGAATGCTTTCTCTTTTCAATGCTGCCTCTCAGTATCTATGGTGTCCTTCAAGTCTCATCTTAAGTCCTACCTTCTTTAGGAGGCCTTTTCCAGTCTCTGCAAGAGCTAGTGGCTTTCCTTCCAAGGTATCTATTGATAATCACAAACCATCTCCCCATTTTAGAATGGAAACTCCTTGAGTTCAGTTGCTCTTTGCATTCTCCAGCACTTAGCATAGTGTGCCAGTACTTAATAAATGCTTGTTGATTAAATAAAATGATACTAGTGTAGCATGTTTCCATCAGATCACATAGTGTTGTGTTCAGTTCTGGCCACCAGAATTTAAGAACTTTTATGGCAGCCAGATTATGAAGAGCCTTGAGTTCATGTCATAGAAGGATCCATTAAAAGATAATTAGATATAGTTATCCTGGAGAAGATATGATAGCTGTTTTCAAGGACTTATTCTGTTTGGCCCTAGACATCAAAGCAGGAGCAAACAATAAAAGTTGAAAAGAGGCAAAAGAGGTTTGTTGTTTGTTTTTTTTTAAATGGAAAAGGCTGCCTTGAGAAAATGTAGCTCCCCCTAATTGGAGGTCCTTAAGCAGAGGCTCTAATAGTCATATCATACTCTTAGGTAACTTATAGACAGAATTCTTTTTAAATAGGGGTAGAATTAGAAAGTCCTCTCTGGCTTTAAAATTCTATGCTTCTACCCTTTGACCCAGTAATAACATTACTAGGTCTGTACCCTAAAGTGACCAAAGAAAAAGGGAAAGGATCTATATGTGCAAAGATTTATAGAAGTTCTTTTTCTGGTGGCAAAGAATTAGAAACTGAGGGGATTCCCCTCAATTGGGGAACAACTGAACACGTTTTGCTATTTGATTGTGGCAGAATACCATTATGCTATAAGAAATGATGAGCAGGATGTTCTCAGAAAAATCAGGAAAGACTTACATGAACTGATGCAAGGCGAAATGAATAGATTCAGGAGAACATTTTACATAGTAACAACAGTTTTGTATGATAATCAGCTGTAAATTACTTGGCTCTTCTCAGCAATAATGATGATCCAAAAAAAGTTTGAATAACTTAAGACTGAAAAATGCTATCCACCTGTAAGGAATTAAATTTATGGTTTGACTAAATATGTAAGAATTCCAAATTAATATTGTGGTCGACAATTTAAAAATATTATAGCTCAAGCCAAAATGGCTTTTAGTAGTTTTATTTACAAAGAGGTGGGAAGAGTGAAAGTAGAGAAATGTAAGAAGAGAGAAGAGAAAATGTCTAGTTTATCACACTAAATGTTTCTCAATTATCCAGAGCAACCCTGGGGCTCCTTAACTCTCAGCAAGAGGGCCCAGTGGTGTTTTAAACAAGGGTTCTGTATAAATGGAGATTTTGAGCCTTTGGACTTCATCTACCCATGCAGCCTCCTCCAGGGAAGAGAGGCCTCTCCAGAACCAATCTCTCCAGAAGCTAGGAAGGGAAGGCCAACTACTCACTCACCAGGAGAAGATCCAAGAGCAATCCTCCCAGAAGCAGTCCAAGAGCCAAAGTCCTAGCCCAAGCTGACTCACCAGAAGATCCAAGCCAAAGTTCAAAGGAGAAGTCCCAAAGTCAAGATCCAAGGTCCAGAGCTACCTCCAAGAGAAGTCGCAAGCCAAAGCTCATTTGGACAGGAAGTTCAGGACTTTTATAGTCCTATTCCCCCTGTCACTTCTTGTTCCTTCTCTTCTTCACAGGGGCCAATCACAGCTTCCAAATTGCCTAGCACTGCCCAGGGTGGTTAGTGTCTGTGGGATTCACCTCTCATTCTCTGAAGGTATAAACTCTTATCAAAGGATTTATAATCCTTTGATTCTGACCCAAAGGATTCTGACTGATTGAGTTAAAAGGGTGGAACTCTCCAAGTATGTGACTGTGAACTCTTAAGTAGGGGTGTTTTTAAGTTATTGGTTGATTAATTTAAAAATAGACAAAGAGAAGAAGAATTCCCTTTCACACACTTCTAGAGGAAGAGAATTTGGATCCAAAATTTTAAAATAAATGTCAAAAATGTTCATTTATATGTAATTGAGAAAACCAAAATAAAAACAACGGAAAATTCTATGCTTCTATAACAAAAGTCTGCTCTCGAATTTTACTACTATCTATTTGGGAATATATCTCGGGACTCTCTATCTTAGACTCTCTTTTCTTCCCTATACTTTCAGTGATCTCCTCAGTTCCCATGGATTTAACTATTATTTCTGGGTGGATAACTTCAAATTTCCATAGCTAATTTTCATTTCTCTCTTGAATTCTAGACATGTAACCAAAGCTTGCTCAATATCTCTGCTTGGATGTCCATAGTCTTTCTTTGCTTAGGTCCTATCAGGAGTTTAAAGAAGTGATCACTTTCTTAAAATACAGGATAACTATTCCATGCTAGAATTCCTTCTAGGGGTAGGGAAGCAAAGGATTTTGCTTTCCTTTTCACTTTTTTAACTCTATGAGGAAAGGGAAATTGAAAGGAAGTTTTATTTTTTTTAAACCTTTGAATTGAAACTAAATATTGCTTCCAAAGCAGATCAGGAAGGGCTAGACAAAAAGGCTTATGTGACTTCTCAGAGTCACACAGCTAGAAAATGTCTGAGGCCAGATTTGAATCAGGACTTCCAGGTTCCAGGTCTGGTTCTCAATCCACTGAGTCATTTAGCTGTCCTGAAAGGGAGTATTTTTAATAGATGAGGATTTAGAACTAGCATCAGGCCTGAAAAACCCATATAAAATTAATGACAACCTCCACGTGGAACTTGGACCAACTTATTATTACTTTAACCTTTACCTTCAGTCTTAGAACTGATCGGAAGCATAAAGCAGAAGAACAGTAAGGGTTAGGCAAACAGGATGAAGGACCTTACAGCTAGGAAGTATCTGAGGTCAAGTATGAACCCAGGTCCTCTTCACTCCAGGCCTGGTACTATGTCAACTAACTGTCTTGACTGACTTATTTTTAAAGTCTCCAAACACATGTTTGTTTCTCAAACAAGTCTCAAGTCTCAAAAAAGTCTCAAAACAAAAAAAAAAAGCTCCTCTACACATTTCTTTGAATCGATCCCCCTTTTTCACTTTTTGCTTCCCATAGTTTGGACACCCAAATCCAAGATAGTGTGTGTGGGAAGCAGATTATAACTTAAATACAGGTACTTTTTCAAGGATCCATGCCCTTTCTTACCCTGAATAAGACTCCTGCCTGATAAAGACCATCCATTTTTTTTAGTGAAAAGATATAGAAAGATGTGATTTTTTTTCATTTTACTTTCAATCACATGACTGGAATTGGGTTTGGATTATATTCATTTAATATGATAAAAAGTATAATTTTACAAATAGTGTTGAAAAACTGATATTCACAAAATAATATTGATGAGTCTCTTTCTGAGGCTTTACTTTAATCTTTCTCTTTTCTTTTTCCTTGTACATCTTCTTCACTCCTAGGACCAAAAAAAAAAAAAAGATTTTTAAAAACAATTATTTCTTTTGGTCTCAAAGAGAATATTGCCTTTTTCTTTTCTGGTTATGTCACATGTGTGGAAACCACTGGATGTATTCATTAGTAAGGATTTACCTTTCCTCTTTACTGAAAATGTCTTCCTCATCAGAGGAGTCCTGGTCACGTAGCTTTTGAGCCATGTTCTTTTTGCGTGTGGCGTCTAGTGGCCGATACATATCCCTAAGCCAGAGAGGTTTTCCCTTTTTTTGAGAATTCTCAACCTAGAAGATACAATAGAATTCACTTCGCACAAGGGTCTTCCTTGCTGATGGCCCTTGCTAGTGCCAATAAATGCCATTTACCTCTTCATAACCATCTTTGGGGGACTTCTTATACAGAGATGTAAAAAAATTCCTTGAAAAAAGGACAAAATGGTTAGCAATTCTTATAAATTTTGAGTAATTCAGTTTTACAACTTGTTTGTCAAAGAGGTACTGAAGTTTTACTACTACAAGATATCTAATACTGTGTATTGGTTCTAAGGCAGAAGAGTGGTAAGGATTATACAAGGGTTATTACATGACTTGCCCAGGGTCACACAGCTAGGAAGAGAGTGAGGTCAAATTTGAACCCAGAACTGGCCAGGTTCTCAATCCTCTAAGTCACCCTGCTGTGATCCCCTACCCTTGCCACATTCTACAATTCTAAGCAAATCTTTGGTGGGGTGGGGAAAGAGGCTGGGAATCAAAGCTGAAGAATGAGATCTGCTTAACTTCTATTCAGCAGAGTTTAGAACAGCCACACTGAGCAGGAAGGTGCCTTTCTTATCTTTGGCAAAGCTGGCTTGTGGCCTGTTTTATTGGAGCAGCCCAGTCTATGGCTCTGTTTGATGCTCTTCCTCTGCCCCCTTAAGCTCCAATGTCTATGCCTGTAGACACATTGGTTTTGTACCAGTCTCTACAAAGGGGCACCAAGAGTGGACAGATTCTTTCATAATAACACTGAGATTCAGTTTCAACTGATTTTGCAAGAGCAAAGCATCATATCAAAACTAACTTGTGAACATTTACTTCTTGTTTTTGAATTCTGAGAAGCGGAAGGAAGCCCCAGCAGACCCAGACAGTAAAGTAGCTGTGAAGTCCCCTTATGAGGGGCAAAGGACCATTTCTCATACAGGTAGGCTTCTTAAGCTGCAAAGAGATATTTTTTCCTTTCTTCTGGGACCCAAGAATTGACAAAGAAGCAGAAACTGAACTGGGATCTTGGGAAGGTAAATGCGGCCTTTCTCCAACAGGTTATAAGCAAGAAGTAGCAACATAGTCTAGGAATACTAGATTGGAAGTCAGGGGAGACCAAGGTCCTATTCCTAGTTTGTTTGTTTTTTAAACCTTTACCTTCTGTCTTGGAATCAATACTCTATATTGGTTTCAAGGCGTTAGGCAATGCGGGTTTAGTGATTTGCCCAGGGTCATACAGTTCGCCCCTAGGTCTGACTTAATCCACTGAACCACCTAGTTGCCCCCCTCCCCATTTTTTTAGATTAATTTGATATGTTATTTGTAGGCAAACAATTTCCCTATCTGGGCCTGGGTTTGCTCATCAGTAGGGACAGAAAAGACTGTTTCTATGATCCCTTTCAACTCTAGCATTCTGTTAAAAATATTTACAAAATCAGCACAATCAATGACCTTCTGAAGTGGCCAGTGATATTTACCTTAAGCTGTATGAATGCTTTCCTTCTCCTTTTGGAGATGTTGGTCTATGGGAACAAATCTGTTTAGGAAGAAATACCATTATCAATTTTTACTTCATTTTAATAAATATTCATCAAATTGAATAAATATTAATTTCTGGTTGAATGGTTTACCAAATGCTTCCTGAAAGCATATTGATTTGTGTGCCTATAAGCATAGACAGGTACCTGCCCTTCTTAAGCTTTCTTTCTTTCTTCTTTCTCTCTTTCTTTCTTTCTTTCTTTCTTTCTTTCTTTCTTTCTTTCTTTCTTTCTTTCTTTCTTTCTTTCTTTCTTTCTTTCTTTCTTTCTTTCTTTCTTTCTTTCTTTCTTTCTTTCTTTCTTTCTTTCTTTCTTTCTCCATTACCTTCCATCTTGGAGTCAATACTGTGTATTGGCTCCAAGGCAGAAGAGTGGTAAGGGCTAGGGGCAATGGGGGTTAAGTGACTTGCCCAGGGTCACACAGCTAGGAAGTGGATGAGGCCAGATTTGAACCTAGGACCTCCCGTCTCTAGGCCTGGTTCTCAATCCACTGAGCTACCCAGCTGCCCCCTCTTTTTTTTTAACCCTTACTTTCTGTCTCAGATTCAAGACTGTGTTTTAGTTGAAGTGGCCCCAGTAAAATCATAGCCATAGAAGTAGTCAGACATGTAGCTCCCCCTGTCCCCCCCAGCATGACAACTTAATCCAAATCCGTTCCTGAATACTAAATGTCCATCCAATAAATCACTGGTGCAAGAATTTTATGAGAAACTCTGTTAGATGGTTACACATTGACATATTGAATTATTATCCTATAGAAAACTTTGTCTAAGCTTCAGTGAGGTAAACTGTAAGTCATTATAAGATTGTAAATCATTACTAACCATTATCCATGTAAAAAGTTTACCTAATCCTTTAGCTTATGTAACATAGCCCTATAAAATACTAGCTGTGATGAAATAAACTTTTACTCTGATTGACCAGCTTCAGTAGCCCTCTTGACTGTCATTCTCCTCACTCCTCCTGGACCCCTGAATGTTTGTCAGTCACCTGACAATTAGTTCCAAGGCAGAAGAATGGTAAGGGCTAGGCAATGGGAGTTAAATGACTTGCCTGAAGTCACACACCTAGGACGTGTCTGAGGTCAGATTTGAACCCAGGACCTCCTGTCTCTAGGCCTGGCTCTCCATCCACTGAGCCACCTAGCTGCCACCAGAGCTTCCATTTTCTTAAGAACAGGGACATCTAGAAGGTACAGTGGATAGAATGCTGGGTCCAGAGTCAGGAAGAGTCATCTTCCTGAATTCATATATGATCTCAGATATTTCCTAGCTGTGTGACTCTGGGCAAGTCACTTACCCATATTTGCACCAGTGTTTCCTCATTTGTAAAATGTGTTGGAGAAGGAAATGGCAAACCACCCTAGTATCTTTGCCAAGAAAACCATTGTGAAAATTAAATTGTAATCCCTGCCTGATTTTAGATTTTAATCACCAAAAGTGTAAACACCCTACTTAAAAGTTAAGTATGGAGATCTGTCTATTTTTAGATCTAATCACCAAAAGTGTAAACATCCCACTTAATCATTAAGTGGGAGGTCTGTGACCTATGTGTGTGATAGTGGGTGACAAATCAGAATCGGTTGCCTGCCTTCTGGGCAATCCTAAAGCAGGACTTCAACTGTGATTGATAGATGTAGAATTAGGGGAAGGCACGGGAAGTGATTCAAGAGAAAGTGTCTTTAAAAGGGAGTTACAATTTCCTGAATGGAGTTCCACTTGGAGTGGAGGCTGAAGAGAATTTGCTGACTGGACCTGAGACCCTGTTTCCTGGTGAGGTTGTTCTAAAATCTCTTCCTTTGAACTGACACATGGTGAGTGGAAAAAGCTGGCTCTACCTGCTGAATTTTTCTGAAGAGACTTCCCTAGGTCCTCAGCCTTGCCAAAGCCTAAGGACTAATTCTCCTTGCCTGGGACCCTGAATAAATTACTGAGTGCTTAAACTAGGTATCTTATCCTATCCTCTCTCTGATTTTCTTACTTCACTCTTTCTACATTTTGTAAATAAATTGTAAATAAATCTCTTTGGAATGAATTAAATTCCTGGCGACCTCATAATAATCCAGTTCAACCCTTTAAAAAATAACCCCTTTCCCCCCTTATATCCCACATAGGGTCAGGATACCTCAGAGCAACAACAACAACAACAACATCACAAAGTAGTAAAAACAATTCTACATTTGAATTCATATTCAGATAGTGGTTGTGTGAGCCTGTGCAAGTCTTAACCTCTCTGAGCTCATTTCCTTATTAGTATAACAAGAATAATATGAATACTTGTACTGCTGATCTCACAATCACATAGCAAGAAAAATAAAGCAGGCATTTATTATTTCCCTTGTTTTGTTTTTTTAAGTAACCTTTTTAGCAACTATAAAAAGTTTTATTGTGGCCTCTTATTTTAAATGCCAGTTATTTCTTTTTACCTTATATCGACTTCTCTTCTATTCTCATTGAACCCTTCCCCATAACAAGGAAAACAACTACTTTTAAAAAACTTAATTCCTTTTTCCTTCTGACAGGAGGTAGGTATATTTTCTTATTAGTTTTCATGAGAAAGTTTGCCCATTCCAATTCATCAGAACGCCTTTTCAGTCAAACCAACTCTACAGGAAAAAGAAAATCTCAACCACAACTAATAAACTTTAAATATATGAGGGGGGGGGGCAGCTGGGCAGCTCAGTGGGTAGAGAGCCAGGTCTAGAAATGGGAGATCCTGGGTTCAAATGTGACCTCAGATACTTCCTAGCTGTGTGACCCTGGTTAAGTCACTTAACTCCTCTTGCCTCACTCTTACTGCTCTTCTGCCTTGGAACCAATACACAGTATTGATTCTAAGACAGAAGACAAGGGTTTAAAACAAAATTATATGAACACCTTCCTTCATTCTAAGTGACTGAATGTGGCATATGGGATGGTGTCTCAGAGCACTAAATTTTAGAGGGAGCAAAAAATGATTTTTAAAGTGGGTAATTTAAAATTTAAATTACATTTTGAATTTTAGAAACATGTTTAAATTTTTACATGTAATTGGGAAAATAAACTACTCATAATTATTTAAATTAAAAAATGACATTTTGACAGTATTTATATTTATTAAAAATTGAGCTTTAGAGTCAACAAGAATAATTCATTAAAAACTTAAAGTTGCCAGACACTGCTCCATAACAGTAGCCGTTTAGGGATGGTGTTTCAAAATATCTTCCCACCTCACAAGGCCAGTGTTAGGATCCCTCTTGCCCCTTGGCATACATTATCCTGAGGTCGTTTCTCATGGGTCTTTTATCCCCATAAGGCATCCCTTCCTATTCAAGTGACTCTGCCTTAATTGTTTCTTGTATTATATTCATATAGTAAATTATAAAATTGATTTGATGGAATAAGATAATTGACTTAGAGATTGAAAGGACATTTGAAGTCATCTAGTACAACCTCTTCTCATTTTCAGTTTTGGCAATTGAGCCCCAGAGAGGTTAATTGCTTAAGATTAAACAAGCAGTAAGTGGCAGAAACAGATTTTGAACAAATATGCTCTCTAAATCCAGCAGGTATCAATATTGCTACCTTTCTGTCTTATTTCATAATATATCTTAAATTTATTGAATTACTTCATATCTTCTTAATGAATCTTTCTGCCCCTTTATACAGTCCCTAATCCATGAAAGCTCTCCTGATTTTATTTGTCTTACTTCCCAACCTAAGCCATTTCAACAATGGTTTCACTAGCTGTTTAGGATTCCTCACCCCCTTAACCTCCTAGCCTAATAATTCCCAGCTATGGGGAACTTCCACCATTCGAATTTCTTGCCTCTACTCCAAGCTCATTGTTCTAGGAAGAGCTCTGGAAATGGGTACAAATATTCTTTACAAAACCTCAGCTAGGTTATTATTCACTGCATGATAATCTTTTATTCTTTTCATTTATCTTCCTATTTATCTTGTCTATGTTCCAGTTATCCCAGTGACATTACAAATCAAATTCTCCACCCAACCTTATCACTTTTTTTTGTCTTTTTACTAATATCAAATCTATCTGTTGTGAACTTTAACTCTCCACCTTCACTGATGGCTTTCTCATTTTTTTTTCACCTAGCCTCTTCTCCCCTTCAGAGAAAAATGTTCTAGACAAACTCAATGAAGCAAACATTTCCCTGAGAATCTGGACTAGATGACTGCATATTTACCTGTGATTTATTATCCTATTAGAAAACATTGCTTCTTGTCAAGGCTAACCCCTTGCCCCCTCCCCAGTGTCTTGATCCTAGATCTCCTCCTCCAAGACCTTGTTCTATCAATCATTTACCAGGTCTTCAGTTTCTCTCTTTCTCTCCCCACTGGCTCCTTCTTCCACTCTGAACACAAATTATCCAGATTTCTCCTATGTTGAGACATGCCTTGTCACACATTCAAATAGTCTTTTTATTATTATTAATTATATTATTAGTTTTCTCTTTTATTGCCAGACTGCTAAATAGAATAGTCTAAAATTCCTGCTTTCATTTCTTTACCAATCACTCTTAAAAATCTTTCAATCTGATGTGAACCTTCTCTTAGTCACTCTTGAGACTTCTCTGGAACCCTATTTAAACTACTTTCTAAAGGTAAAAAATAACATTCTACCTTCCAAATCCAATGGCGTTTTCTTGGCCCTGATTGTCTGGTATTGCAGACTACTCTTTTTTGATAATCTCTCCTATGTTGTTTAACTACTAGGGGTAATGTTGACCACCTTTAGGATTCTGTGTACTAATCATTAAATGCTCACTGCAGCTTTTAAATACTTCCCTTAACATAAGCAGGATATTTTTCTAATTCTCTATAGTTTTCAGAGAGAGGTTACTCCTATCCCTCTAGCTTTTGTAGGTAGTTATGCTCACTTGTTAGTCTAGATTGTGTGTGTGTGTGTGTGTGTGTACAGAAATATGCACAGGTACTTTTGGCACTCTTATCCCATGTCCCCTCTATATTTGCTTCTCATATTTGTGGGCTAACCTCATCTTTTGTTATTTCTGACATATTAAGCATACTCAGTCACTTGATCTCTAACTCCCAGCATCTGCCTCTTGTATGCACAGCCTAATCAACCATTTTTCAGAGGAAGAAGGGGGCTACTAGAGTGAGAGGGGCTAGACTAGACTTTCATGATGACATTGTGTAATCTTCTTATCCGCCTACTTCCTTCTTCCCACTTGAATGTTCCTCATTCTCCTCTGATAGCTTTCTTCTTCTTCTTCTGCCGGTGGATGTTGACCAATCATTCTCAAACTTTTTTTAGTTTCAGGATTCCTTTCAACTTTAAAAAATTATCAAAGTCAGCAGAGCCAAGATGGTGGAAAAGAGGCATGAAGCTCCAAATCTCTCTATAAAATCCTTAACAACCTTAAAATAAAGCTTCAAAACCAATAATAGAGTGGCAGAGCTAACAAAGGGACATCTTGAGATAATTTTCCTGCAGAAGACAACTTAAAAGACAGGTTGTATTCACAGGAATGAGGGACAAATACTGTGATAGTCTGCAAAAAGGCTACACTAACAGTGTAGGCAACAGCAAGCCCCTATTCCCCACATCTCAAGGTTCTGAAACTGGACCCAGGCCAATAACAAGATCTTGAAACCCTGCCTAAACCAACAACAGAGCACTCCCACTCCTATCCCTCAAAGGGTTATAGCCCTCTCCCCCTGCTTTGTACAATTCTTGGGTGAAGCTCTGAGCCCTGACAGTGTGCCAAGTCTTATAAGCCAAATTAAAAAAAAAAAAAAGCAGAACCTGAGGGAGACTAAATCAACAAACAAAGGCAGCTTCTAGAACTCTCAGCTCATAGGCCATCATACTACCTTGGAAGAATTGAAACTTGCAGACACCCAAAACTAGATTTGAGGGTAGCAGCAAGAAAATACTGAAGTTCAAGAGAGTGCCCCCTCTACTCTGGGAACAGATAAAAATAAAAGTCAAGAAAAAGACTAGTGAAATGAATGAATATTAAAACAAAACAAAACACCTAACCATAGACGATGGTTATGGAGACAAAGAGGAGCAAAGCACAAACTCAGAGAGGACAATGAGATTATTGCAATTACATGCAAAACTTCAAAGAAAAATGGAAATTGTTTACAAGCTCTGGAAGAGTTAAAAAAAGGATTTCAAAAATCAAGTAAGAAAGGCAAAGGAAAAACGGGGAAAGGGATTGAAAATAGTGCAAGAAGAAATTAACACCTTAAAAAGCAGATTGACCTAATAGTAAAAAAGGCACAAAAATCTATAAAGAGAAGGATTCTCTAAAAAGCAGAATTGGCCAAATGGAAAAAGAGATACAAAAGTCCAATAAAAAATAACTCTTTAAAAACAGAATTGATCAAATGGAAAAGAAGGTTCAAAAGCTCACTGAAGAAAACAATTCTTTAAAAAGACGCATTTGAATCCAGGACCTCCCATCTCTGGGCTTAGCTCTCAATCCACTGAGTCACCCAGCTGCTCCCAAGAGATTTTTTTTAAAGGGAAAAAGACCTATTTGTACAAAAATGTTTGTAGCAGCTCTTTTTGGAGTGGCAAAAATTTGGAAATTGAGGGGATATCTATCAATTGGTGAAAACTTGAACAAACTGTGTTATATGATTCTGATGGAATGCTATTGTGCTACAAGAAATGGTGAGCAGAATGATTTCAGAAAAACCTGGAAAGATCTACATGAACTGAATGAAGTGAGCAAAAGCAGAAGAATGCTGTACAAATATATAAAGATCAACTGTGAAAGACTTAGCTATTCTCAGCAATACAATGATCCAAAAACAATTCTGAGGGTCTTTATGACAAAGAATGCTATTCTCCTCCAGAGAAAAACTGATGGAATCTGAATGCAGATCAAAGTATACCACTTTTCAGTTTATTTGTGTGTTTATTTTTGAGTTTTAATTTTATGAATATTCTCTCACAACATGACCAATATAGAAATGTGTTTTCAGGATCATATATATATGTACCCAGATCAAATTGCTTTCTGTCTCAGGGAGGGGGAAGGAAAGGGAGAGAGACAATTTGGATATTGTAATTTTAGAAAGCGTATGTAAAAAATTGTTATTACATGTAATTGAGAAAATAAAACATTTTTAAAAAAATTATCAAGGCCCCTCCTCCTGAAGAGCTTTTGTTTACAAAGGTTTTATCTACCGATGTTTACCATATTAGAATTAAAACACATTAATATTATGAAAACAGTTTTGACTTCATGGATCCCCCCAAAAAGCCTTGGGCATCCCCAGGGATCCATGGGTCAGACACTGAGGATGACTGATATAGATAATCCTCAGGGTTCCATATTTTTCTTTTCCTCTATACAATCTCACCCACTACCATGGCTTTGGCTACTATTCTTACATGGAGATGAATAAATCTGTCTTTATCCATTTCCAACATCCCTTTTTCAAAGCTATATTTCCAACTTACCATATAGGGCATTTCTACTTAGATGTTTAACCAGCTATTTAAATTAAATCATTCAAAATTTAAACATTAAAATCAATGTCCACAACTGAACTCACCATTCTCAAATTTCGTTCCTCCCTCCTGCCTTTCTTATTTTTGTTAATCATTTTCTCAGTCAAAATCTTTGATTACTCCCCACATCTAATCCATCACACTAAATCCTATTTATCTTACTTATGCAATACTTCTTGCATCTGTTCCCTCATCTTAATTCCTCCTGTTACCACCCTAGCTTGAGCTTCCATCATGTCTCGTGGAATTCTGTATTCTCATGGCCAGCTAGTCTCTCCCTTTCCCATTCATGCTATACACTTTTGCCAAGTTAATCTTTCCAATTAATGCACATATCTTTCATATATATCAGTTACTATGTTGCTTTTGTCTGAAAATATCTTGTTCTCCTCTCTCTACCAGATAAAATCCTTACCATCCTTGGAAGATCATTTCAAATGTCACCTGCTACATGTAATTTTCCACAGTGTTCTCCAGCCAGAAGTCATTTCCCCTTTCTATGAACTCTAATAGTACTTTTTATTCCATGCACATTTGCACTCTGTTTTATATTATGTCATAATAGAGTGGTGGATCCGTGGAAAAATTGGGTACACAATACACAGTAGTAAGTGACTATAGTAATCTAATGTTTGATAAACCCAAAGATCTAAACTTGGGGGTGAGAACTCATTTTTGACAAAAATTGCTGGGAAAACTGGAAAGCAGTTTGGCAGAAATTAGATATAGACTAACATCTCACACTGTATACTAAAATGAGGTCAAAATTGGTACATGATTTAGACATAAAGAGTAGCATCATAAGCAAATTAGGGGAGCCTGGATTAACTTACCTATCAGATTTAGAGATAACAGAAGAATTTATGACCCAACAAAATAGAGAGTATTATGGGAAATAAAATGAATAATTTTGATTACATGAAATTAAAAAGGTTTTGCACAAACAAAACTAATGTGGCCAAGATTAGAAGAAAAGCAGGAAACTAAGGCTGGAGGGGAATGCATAGCAAGTTTCTCTGATAAAAGTCTAATTTCTTAAATACATAGAAAACTGAGTAAAATTTATAAGAAGTCATTCTCCAGTGGCTGATTGTCCAAAAGATATAAAGTTTTTTCAGATAAAGAAATCAAAGCTATTTATAGTCATATGAAAAAATACTCTAAATTGCTATTTATTAGAGAAATGCAAATTAATGCAACTCTGAAGTACATATCAGATTGGCTAATATGACAGGAAAAGAAAATGATAAATATTGGAGAGTATGTGAAAATTTTGGTATGTCTGGTGAAGTTATGAACTGATCCAACCATTCTATAGATCAATTTGGAATTCTGACCTTTTGGCCACAAAACTGTGCATAATTTTTGATCCAGCAATACTATTATTAGTATCCCAAAGAGATTTTTTAAAAAGGGAAAAGTACCTATATGTATGAAAATATTTATAGTAGCTCTTTTTGTGGTGGTAAAGAAATTGAGGGGAAGCCCATCAATTGAGGGAACAGCTGAACAAGTTGTGGTATATAATTGTGATGGAATATTACTGTGCTATAAGAAATAATGAGCAGGATACTTTCAGAAAATCTGGAAAGATTCATAGGAAGTGATGCAGAGTGAAGTGAGCAGAACCAAGAGAACAGTGTTTACAGTAACAGCAGTACAATGATCAACTCTGAATGACTTAGCTACTCTAAGGCACACAAAGATCCAAGACAATCCCAAAGGACTTATAATGAGAAGTGCTATCTCCACCTCCAGAGAAAGAATGGATGGAGTCTGAATGCAGACAGAAATATACTTTTTTTTAAACTTTATTTTCCTTAGAATTTTGATCCATTTTTTTTTAAACCCTTACCTTCCATCTTGGAGTCAATACTGTGGATTGGCTCCAAGGCAGAAGAGTGATAAGGGCTAGGCAATGAGGGTTAAGTGTCACAACAGGGTCATACAGCTGGGAAGTGTCTGAGGTCAAATTTGAACCCAGAACACCTGTCTCTAGGCCTGGCTCTCAATCCACTGAGCCACCCACCTGCCCCCTCCATGTTTTCTTTTGCAACTTGGCTAATGGGGAAATAATGTTTTGCATGTCTTCATATGTATAATCTATATCAAATCGCCTCAAGGAAGGGGAAAGATAGGGAGGGAAAGAATTTAGAACTCAAATTTTAAAAAATGAATGTTAAAAACTGTTTTTACATGTAATTTTAAAAAATACATGAAAAATTAAAAAAACTAATAATGGATATATGAAACAGAAAGAATGTAAATGGGAGGTCATCTCAGAGGGAAGGAAATTGGAGCAGGAATAGAGCAAGTAGAAATTCTTTTGCAAGAGACGGTATTTGAGCTGAGTCTTGAAGAGAGCTATGGAAGCCAAAAGTAGTGGCAAAGGGCATTTGAGGAATGGGAGACAAGCAAGTGTGGGAATAGGGCTGTTATGTGTAAAGAACACTGTAGATAGACTGTGGAATATGGGGGAGGGCAGTTAAAATATAAGATTATTAAAAATGTAGGAAGGAGTCCTAAAAAGTCAAGAGGAGGATTTTGCATTTGATCCTAGAGATAGTAGGGAGCCACTTGAGTCGTTGAGGGTGGAGGGATAGTGGGAAATGACATGGTCAGACCTACCTTATAGGAAAATCACTCTGGCCACTAAGTGGAGGATGGAATGAAGTGGGGAAAGAGAGAGGCCAGGAGAACAACCCGTAGCTCTGGTCCAGGCATGAAGTAATGAGGGTTTATACCCGGGGAGCAGCTGTGAGGAGAAAAGGGGATGTATAAAGACAACTCATGTGAACACACACAGAGGGAAAAATATAGCTTTTCTGTGGCAGTCTTACTAGTGTTTTGTATCTCAAGGATCTGTAGAATTAGATTCTTCTTTTGGATGCTGTTTATGCCTCAAAGACTAGTGTTGGCATGAGGTGATAAGGGTCTGCACTAGAGTGGTAGTGTCGGAGGAGAGAAGTGTATTCAAAAGATGTGGCAAAGGTAAAATCAATAGTGCAGCTTGGATATGGTGAGAAATAGTGAGGAGTCCAGGATTATTCCTAAATTTCAAACCTGATGGACTAGTAGAATAGTACTGCCTTCTTCAGTACTAGGGAAAGTAGGGGAAGGTGAGGTGGGGAGAGTTTAGGGGGAAGAGTTCTGTTTTGGATATCTTTAGCTTAAGATGCCTACTGGACACTTGGTTTGAAATGTCTGAAAGATGTTGAAGATGTGAGATTGGAGGTCAGCAGAGATGGGGGAGGGGGGCAGGACACACAGATCTGAGAATCATCAGCATAGAGATGGTCATTAAACCCATGGGAGCTGGTAAGATCCCAAGTGAAGAGAGAAGAGGGCCCAGGACAGAACCCTGGGGACAGCCACTGTTAGAGGGCATGATCTGGGCAAGGATCCAGCAGAGGTGACAGAGGAGTGATCGCATAGGATATGATAAAACCCTAGGGAGAAGAAAATATCAAGGAGAGGGCAATCCAGGTTTCCAAAGCTGTTTTTACTGTGAATAATAATTTTTTTCCAGATCATCTAACTGAACTACAGCTATAGTTCAGTAGTAGGGGGAGAAAGCAGGAAGTAAGCCTGACTGACTTTCCCAGGTTAGTGTGGGAAAGCTACATCCTGATGGATAGATTTCACAAAAGGCTAAGTGTAGCATACCAGGTGTATTAGCATCTTGAAAGCATTATTGGTGTATTGATATTGTATCTTATGTGTGTATATATCAGACTCATGGTCATGTTTTTTGATTTTTGTATTTATTTTGATTTTGTATTTTATATTTGTATTGATTTTGATATTTGTATTTGATTATTGTATTTCCAAATCTTCAGTCCATAGGACAAAAGAATTCCTGAGCAGGACATTATTTGCCACAGGGTCCTAGCTACCACCTTGTTAGACCACATTCCTTACCAAATCACATGTTCGATTAACTTCTTCCTCTTTGAGTATGTGATTGTCAATTGAGCCAATGTTAAAGCCTATGCCATGTCACATGTTCATTAGCTACCTCCCACTCCACATTCCTAAACTCTCCAATAAAAGTTCTGGGACACCTGCAAATTGTGCAAATCCCTTGCTTTGAGAAGCATCTCTGCAGCATGCTGAATGCCTCTGGTTTTAACTCTTTGTCTTCTGGCAGTTTCAACACTAAAGAAGATGGAGTTTGGAGGATTTTGGTGAGGTGCAATTTAAATTCTTAGAGTGCTTCTTTCCTTATCAAGAAAAAAAAAGAGAATTTTCTGAGGTTCTTAGAGATCAGTGAGGTGGAACATAAAGAAAAAGAAACTAGTGATAAACCCCAGTAAAACTTAGACACTGAAATTCTGACATCCCAAATTTCAGTTTATTTGGAGCCAAATTAGCATTTCTGGAGCTTAACAGAAATTTGCTGCAGCTGATACCAATGGAAGCGGTCAACGCAGAGCAGAGGATCAAAACATCTCAGCTTTGGAAGGAATTTCAGAGACTCATATCTGAATAAGAATCCATGCTACAACATCCCTAATAAGTGGCCAATTAATCTCTGAAGGAAACCTCCAGTGAGGGGGAGCCCATTAAATTCTCGGACAACTAGCTTTATAGGAAATTTATGCTATCCTTTTATATATATATATATATATATATATATATATATATATATATATATATACATTGCTCCTAGTTTCTGCCCTCTGGTTAAGCACAAATACAATACTTGTTACAAATGTCAAATCTTCAGACACATGAAGGCAAATATCATTCCCTTGCCAAGTCTTCCAGACCAAACATCTCCAGATCTTTCAGCTGATCCTCATCTCCAGCTCCTGACTACTCCAGCTGCCTATCCGTGGAGAGACTTCAGTTTATCAGTGTGTCCTTTCTAAAATGGAGCATCCAGAATTGACCACCTTTTTATTTTTTTTCCATCTGGGACTTGATATTATCTTCTCTTAAAGTGGGATCAGATTTTTTTTTTAATGTCATGTCATGCTGTTCACTGAGTCTGCAACCTATTAAGATCCCCACATCTTTTTCAAGTTGCTCTCTGTGCCTCCCCTTATCTAATACTTTTGGAGTTAATTTTGTGAACTCAGAGGTGCGACTTTATATTTCTTTCTACTGAATTTAATTTTATTAGACTTAGTTCAACATTCTGGTCCATTGAAATCCTTTTGGATCTTGACTCTGGCACTGGATAAACCAATTATCTTGCACAGTTTTGTGTCATCTGAAAATTTGATAAGTATGCTATCTATGACTTCATTGAAATCACTGATACAAATGTGAAATGGCATTTTTGGGGCACCACATTAGAAACTTCTCTCCAAACTAGCACTGAGCCATCAATGACTATTCTTTTATTCAGTCATTCAACTAGTTCCAAATCTGTCTAATCATATAATCATGCAGCCCAAATCTCTTTGTCTTGTCCACAAAGAAAACAGGAGAGACTTTGGTAAATGCCTGCTGAAATCTAGGTCAACTAGCTTACAGCATTCCACTCATCTAGCAGTTAAAAAAGAAAAAAAAATATATATATATATATAGTAAGTCTGACGTGATCTACTTTTGATGAAATCATATTGGTTCTTAGTTATTTTCTTTAATTTCTCATAAACCACCCATTTAGAGAATATATTGAAGAAGTTTGCAGGAGTAGAAGGCAAATTCACAAACCGCACTCTTCTTCATTTTTATGAAAATCAGGGAACTCTGGTCTTTGGGTACTCCTCCATTCTACATCAATCATATTGGCCAATTCCTTCATTATCTGATGACACTTTTTTCTGATTATGGCGATTTGAACTCACCAGGAATGGAGTGCCTTCTTATCACATCTTGCTTGATTGTGGGTTAATTTAGTTTCAGCTCCCTCTAAACCATTTTTTCTTTTTAATTTAAAGATCATTCTTTTTTAGTAGAGAAAGCAGAAGCAAAGAGAGTCAAATAGTATTAAATTCTTCTTCAATACCTGTTAAAGCATTATGGGATATTTTATCTTATCCCCTTTTTGATAGTCTCCTTGTCTACTACCCTTTTCCCCTCTCCAAAGACTTTTTGTTGTCTAAAACGTTCATTCATTGTTATTCCAAGTTCATATTGTTTTTTAGCACTTCAAATATTTTAAAAATTATCCTTATTTTTTCTTCAATTTCCTATACATGTATTTTTTAAAAAAATCCTTATCTTCTTTCAATTTCTTTTGGCCCTCCTCCTCCATACCTCTCCTTCCCTTCTTTCTTATTGGGATCATTTTGGATTAGAATTTCATTTTTGAGTCTCTTGTCCCTCTTAGACTGCCCCTATAGATCCTTAGGTCCTGGAATCCCATCTTTTTTTCTGAGCCCTTTGAAATCTGTTCCTCCAAAATCTAAGGTATGTATCAAATAAGTAAGGTTTTCTTTTCCTTATCCATTATGAATTTTAAGACGCAGTGGCCATTTCCCTTCAAAGTTCCCCTCATTTCTACTTGAGATTTTATATGCTTCTTATTGGTCAGAAATAGAAAAGACATTCCCCTTTATTCCTCTCCTTTTAAGGAATGAAATTTTACCATTAAGCATTATTTGGAAATAATATCCACAAGAATTTATCAGCTATTTTGCATTTGGTGAGAGGTAAGGTATAATAGATGTCATAATAGGTGAAGCGCCAATCACTACTATATCATAACTCTAATCCAGGTTTGTGATCTGTTTACTGAATTTATTGTCCATTTCTTCTTTTGGTACAGATGGTCTGTGTATTTCAAAACAAATATCATTTGTTTCTTCTTCTGTTGATCTTTGCCAAATTCTCCCCACCATGTTCCTCCTCTCCCTACTCTTGGTTTCTATATTTTCTTAGTATACAGTGCTACTATACTAGTCTTTATGTTTGAGAGAAAGAATACAAATTGAAAAATATTTATTTTTGAACTAAAAATTCCACCACCATTATGGGGCTAAGGAGATCATTTCATCATGCAAAAGCACCTGGGTCCTATAGAAACTGAGATGGTAAGCCAGAAGCAGGCAGGGGAGCTCTGTGTATGCTCCATGGGATAGAGTCCTCATTACATTAAAAAAAAAAACCAAACAAACCTTACTTTCTCTCTTTGAATCAATACTGGGTATTGGTTTCAAGGCAGAAGAACATTAAGGCTAGGCAATGAGAGTTAAGTGATTTGCC
Source organism: Monodelphis domestica (assembly GCF_027887165.1). Lineage (NCBI taxonomy): Eukaryota > Metazoa > Chordata > Mammalia > Didelphimorphia > Didelphidae > Monodelphis > Monodelphis domestica. The sequence continues at coordinate 205,231,522 of NC_077228.1, forward strand.
CAGGGTTATGTAAGTGTCTGAGGCCAGATTTGAACCCAGGATCTCCCATCTCTAGGTCTGGCTCTCAATGAACTGAGTCAACTAACTGCTACCCCTCCCTCCCCAAAAAAGCCACTAAACAAAACACACTTACCTTCTTAGTAACAATTCTAAGTCCAAAGGTTAAGGACTAGGCAAAAGAAGTTAAGTGACTTGCCCAGGGTCACATAACTAGGAAATATTAAAGGACAGATTTGAACCCAGATCCTCTCAACTCTAGGCCTGGTGCTCTATCCACTGTACAACCTAGCTGCCCCTTTTAATTACATTTTAAAAACTTTCACTTAGCCCTTCCATAGGCTTAATTTATCATACTATATCTCTTTTTTCTTTTATAGCCAAATTCTTAGAAAAAAGCAGTCCATCTTTTGCCTTCATTTCTCATCTATCACTTCACCACTTGTAGTTTGATTTTTGTCCCTACTGTTTGACTGAAGGTCATCAATGGTCTCTCCAAGATCATCAATGATCCCATTATTGCTAAATCCCAAGGAACTTAATCTTCTTTATTTCTTCAATATATTTCTTGGCCACTCTCTCCTCTTGGATCCTCTCTCTGTCCCAGGTTTTGTGATCCCAATTGTCTGTGGTTCTTTTTCTACCTGTCTGTCTGCTCTTTCAAAGGGGCCTTTGCAGGGTCATTATCACCTGTATTATTCCTCCCATACGTGGGTATATCCCAGAGGTCTGACCCAGGCCTTCTCCTTTTCTTCCTTCCATACTCTTTCTTGGTGATTTCCTAAACTCCCATGGGTTCCACTACCATCTCTATGCACACAACTCCCAAACCCACATATCCAGCTCTCATCTCTTTCCTGCTTTCCAATTTCTCATTTTTAGCCACCTGTTAGACATCTACACAGGGAACTTCCAGAAGTGCCTCAAATTCAGCATGCCTAAAACCCCGCTTATCCTTCTGGTAGAAGTAAGATCTTTGAGGACTCAGTGCTTGACTTGATAAATGCTTGTTGACTGATTTTTACCCTAAATCTACTTTTTCCTAACACCCCTGTTTCTGTTGGGAGCACCATCATTGTTCACGTTACCCAGGTTTGCAATCTTGGAGTTGGAATTGACCCAAACTCTTCCCTCACTCATTGCTTTGAGGTGTTGCTGATTCTAATTTCACTACATTTTTTTGCATCTGTCCCCTTTTCCCCTCAGAGATTCATCACTTTAGATTAGGTTCTTTTCACATTATCTTGTCTGTACTATTTGACCTCCTTGCCTTCAGTCCCTCCCTTTTCTAATCAATCCTTCACATACTTGCTGAACTGATATTCCTAAAGCACAGACCTGGAGCATGCTACTTCTCTGCTCAAGAAGATTCTGTAGCTTCCTATTACTTCTGGGATAAAATACAGACTCCTCTATTTGGCAATTAAAGTCTTTCATGATCTGACTCTGGTCTATCTTTGGGGACTGATTACATGTTACTTCTCCCCTACATACTTTGTGGCCAAGCTAGATTGTCCTGTTTTATGTTTTCCAAACACAATATTCCTCTCCTACCTTCTTGATTTCCTCTAGGTTCTTCTCTTTGTCTAAAATGCTTTTCCTCCTCACCTCCACCTCTTAGAAATGCTAGCTCTCTTTTTAAGGTTCAGCTCACAAGCCATCTCTTACAAGAGGCCCTTCATGATGCCCCCAACTGTTAGGACTCACGTCTCCAAATTACCTTGTATTGAACTCTTTAACATTTTATATGAATTTAGCCAGGTACATGTTGTTTCCTCTGAAGAATATAAGCTCCTCGAGGCCAGGACGTGTTTCCCTTTGCCTCTCTATCTTCAGTTTTTAGCTCAATGGCTGGTGCTTAGAGGATCTAATAAATGCTTGTTGAACTGAACTGAAAGACCAGTTTCTATATTATACACAGCAACAGCAATAATGTATGGTGAACAACTGTGAATGACTTAGCCATTCTTAGCAATACAAAGATCTCAGATAATCCCAAAGGACTTCTGATGAAAAATGCTATTGACCTCCAGAGAAAGAACAGATGGAATCTGAATACAAATCGAAGGAGACCATTCTTCACTTCACTTCCTTCATGGTTTGTGTGTATTATGTCTTCTTCAACAACCTGGTGAATATGGATTTGTTTTATATGATAGCACATGCAGAACCAATAGCAAATTGCTTACTGCCTTAGGAAGGATGGAGGAGAGGGAGAAAAAGAATGGCCCCAAATTGTTTCTACATTTAAGTGGGAGAAAACAAAATATTACTAAAAAAATATTGTTTCTGAAAATGAGTGAGGAGAAGTCATGCCATATAGGGAACAGCCATATGGATTAAAAGCATCCAAGAAGTCAATAGGGTTCTGCTTTTACCTGTTCAAGTCCTCAGTATTCTTGGTTAGTTCTTCATCCAGGTCATAGCCACTGACAGTGGGTGTTTATCTCCCAAGACTCTGATGTGGGTCTTTTTTTCTTTTTCCTCTACATTCTCTCACGTGGTAACTTCATCAGCTCCCACAGGTTCAATTATCATTTCAATGAAGATCACTCCCAGATACAGTCATAGTTTCTCTCCTGAGCTCCAAGTCCGACATTACCAAGATGCCTATTGGACATCCCCAAGATGCCTATTGGACATCCCCAACTGGATGTCTTGGATGCATCTCATCCTCAGGGTATCCATTTATTCTCCAGTCTCCACCCCATTCACTGAAAGGATTTAAAATTCCCTTTGTCTATTTTTATAATTATATGTCATATAATTATACATGTTACTAAGTTAGCTCTAAGCGACTGCTAAGTGTTAAGCAGGGGTACTTTTAGTTCTTGATTAACTCAAAATAGACAAAGGGAATTAAAAAAATTCATCACCTTGCATTCATTTTATACATACTTGTTTATGTCATGTTTCCCTACTGAAAGGAAAATTGTTTTATATTGCTTTTGTTTTATTGTTCATAAGCCAAGTAGTCACACATAATCCTTTAGATGAGTAACTACAATTATAATTTTTAGAGTTAGACCTAGTTAGTAAACTACTTGTGCATAAGGTATCAATTATAAGAAGAGAATATTAACCATAGTATTAGAACAGATATAGTCTGGTATATTAGATTATAGCAACTAAATATATCAAGAGCTTCTGTTGGAGGAGTAGAAACTTCAGCTCTGTGTAATTATTTAGGAAAGCTGAGACCCCATGCAGGAGAAGATGGGTTCATTAGGAGTGGAGAGTACACAGCTGACCTGAGGAGATCATATGAAAATAACCTTGGCTTGTCCAGGTATTGTTTGATTCACTGAAGATTTATGCCATCTATAGGCTCCCCAAAGTATTATGGCCAACAAAGATTACTTTGACCTAAGCAGTATGATAGTTAACCTTCTACTGAACTTAGGACTTCATATCAAATGTTCCAAACTCTTGTTCCCAAACACCATTGCATGTTTCTTTACATTCTATGTATGACACGCTAATTAACTGTTAAAAACTATCAAACACTGTTAAATATCTAAAGGGGGTCTTTGCCATAGCTTGGGCATGGTAAGACCTCCAGCATTAATTTGCCACAATTAAAGTTTGGATCTTTAGCTCAGAATTATGGTTCAGATATTTCTTTATTTCTAACACTAGATAGAATGAAAGCTCCTAGAGGGAAAGGTCTATTTCATTTGGTATTGGAATCTAGTGGCTAGTGCAGTACTTCACATAGAGCAGGCATGAAATATATGCTTAATGATACTGCAATCCACCAAACTTCAATGTAGCCTTCTTCCCAACTTTATTTCTGTAGAAGGTAGCAATGTCTTTCTAATCACCCAGGTTCAAAACCTCAGTGTCATCCTTAATTCTGTACTTTCACTCATATCCACATAGCCAATCAGTTGCTAAATCTCATTATTTCTACTTTCACAGTGTTTCTTGTATTGGCCCCTTCTCTTCATCCACTCAGGGCACTACTCTAACTCATGCCCTCATCACCTCTTACCTGGACTACCCACCCCAATAGCCTCCCATATGGCTCCCTGCCTCAGGTCTCTTGCCACTTCAGACCAGCTTGTACAAAGCTGCCTAAGTGCCTTTCCTAACGCACAGGCCTGCCTATGTTACTTCTGTGTTCAATAAACTCCAGTGACCGCTGTTATGTCTATAATCAAGTATAAACTCCTCTTTGGGGTGGGGAGGATTATCATTCAGGGGCAGAGTCAAGATGGCAGCGTAGAAGCAGGAAAGTTCAGACCTCTGAATACTTTTCCTTATCAATTACAAACTAAATGCTCCTAGGGAACTGAAAATCAAACCTAACAAGAAGATAGAGCAAAGGAATCCTCCTGATGGACTCAAATCAAAGGGTATACCCCCCAAAAGCTAGAATTCGAGAACACTTGGGTTTAAGGGGAAGGCAGAAGGAAGATCCCAGGATCCCTCCCTCCCACCCCCCTAGAGCGCTAAGCCTCCAGTGGCAGCAGGAACCTCTAGGTGGGCAAAGGTGCTGGTCTGGAGGATATACCTTGTGGGCAGGGCTGTGCCAGGCTCAGAGTGTTGAACACAGGTGGTGGGGAAGGAACTGGAGAGGGAGCACAGAGCAGGCAACCTGGTCACAGCGGCAGAGTCCCTCCATATTGCTCCAGCCTTCCAGGAGATTTTGGCCTCAGAGCAAATCCAGCCCAACCCAGCTAAACTTAATCCCATCAAAAGTCTTCAGAGGTCAGGGAAGCCCAAGCTCCAACATCCCTCCCCCACAGACTGCACAGAGAGATCTCCTGACAAAGCTCCAAGAGGGAAACTGTCAGAAAACCCCCAAACCAAAAATATTTGAGGAGCAAGAGCACAGACAAATATGGGAAGTAAAGAAGGGGTAAATATGAGCAAACAACAGAAAAAGAAGAAAGAAATTACAATCAATAGCTTCTATACAGGCAATGAACAAAGAGCAAACAACAGAGGAGGAGGGATCATCAAACAATAAATCAGAAATCTCAGCGAATTGGATACAGGCTTTGGAAGAACTCAAAATGCAATTCAAAACAAAATTAAGAGAGGCCGAAGACAATTGGGAAAAGAACTTAAAAACTAAGATAAGTCATCTGGAAACGGAAAATAGTATCTTGAAAGCCAAAATCAACCAGCTTGAAAATGAGGCAAAGGAGATGAAAGATAAGGTAAAGAAGATGAAAGATGAGGCAAAGGAGATGAGAGATGAGGTAAAGAGAATGAAAGATGACCTCCAAAGAAAATCAGACCAGAAGAAGGATGACCAAAAAGCCAGGGATGAAATCCTATCTTTAAGAACCAGAATACAACAACTAGAATTAAGTGACCTCACAAGGCAGCAGGACACTATAAAACAAAACCAAAAGAATGAAAAAATTAAGGAAAATATGAAGCATCTCATTCACAAACAGAAGATTTAGAAAATTGTTTGAGGAGAGACAATTTAAGAATCATTGGCCTACCAGAAGACCATGACAAAAGAAAAAGCCTGGACATAATACTACAGGAAATTATCCAAGAAAATTGCCCCGATATTCTGGAACAAGAGGGAAAAGAGGAGATTGAAAGAATCCACAGATCACCTCCTGTACTTAATCCCCAACTGACAACACCCAGGAATGTTATAGCCAAATTCAAGAACTATCAGACCAAAGAAAAAATATTACAAGCTACCAAGAAGAAGTAATTCAGATACCATGGAACCACAGTGAGGAAAACACAGGATCTGGCTGCATTTGCACTGAAGGACCGAAAGGCATGGAATATGATATTCTGGAAAGCATGGGGTGGGGGTGGGGGGTTAGCTAGGTGGCTTGGTGGTTTGAGAGCCAGGTCTAGAGACAAGAGTTCCTGGCCTCAGACACTTTCTGTGTGACTCTAGGCAAATCCCCCCATTGCCTAGCCCATATCACTCTTCTACCTTGGAATCAACACATAGTATTGATCCCAAGATGGAAGGTAAGGGCTTAAAAAAACCCAACAACTCCTCTTTGGAGCATTTAATTTTTAATGCTCTTTACAACTTGACCTAATTCTACCTTTCTGGCTTTATAGATAGGTTTGTTTGTTTTAGGGAGGAGGTGATGCAAGTAGACAGCTAAGAATTTATCAGAGTTAAAGGGATGTTTTTGCTTTCTTATATTTTTAAACCCCAAGATCCAGAGTTTTAGGACAGGAACGTCAATCCTGCTTGCAGAAGGAGGTAAATTAAAAGACAGACTAAATATATTTCAATTCTATCAACCAAAAATCAATTATTAATTGGATAAAATATGTCAAACATTGAGTTAGGCCTAGAGGTTACAAAGTCAAAAAGATGACATTCTCCATCCTTTAGGAATTCTAATGATGGAAAAAATATGTATGTATACATACACATATGCAAAATAAAATAAAAAGCTAATTTTAGGGGCAGAATACTTGCAGTTTGGGGTAGTAAGAAATGCATATGCATAAATTGCATAAATTTAGCTTTGAAGAAAACTAAGGAATCTAAGTGGAGGTAAAGAGGGTAAGCATTCCAGATGTGATAGATAGACTGGCTAGTTGGTATGAATCTTAAAACTGCTCAGACTCTACTTTAGAACATTTGGTTAAGGCTATTCCCCATTTAAACAATGGAGGTACTTGATTGTATGTATTGGGAACTTTAACATTACTCCACCCATACTTAGACAGTGCCTTAGGGGAAGATAAAAGTTGTAAACTCCTGATGGAACAATGAAAAAGTCCCTAACTCATATTTATAGTGAGGTCAAAACCTTAAGCTACGTCTATTTTTAGATCTAATACAAAAGGGTGCTAAGTAGCTATAAAGTTAAATTAATCACTAAAAGGTCAAGCAACTTACAAAAGGCAAGCTTAACAAGAGAGGTGTGAAGTTTTAGTCTACTCAGAGAAGGTGATAACAAAAGAAGATGTGAATTAAGCATGGTCAGTCCTGTGAAAATCATCTACTGTGATTGGTAGATGTGAAAATTTAGGGGAGGTGACATAGGAGAAAATTCTCTTTAAAAGGAGGTCAGGAGCTCAGAGCAGGGGCCTGTGAACTTAGTTGAGTTTGGAAGCTGAATTGGAGGGTCTCTCTGAACACTAGAGTTTTGTTTGGGACAAAATCTTGTGGTGAGTGGATAAAAGACTGACTGTCTCTCACTCTTGGACTTCCATTTTGGGGCAGGTGTGGCTTTTTTTCATAATGTAGGTGAGGTTGTGTCTAGGCCACTCTATGGCCTGGACACGTGTTTCTTATCCTGTATTTTCTTCAATCCTTAATCTTCAATAAACCTCTAAAAAATATAATACTCCTTGCAGAGAGAAACTAATTTCTACCTGCCTCAGTCTCCCCGTCTCCCCTAAATTTTAATCTTTACAGGCCCTAGCCTTTTCCTACTATTTTCTCTTACTCTGTCTCTCTCCCTTCCCTTAATTCCTTCATTCATATTAATTAAAATCTCCATAAAACCCAGCTGACTTGGGTATTTCATATTTGGGAATTTTTCCCATGGCGACCACTTATTTTTGATTTAAAAATCAAGACACTAAAATGATCTTTTACAGTTTTGGCAATTCACAGTCTTGAAACTCACATTTTTGCGGTCACATTGGTCTCCTAAAGATTATTTAGACTTTGGATTTGAAGCCAAGAATCAGGAAGCTAACAAGTTGCTATTCGAATGGAGAGAAAAGTTGCTTTTTTCTAGTCCTTGCTGATCAGGTGTCTAAGAATTGGCCTTCCTCACTAAAAATAACTAAAGCCTAGCACCAGGAAGGGAGAGAGGGGAAGGATGAAGGAGAGAAGGTATAGTCAATTTTTCCTCCTGTGAGTGAAAGGCAGTATCTCAGCTGATGCCTATAGCTGGGGCCTAGTGGGTGGCAACACTAAGAACCACCTAATTTGGGAACACTGGAGTAGCAAAATGATGTCTCCAACAAGGAGTATGCCCAAAAGACCAAAAAATGGACTGCACCAGAAGATAGTGTTATAGATCAGCATCATAGATATGTTATATCTTTGAACTACTCCACACATGTGGCTAAGGCTTAGGTAGAGCTGTCTGCATACAGTCTCCTTTATGATGTTGGATGGTTGCTCTTCCCATTGACAGTGTGTGTATTTGTGGGAGAGTGTGACACAGGTTTATGGAGGAAATATTCTACTTTTCTTACCATATCATTTTTCTTTTCTTTTTTTTTTAAACCCTTACCTTCCATCTTGGAATCAATACTGTATATTGATTCTAACACAGAAGAGAGATAAGGGCTGGGCAGTGGAGGCTAACTGATTTGCCCTGGGTTACACAGTTGGGAAAGTGTCTGAGGACAGATTTGAACCCAGAACCTCCCATCTATGAGCCTGGCTTTCTGTCTTTCCACAGAGCCACCTTGCTGACCTACTATATAATTTTTCTGATGCTACACAGGGAATATTCATTTCTTCTGAATGAATTATTCATCAGGTTGACTTGTAAAAGTGAACACTTAGGGAAACTTTAGGTTTGAATGGATGAGGACCTCCAGAACACCTACCCTGCCCTAGCTTTTCTGGGAGCCTAAGGAATAAGAGGGCATGCTGTGGTAAATTGCACCTACTTGTATGATTAGGGAGAGTGGATCCTAAAATTTTTAGTATGATCATTTACACCTTAAAAAGTGGCAAAAGGGGGCAGCTGGGTAGCTCAGTGGACTGAGAGCCAGGCCTAGAGACGGGAGGTCCTAGGTTCAAATCTGGCCTCAGACACTTCCTAGTTGTGTGACCCTGGGCAAGTCACTTGACCCCCATTGCCTAGCCCTTACCACTCTTTTGCCTTGGAGCCAATACACAGTATTGACTCCAAGATGGAAGGTAAGGGTTATTAAAAAAAAAAAAAAGTGGCAAAAGTTACAAATCAGGCCTTGATTTATTGTTTTCTTAGTTGTCTAGACTTAAGAAAGTGATTAAATGTTCAAAAACAGTTTATTCTTAAAAGTATATTGTGTATACTATATCGTATATATAAAAAAGGCTATTGCGTGTGTTATCAAGTATATTATATGTAAACCCATTTTTAATCCTTTACCTTTTGTCTTAGACTTGATATTAAGGCAGAAAAGTGGTAGGGGACAGGCAACTGAGGTTAAGTGATTTGCTCGGCATCACAAGCTAGGAAGTATCTGAGGTAAAATTTGAACCGAGGTCCTCCAGATTCTATTCACAGAGCCACCTAGTTATTCCTATGTTATATAAGTATATGTATATACACATATGTGTATATGAATATAGAAATACTTAAATAATATTATATAAGTTTATACTTAAAAGTGTCTTGTAGGTACTTTGTTTCTTGTAGAAAGCTGGTTCTTAAACATTTATCAGCACGTCCCTAGTTGCTACATTAGTTACTGATTTCAGATGTTAAAAACAGCCAGACTATTTACTTCAGAGTAGATAGAACTTTCTCCTCCTACTGGATCTTAATTACTTCAGATGTGAATACCAGAATTTTCTGATTTCTCCACCCTGTTCTAATAGCACATCTCAAGATACACAGATCTCACACAAAACTAATTTGGAGAAAGACTTTACAAATGTATATTATTATAATTTACCTCAACATTGGAATTTGTTTCTGCTAAATATTCTGTGCTAAAGTTTATAATTATATTGATCTTCTCAGTGAGATCTATCCCCTCTCCTCCAAGTCTGTCCTGCTGGCCTTGGCTTTTAGGCCCACCAGAACCCCCCCCCCCCAATCCTTATTTCTTTCTTCCTATAACTGCATCAGAGGCCTTTGCTCAGGTTCCTTCCTCCCAATCCTTTGCTATGTAATCTTGGACCTTTAAAGGCTGAACATCCTATTCAGCAACAGATGGTACCCAGATTCCCAATTCCTTCTATTTATAAGAGGACAGAAGAGTACCCATACCAGCTCTGATTTCCAGTGAATGGGTTTTTAAATCACTATAAACAGATTACATATTTTGAAACCTTTGAATAAGTACTTTTCTTACCTCAATGAGACAAATCATAGCAATAATGATCATTACCACTACTGTCACTGATATGGCCAAGAGGAGTTTATTGTTATAGCTAAATTCTGGAATTTCTTTTGGTGTCTGTGGAAACAAAACAAACATAAGGATAAAAAAGTGAATGTCAATTTTAAAAAATACAAGTATCCCTTTGATGTTGCCCCCATGATCTGGAAAATCAGTGTCAAATTTTTTGGCTTTCATTTCTTACTAGAGAAAAAAAAAATCTGAACTTATTTTCTTTGATGAGGTGTTTACAGCACCTAATTATAAAATCTGGGTTAAATATTTGGTCATAAACTATTTGTAGGTCAAAGTTAAGTAAAAATGAGGTTCTAAACGTTTTATGTATCCTGTGCTGGTCTTCTCGTGTTGTCTGTGGCTTGTGTTAAACTCTCCCCAAATTCCCATTTGCCTTATGCCATTGCCCATATAGCAAAACCAGGATGGGGAGAGTGGTAATGTATGCTTATAGACACATATATATTGGATCCTTTCCAACTTAACTTCTCCTCTCCTCTTTTCTTCATGAATGTAGCTATGAAAAATACATTATGAGATCTTACTTCAAAGATGCAATATATTTACTGTTCACATTAGTTACTTTTCATACTTGCCCTGACATTAACCTTAGTGTTTTATAGATGAGAAAATGAAGGCATCGTTAACTTTTTCCAAGGTTACTCAGCTCTGTAAAATTAGGGGAACTACATGCTCTCTGTGACCTTTCTAATTTTTACAGTCTCTAATTCTAATTCACACCTACCAATTTTCTTTAGACTAGCAATCGATTAGAGCTCTTAGAATTCTATTTTTTTTTAATGGTAAAACACATGTTATCTACATTTCAGAGGACGAATTTACCTTTTTTAGATCGCCTAGGACCAGTTGCGTGGTGCTGTCATTGAGATAGGGCTCATTTTTCCAGAGGTCAGAATTCTGATCTATATGGAACTCTTTCATCTTTTCTTGCTCACTGAGCAGTTTCATCAGGAGATTTGCTCTTGAAATGAGCTTGGCACAGGCCACTTGCAGGGAAGGCTTGGTGCAGTCGTTTTGCAAAGTTTGGGTGATATGAGAAATTAAGCCCCTGAAGACCTTGTTGGGTATGAGAGGCTGTAACTGCTGGTTTAGTTCACTTTCCAACTTGTCATCTGAAGGAGAATCATTAAGAGAGACTTCACCATTCAGTGCAGCATTCTCTAACTCGAATCCTTTCTGTTTTGAAGTAGTAGTAGTATTTTTTGACATAGTATTTGCTGCAGAGGCTCCTTTAGAAATCTTTGTGGGAATGGTCTTTTTGGAAGGTTTTTTTGGAGAATTATTTACAAGGTCTCTAATCTCTGAGAAAATGGAATTTTCAAGGAACCAATTTTTTTGTAGGAACTTAGTTTTTCCCTTCTGGCTCCGTTTAGCCTCAGGGAACATTCTGATTCGGGATTTTGCTTTATGGAAAAAATGAGTTTTATTAGAATGTAAAATTGGAATACGGTCTTTTTGCAATGTGGGGACAATTCCATGTCTTTTTTTTTGCCCTTTATATTTAAGGCTTTTATTTACACTTTTTGAAGCAGAAATTGGATATGTTAAACCATCTAATTTGCTTCCGGACTTTAATGAAGCATCCGAAAGGTTGGCAGTTGAAGAAATGCCTACAAGTTTTTTTAGTAAAGGAGAAACTGCTGCTTTAAGATCTTTAAAGACGGACGCCCCAGCATAGAGTGAGCCTCTACTCGGTGTAGTCTGGCGCAGGTCTGGTTGCCTTGGCCAGGAGCTTGGGGTCTTCTGGGCATGTGCCGCAGTTCCCGTTCTCCCTCGGGCAAAGCTTTCCCGGAAGGATTTGCCCCTTTTCTCTTTGTGCAGAAGGTTCTGGGACAAGCTGGCCCCTTTGGAACGGTTTTTCCCCCGGCTCCTCCGGCTGAGGCTGATCTTGCCCACTTCTGCTAGCGTCTTCTGGGCGCAAAATTTCCCCACGCTGCACTTGTCCTCTCCTGGCACTGCCGCCTTTCCGAGGCTGCCAGCTGGAGTCGGGCTGCATTTCCCCGGTTCCCCGCCACACATCCCGCTCCTTTCCGGCCCAGAAGCTTTCCAGTTCTCTCGAAGTGTGGGCTCTTTGGCAGGTTTTTCAATACTTAACATTTTTTCTCGAAGATAGGTTTCCAGCAAAACTGTCACAAAGTGAAGTTTCCTCAGTTGAATCCCATCAGTCAGATTGAGCCGTATTGTGCCAAACGAGGACCACGCAGAAGCAGTGGATGGAAGACCCGGAGTTTTTACTCCTTTTCGAGGATGGGTATCAAGCAGTTTAATAAAGGGGGATACGTTCAACTCGACATTTTTCACTTGCCCCTTCCGGAATTTTGGCAGCAAATAGTTTGCTGCACCGAGAATATCATTTTCAACATTAGAACTTAATGGTTCATTTAGCAAAGTAAAGGTGTCCTTCTCACTCTCTGCATAGGATCTCTCAGGCTGTAGGCTTAGCTTAGCACTTGTTTTCCTTTCTCTAGCCTGAAGCGTCTGGATGAGTTCCTCTTGTATAGAGTCTATGGATTCCATTCGATCTGTCAAGAAATGAGAGGCATTCACAAAACAAACAGCCCGGGCATGCGTAGTATTACCAACCCATCTGGGCGGGGAAACTCGTATTTTCTTACTGGAGGTTAGAGGGCTATAGAGCTGAAACGCCATTACTTTGGGATTTCAGCCTTTGGATGCCTAATATTTGGATGCCTAATAATAATTTACCCCTCAGCATGAAGAGAAGCAGCTCGCAGCCGGAAAGTCAAACTGAGGTTAGGTGGTTCTTAAGATAGGGTGGAATTTAAGTTAGATCTTTTTTTAGGAATGGTATTCAAAGAAAGGAATATTCTTCCCAGACAGAAAAGGGAATAATATTGTGTTCATTTCTGGAGGCTACACGGATCATCTAGAGGGAGAAAGCCAGGATGGTGAAGGGTTTTATTTCACTTCATAAATATAACATATGTAAAGATACATATATAATATATAAAATATAGTCTGCAAAGATACATAATATATAGTGAGATATAATATAAATATCATTTGAAGGAAACGGGGGTGTTTAGCATGGAGAAAGAAGACACTAATAGAACAGATGATAGGATAGCTGTATGTGAAAGGCTGTCCTATGGAAGAGGGATTATATTTGTGCTATTTGACCCCAGTGGGCAGAGCTATTACCAAATTGTTTGTTCCTCTTGTCTGCTGTATTTTAGGAACCCTCAAGTTTGCCCCTGTCCCCTGGGAATTTGCTTTAAGGGAAGTCCCAAATGGACCATGTCTTAGACTGAACTTTGGACCACCAAGCATCCATTAAGTGTCCTGAATGCTCAAATCCTCAATTACCCTTTTGAAGTCTGCCCCCCTCCCCCCCCCCACCCCCCATCAGAGATCCCTTCCCAGGAAGACCAACATCTGCCTGGAACCAGCCTTTGTATCCATTGTAAATTAGGCCACTCCCTGCTATCCCAGCCTCTGGCTACATACAGCCTGTTTGTAGCCTGTCTGTATGTGATTTCTGGCCTTAATTCCCCTAAAAGTATGTAAGGCCCACCCTGCTCCCCCAAGTTTTATTGCTCTTTGGAAAATCATCTTTGGTGATACATTTTCCCAGAGACACTGTTGCCAGAGTTCCAGAGCTTTGGCTCTATGTGATATTTCAAGATGAGCTCTATGTGGAAGCGGAATATTGAACACTGTCTCTAGTAGTCTTGATTAAAGATTTGGTTTTTCTAACTAATGGTTCTGTGTTTTCCTAAGTTGATGCTCTCTAGCAGGAAATATGACATGTATAAAAATAAGTATAAGGAATCTAGGAACCCCAAACTTTAACCTAGTAATATCTGATGAATCCCAAGTTTTAGGACCAGCTTGTAAATTGGAGACTCCAAAGCTTGTCCTTGTTCCCTTTTCCCATGAGAATCCACCCTGAAGGAAATCCCAGGCTAACAGTTTCAGACTGAGTGGGGGACCCTCAGGGGAAAGACAATCCACTTCAAGTGGGGGCTAAGCCCAAGCCAAAGTTGAGTGACTCTTTGGTGCTATAGGCATAAACATGAAGAACTTTCCCATTGCCTAGCTTAAAATCTTATAATTGAGCATTTCAGACATACCACAAAGAGAGGAGTTGCTGAAGCAGTCACTTTCACACTGTAGCTTAATTGTCTTTAAGAGATTTTCAATATTCTTTTTAAACTGGCACAGGCAGCAGGCAAAATTATTGGGCAAGATTCTGCAAATAGACAAAAAGGAGAGTTTAAATGGTGGTGAAAATGGAGAATATGACTCCAGCAAGGGAAGCTAGGTGGCACAATGGATAGAGGGCTGGGCCCAGAATCAGGAATTCATTTTTCTGTGTTCACATCTGACCTCAGATACTTAACTGTTGTATGACACTAGACAAGTCACTTCACCTTATTTGGCTCAGTTCCTCATCTATAAAATTTCTTGGAGAAGGAAATGGCAAACCATGCCAGTATTCTTGCCATAACAACCCCAAATTGAAGGATACAGATGCAATTGCAATGACTGAACAGCAGCAATACAGCAAGGTAACATAGCCCTGCATGACAGGGTTCTGTGGGTTGTCAGAAAAGGACAGTGGGTTATTGGCTCTGAATCTGGGAGGCAAATTGGAAGGGGAGCTGAGATGACAAATCAGCATGGTCACACTGGGCAGAGTATAAAAAGGGATGTGAAGGGCATCGATGTAGGAGTTTCAGGTTAAAAATTCCAGAATATGCTTCCCAATCAATTAATTGATAAGTATTTATTAAACACTTACTATGTGCTACCTGATGAGCAATGGGAGTCTCATACAAAGATTGAAACAATTCTGATACTTTGTGAATTTAAAAACTATTCCACACCCTAATCAGACCATTCTTTAGAAGATTTGATTTAGCTATTTCCTAATCAATAACAATGGAGATACTTAGAATAACAGAATCAGGTCTTGAAAACTCTACATTCTCCACCCTTCTTAGTTTAACAAGATTAGGAAGGTCTGCATCAAACTCAAGATTTAATTATCTGAGAAAATGGCCTTCAACAGACATATGCAAAAAAAAAAGAGGACAGACCTCTGGGTTGTCCTAAGTCAAGCTAAGTCATCATTGGTACAGATGAGATGCAGGACAGTGATGTAAAACTGTTTATATAAAGCCCGTCACTTCCTCCTCTTTCTCTGAAGAGACGAGACTGGCTGGCAGCATGCTAAGTGTTCTGACATCTTGGTGTGGTGGCAGCTAGGTTTGGTGGTGAGTTTTGCCCTGGAGCTGATTTCAGGTTTGGGCATCTTAGCTGAGCCCCTTTGGAGGTCAGGCTGATTCTTTCCCCCTTCATACTGCAAAACTTTATCTCCTTATCACCCCACTCAGTACCAGCCAGGCAGGGGAGGGGTGGGGGTGGGGAAAAAAACCTACTCCTTTCCTTCTTCCTTCTCCTTAATCTCCTCCACTATCAATTAAAACAACATAAAATTTCCAGCTGACTTGGTTTTTTTCATTAGGAGTTTATAAATTAAATCCTTGGCAAAATTAATTATTACATTCAGTCTCAGCCATAATCTTACCCTTTACAACTTAAGGATCTTACATTCAAATGGAAGAAAAAGTAAGTATCAATTTGTTGTGGTTGTTTGTCCTTCTGTTTTTGAAGAGGACCAATGACTTCTTGGGGGTAATCCCTCTCTGTTTCTCTCTCTCTCTTTAAATAAACCCTTACCTTCTGTCTTAGTATCAGCTCTTTAAATAAACCCTTACCTTCTGTTTTAGTATCAGTTCTAAGAGAGAAGAATGGGAAGAGTTTAGGCAAATCTGGGTTAAGTAACTTGCCCAGGGTCACCCAGCTAGGAAGTGTCTGAGGCTAGATTGGAACCCAGGTCCTTCTGACTTCAGACCTGGCACTCGATCCACTAAAGCTACCTGTCCCTGGATGATGACTTGACTTGCTCATAAACTGGATTTACTCGAGGCAGAATTGCAGAAAGTCATGGGCCTTAGTATTTCCAGAGTCTTTGAAGTCCAGTGGCAAGACAAAAGTCAGGACGACTGGCAGAGGCTCAGGATGCAGTGGATGACAGTGACATTTTTTACCATCTGACCAAGCTCCAAGGGCTCCACAATGCCTGCTTCTTCTGACTTTACAGCCATTGGAACAAATTGTTCTTATCTGTCCATTCCCCCAGGGGAAGTCTTTCCATGCTTGGGGTAGACACCCTCTAACTCACCGATGGGTTTGAGGCCCCTTGGCTACCCTTAACCTGGGTTAGACCTCTGCCAGAAAGTTTTACCATGATGTGACTGCTCAGCATGCTCCAGCTTCTTGAAAACACAGTGGGAGAGTTGGGTGAAAAGTGGACACCAAAAATGGATAAGAATCCCTTGAAAAGGGATCAGAGGCCCTCACACCAGAGGCACTACTCCTCCCTGCCTGCCTCCTACACACCATACACCCTCCAACATTAGTATAGAGAAGATAGTTATACCAACATAAATATGTAGAATATAAAGAGAATAAATACAAATAAACCCAAAGCAGTTAATATAAGGGTGTTTTGGAGGGAGGACACCAGCAGTTGGGGGAAGGCAATCAGAAAAGGCATATCCTGACATAGATATATGTTTCTTGATCTGTTACAAGTTATAGATGAACTCATTTGTACATTGGACTTCAGGTAGAGACATACTTCAGGGCTGGAAGATGTCCACTCTTGGAATCTTGCTACCTCTAAACAAGCAATCAGAGCTCTTCCTTGTTGGAGGCAATTTTTGGTGACATGGGCACTGTACCCTAGAAACCCAGGTGAACTATTATCAGGGAAACTCCCTTGTTTTGCCTCCTCCTGACTCTGAGCCTAAAAACACCCAATGACCCCTCTAGGGTCCTGAGATGACTATCTTCCTTTGATCATCCTCTAGATGGACAGAAAGATGCACCTTCAGGCCACACCTCCATCCTATCAGACATCTGTTTGTTCCCTAAAACTAAGGAATCTTTATGTCCCCAGGCAGACCCCAGTATGATCACCCCACCTCATGCCTGAGTGACTAACTCTGTTGTAAAAAAGTATAAAATCCCCAGAACTGATGTCATTTGGGGGAACAGCCTTTCCTTTCATGCTGTCCTCCCAAAGAACTGCTCCCCATCTTGCTTTTCCACCTTGCTATCCTCCTGGCCACTCTCAACATTACTTTCTAAATTAATAAATCTCTTTTTTGTTTTTTTTAAACCCTTACCTTCCATCTTGGAGTCAATACTGTGTATTGGCTCCAAGGCAGAAGAGTGGTAAGGGCTAGGCAATGGGGGTCAAGTGACTTGCCCAGGGTCACACAGCTGGGAAGTGTTTGAGGCCAGATTTGAACCTAGGACCTCCTGTCTCTAGGGTCTTTTTTTGTTTTTAAGCCAAGTTTTGGAGTCTTGCATGCTTGCAAAAGGTATCCTTCCCGAACCCCAAGGCTATCCTTCCGTGCCCATAACATTTTTACGGCCAACGTGTTTGGCTCTCCTGAAAGCTACTCCTGTACCCCCGATCGTCCACGAGGACACAGTTTCTCAGGTAGGAGGGAGCCTTTTCTTTGACTCCTGAAACCCCCATCTTTTGGGTGATATCTTTGTGGGAACTCTTTCGTGCTCTCTCTTCCATCGGCCCCAGATCAGTCTGGCTGCTGGAGTTTGGGGTCTGTCTGTTGGCTCCCCGTTATATTGGAAGATGGTTCTAAGTTGTGTGGGAAGCCTTGCCGCCTCAGTGTTTAGCTGAGTGCTCTTGGTCAGGCAACGTATGTGGATGCACAGTTGTTGACCCTTGGTGTGGAATTGGCCAATTCTGCATCTAAATGGGACAGAGACAGAGAGTACCCCGAGATTCCACTTTGGGGTGTATACTTAAAAATTGGAAAAAATTGGCACTAAACAGCTTAAAGAAAAATCAACTAATTTCTTTTTGTAATGTTGACTGGCCACATTACATCCTTGGTAATCAAGAGACATGGTCTATCCATGGTACTCTAAATTATAACACCATCAGACAATTGGATTTGTTCTGCCGAAGGGAAGGAAAATGGACAGCCATTCCCTACATTTCTGCTTTCATTAAACTCAGCCAGAATCCTGAGCTAAGACGATTATGTCGAATGTGCCTTGCCACCTCCTTACTGACCCCTTCTGGGGAAAGTCCCCAACAGGATGTTCTGGATGACTTAGTTCTCCCAAGCAATTTAGCTTCTGTGAGGGGTAGGGAGATAACATCTCTGATGGAGCAGTCAAGACCTTCCTCTCCCCCAAAACTAACTTCTACTACAGAATCCCCTCCAGATCCTCCTGGTTCCTCTCCCCAACCCTTGGCTCCAAAACCTCTGCCTTATTCTCAGGGTTCAGAGCCTGAGACCACTCTTCTCTCTACTCCCAACCTTAATATCCTTTTGTACCCGCCACTGCCTAAGGATAACATTACCTCGCCCATTCCTCAACCAAGCCCACTCCACACCAGGAGCGGACTGAGCTATGGTGACAGGGTCCACCTTCTCCCTATGAGAGAGGTACCCTCGCCAGATGGGCTAGCTCGGGTACATGTTCCCTTTTTTATGACTGATCTAGCCCAGATGAAGGAGAAATTGGGTCGCTACTCAGAGAACCATACCAAATTCATTGAGGGTTTTAAATCCCTTACCCTGCAGTTTGACCTGTCCTGGGCAGATCTGCATATTATTATCTCCACCTGTTGCACCCCAGATGAGAAAAAACGGATATGGGATTTGGCTGTAGAAATAGGTGATGAGAAGGCCCTAGCTGGCACATGGGCAGGAGTTCCTGGTCGCACCGCAGTCCCAGGGCAAGATCCTGGATGGGACTATATGAATGAAAGGAACAGACTTAGGAGAGACCATATGATAGATTGTCTCCTTGAAGCCATGCAAAAGGGGATTAGAAAGCGAGTGAATTACAATAAACTCAAAGAAATCACTCAGGGAAATGAGGAGAATCCAGCCCTCTTCCTGTCCCGATTAGTGAAAACCATGAAGCAATATACCAACCTCCACCCAGACACTGATGAGGGGGCACTTATCTTAAGGCTCCACTTTATAGGGCAGTCAGCCCCAGACTTCAGGCGAAAGCTGCAAAAGCTGGATCTGGGACCTCAGACTCCAATTAACCAATTAATGGATGCTGCTTTTAAGGTTTTTCACAACAGGGACCTTGGTGAGACAGAAGGACAGAGCCGTGAGAAACTCCTCACGGCAGCTCTCACCTCTCTGACCTATGGGCAGAGGCCAAGGGGCTCTTGCTACACCTGTGGATGGGATGGACACTGGTCAAAGGACTGTCCTTCAAAGGGAAGACCACCCACGACTCCGTGTCCAGCCTGTGGCCGACAGGGACACTGGAAACGACAGTGCCCCGCCAACCAGAGACCCCATCGACTCCAGAGGCATGTTCCTGACCTCCAGTCTCCTGAGGACTCGGAATAGGGCTGCCCTAGGGTTTGCACGCTCCCAGTTTCCATCACCATGGCCGAACCCAGGGTTATTCTCGAGGTTGAAGGTAAGAAAGTTACCTTTCTAATCGATATGGGAGCTACATATTCTGTTCTCCAAACTCATGATGGTCCTACATTCCATAAGCAGCACAAGGTAATTGGAGTTGGGGGAAGACACTTAGCTGTAGGGAAATGGCACCACTAACATGTGCCCATGAAGACAAATTATTCCAACATATATTCCTGGTTATTTTGGATACCTAATTTCGGGATCATTGCAAAACCCTTCTATGAAGCCACTAAGGGGCCTGATTTGGAACCCCTAGATTGGGGGGAGACCAGGAACAAGCCTTTTCACTTTAAAAAACCCAGCTTTTTTCCGCCCTAGGGATTCCAGACCTTGAAAAGCCATTCTTCTTGTTTACCGATGAGAGAAAGCAGTTTGCCCTAGGTGTTCTAGCACAGTACTTAGGACCTGACCTCTGCCCCATTGCTTACTTTTCCAAGCAATTCGACCCAGTTAGCAAGGGATGGCCACCATGCTTGAGGGCAGTCTCTGCCACGGTCCTCATGGCAGAAGAGGCACTTAAACTAACTCTGGGTCAACACCTAGAAATTCTGACCCCCCATCACGTCCTCAGCATTCTGGAGGCTAGAGGTCACAGATGGCTCTTTGGGGGCCGGCTCACTAAGTACCAGGCTCTTTTACTGGACACACCGGGCCTTACCCTGAAGGTATGCAGGGCATTAAATCCAGCTACCCTCCTCCCTCTTCCTGGAGACCCCTCCTCCCATGACTGTGAGGAATTGATAGACCACACTTTCTCCAGCCAACCAGATCTTAAAAGATTCTCCTCTACCTGAGCCAGAGGTCAGCTGGTATACAGATGGGTCCTCCTTTATGGAGAATGGGGTAAGGAAAGCTGGGTACTCTATAGTCTCACAGACAGCCACCATTGAGGCAAAGGGACTCCCCCCCAGGGACTTCAGCACAGAAAGCAGAGCTGATCACCCTCACAAGAGCATTGCAGCTTGCTGAAGGGAAAAAGGCAAATATTTTTACCGACTTGAATATATATGCCTTTCATGTTTTACATGTTCATGGGGCTATATGGAAAGAAAGAGGTTTATTAACTACCAAAAACTCTCCCTTGAAACACGGGAAAGAAATCCTGAGTTTACTTGAGGCAGTTACTGTCATCCACTGCAGAGGACATCAGGGTCTAGACTCCAACATAGCCCGAGGGAATCATAGGGCAGACCTAGCGGCCAAAGAGGCTGCAAGAGCCACTTCTCTGACTGCTCTGACCCTAACTCCACAACACCCCACAATATCGAATGGCATTTCACCCTTGTACACTGAGGAAGAAATTGCACAGGCAGAATTTCAGGGATTTGCCCTTGAAGAGAGCAGGTGGTGGTGGTGGTCTCCCTCTGGACCCCTAGTAACCTAATGTGGAAGCTGGTTATGGGATTACATAACTCCACACACTTGGGCAGGGAAGCACTAACCACTCTGATAAAGCCACTTTTCACAGGCAAATGCATTTCCAAAACCATCCGGGAAATTTTCAGATCCTGTGCCCTCTGTGCCCAAACCAACAGCACTGGAGCTCTTAGGCCACCTCCCCTCCTTAAGCTGGTCCAAAGGAGAGGGGAATCACCTGGTGAGGATTGGCAGATCGATTTCACCCATTTGCCACCTTGCAGATACAGAAATACACAGCCTTGTTCGGTTCTCTAAACAACTTGGCCCAATCCACCAGGTTCTGAGAGAATACACTAATGCTAATCAGATCCTCCCCAAACCCTCAACAGAGGATACAGAGGAATCTCTCCACCCAGCCCAAACAGGAGACTTTTGAAACAGGTGGTGAAGGGGGAACGGAAGCCATTTATTCCTGTGAGCCACTGGAAGATCTCAAATTCCTCTTCCGCAGAAAGACCCAACCTAAGGACACTTTGGAATAAGTAGCTCCATCCCCTCCTCCTTGTTATCTTAAATCTCTCTTGCTCTAGCCATGATTATCTCTTTCCTTACATTCTTTGTCCTTTTTGGTATATTAGTAATTCTCACAAAGTGGAAATACAAGTCCAAGAGTTACATGAGGTGTCCACTTGGATGGCTGAAGCTCGTAGAAAGATGTTTCCTGGCTCATCCTCCTGGAAATCCTGGCTATATGCCCTCCTTGCCCCATTTATCCCTATCATCCTGATAATTGGGGGTATCTTGATATGTGGACCTTGTATTTATAACCTTGCCATCTCTCTAGTTGCTTCTAGGGTAAAAGCATTCATGGGAGTCACGGAGATGCCACTACAACCTCTACAACCATCCCACTGACACTCTGGACACGGCCTACGGTCAATACCCCTCTCTCTCCTAAGGGGTAGGCAGGGACATCTTTATGCCCATTCTCAGCTCTGAAGAAGTTACAGAAGACAAACTGCCGTCCCTTTTCCCCTTACATATTAGGAGAGGGGGGAGATGACATGGGCACTGTACCCTAGAAACCCAGGTGAACTATTATCAGGGAAACTCCCTTGTTTTGCCTCCTCCTGACTCTGAGCCTAAAAACACCCAATGACCCCTCTAGGGTCCTGAGATGACTATCTTCCTTTGATCATCCTCTAGATGGACAGAAAGATGCACCTTCAGGCCACACCCCCATCCTATCAGACATCTGTTTGTTCCCTAAAACTAAGGAATCTTTATGTCCCCAGGCAGACCCCAGTATGATCACCCCACCTCATGCCTGAGTGACTAACTCTGTTGTAAAAAAGTATAAAATCCCCAGAACTGATGTCATTTGGGGGAACAGCCTTTCCTTTCATGCTGTCCTCCCAAAGAACTGCTCCCCATCTTGCTTTTCCACCTTGCTATCTTCCTGGCCACTCTCAACATTACTTTCTAAATTAATAAATCTCTTTTTTGTTTTTAAGCTAAGTTTTGGAGTCTTGCATGCTTACAAAAGGTATCCTTCCCGAACCCCAAGGCTATCCTTCCAGTACCCATAACATTGGGACTTAATTTAAATTTTAAAAATAGGTTAATTATGCTTCTGATGTTAAGGCCAAAAGCATAGTCTAATTTGGAATAAACTTATTACAAATGTTTATTTTTATTATTTTCTCCTCCCAATTCTATCTACCCTTCTACCCTTTGGGCAAATGAAAAAAGAAAAACAAAGTCCTCAATATGTCCTGCATGGTGCAGCCAAACAAATCCCCACATTGACTATTTCTGAAAATCTGTCTTTCTCCATTTCAAATTCGTTACTTCTTTGTTGGGAGGTTGCTTGGGTTATTTTATCTATAGTCTTTTTTTTTTTAAATCCTTACCTTTTGTCTTAGAATGTATACTAAACATCAGTATAAGTATGACAGAAGAGCAGTAAGAGCTTGGCAATTTGAGTTAAGTGACTTGCCTAAGGTCACACAGCTAGAAAGTATCTGAGGTCATATTTGAACCCAGGTCTTCCCCAAATTCAGGCCTGTGTGCTACCTAGCAGCTCTCATTTTGTTCTTTTTCATTTCATTGAGATTTAAATCCCCCTTTCCCTTAAATTATTGTAAACAGCTAAAGAGCCATTGCTTTCTGAGGCTTCCCAAACCAGGTGTTGGTTTTTTTGTTGTTATTTGTTTGTTTGTTTTTTTTTAGCAGCAATTAGCCTCCTCAAAGTTTTTCTTTCAACCTCCTGACTCTTGTCTCCAGGGAAACTACCCCACCCCCACAGGTACTGCCTTGCAGCCCAGAGTCCTGGTGTATTGGAGGAAGCTGTTAGGTTCTGCTCAGTCTTTTTTTTTTTTTTTGTTATTAGAAAGAGTTAATTGTTGGAATAAGTTGACAAAGTTTAGCCTTATCTTATTCCTAGAAATCTGCTCTTAAAGGCCTTTCCTGAACCCCTACTTATCTCTAGCATTGGCTTAACTGGGAGGTGGAACATTGAAGAGGGAAATCAGAGAAAGTAGCAGCAAAGTTAATTTAAATTGCTCCCTTCCTTAATCCTGAGAAAAATTCAAAGCCTATTAAGGGCAAACATGTCAACAGCCTGTATTCTATACCCAAACCCTTTTTGCCCTCTTACACTGACTCCTGTCCATCTGCTGGTGTTTGTATCCCTGGGGGGGGGGGGTGGTGGTGGGGGAGAGGAGGAGGAGGGTGGAAGGGGAAGGAATTAAACTCTTCCAAACCTCTATGCTGAACTTTTGCTTTTTTCTTGTTGTCCCTCTTAAATTTAGTCTGGGCTAAGGCTCCCCCCCCCCCCCCCCATTCAAGGGCTAATTAGGGCATATCTCCAGCTACACAAAGTTGTTTTCTCTAGTCTTTACAATACCCAGCTCACTGGCCTTGTGAGGCTTTAACTCCCAGCCAATACATACTAAGGTAGTGCCATCTATGGACAAGAAGTAGAATTACAAGCAATTTAATAATTAGATTTAAAAATAAATAGGCAAGTGAGTATGGTGCTAAGCATGGCTCACTCTCTGAGAGAACAGTTTCCTTTCTATCTGAAATAGCTCATGTTCTCAGAGAACATTACCAAGCTTACACAACTCACAGTTTTCAGAATGGCTTTGTTTAGTGCTGTTTCTGGGTGTGCTTATTCTAACTGGATTTCTTGCAATTTATCTATTTCTCTTCAAGGAAAAACAACAGAATATTAGCTTGATTGATCTCAAGACTCAGATAGAAAACCTTGAAAAAAGTTTGAGTAATCTCAAGATTCAAAAGGAAAATTAATTTCCCTGCACTGCCTCCACCATCTAAGCCTACTCAGTCTCTGCCTTACCCTGGCCAAATCATCTCTTGCTCTACCCAAACCATCCCTGCCTAAACTATCTCTCCCCTGCCCCTACCACTCCACCCAGTTCCCTCCTCTCCTTCTCCATTGTAACTCAAACAAAAAACCAAGCAACAGAAATAGAAAATAATTCCATTATAGACCTATTCTCCTTAAGGCAGCAGTTCTCAACCTGTGGGTTGTGACCCCGGTGGGGGTTGAATGACCAAAACATAGGGGTCGCCTAAAGTCATTGGAAAATGCATATTTTAAATGGCTTTAGCCGCTGAGAAATCGCACCACTTTACAGCAAGATCTTGGAAAGAAAGGGGACCCTGCTGCTTGTACATTGTACTAATATTAGTTACCTATCAGCAGCCCTCCCCCTATGAGGGGCAATGGATTTACCCTGTTGCCTGGAGACCAGACTCAAACAGAGACCCAGAGAGAGCACCCAGGGCGCTGGCTCCAGAGGAGTTAAGAACGAGTCCTGGAGTGGATAACTCATGGAGTGGATAACGGAGCCGAGTAACCCCAGCAAAGTGAAGCCTCAGCTCTAGCTGGAGGGAGACGACAGGAAGAAGAAGGCAGCGTCTGCGGACCCCCTCCTCAGGCAGGACTTACCTCCCTCCCCAGCTCTCAGGCTTCCTCCTGCTGGATTAATATTTCTCAACATATAATTAAATATTGTTTTTGTGATTAATCACCATGTTTAAATAATGTTTGATTTGTAGCAATGAGAATACATAATGCATATCAGGTATTTACATTCCGAATCATAACTGTAGCAAAATTACAGTTTTGAGGTAGCCACCAAAATAATTTTTTGGTTTGGGGTCACTGCAACATGAGGAACTGTATTGCAGGGTCACGGCATTAGAAAGGTTGAGAACCACTGCCTTAAGGGAGGTACTCACTTACAATGAAAGTGGAGATTTAGTGACCATTAGGCACCATGTACCTTTTACTCCAAAGGATATTGAGAGATTCAAGGAAAATACTCCTTCCTTTGAAAATGAGCCCATTGTGATTATTTAAAAAGCTAGAAAATATTTATCGCACTTATGATCCCACATAGATAGATGTGGAAAATTTGCTCCAAGCCTTTTTAACGAAAAGAGAAAAAAAATTGTTTCTCTTGTTAATCAGGCTCAGGGAAGGAGAGTAATTTATTGGCCCTGTGAGGACCCAAAATGGAATGTTAATAATGAACAAGATTAGTTGAAATTATGCCAGGCTAGAGAGGCATTACTAAAAGCAATAAGAGCTTGTTCTGATAGGCCTGGTACATGGACAAAATTTGAAAATTTAAAGCAAAAACATGATGAAAATCCCTCCCAGTTTATGGATAGACTTATTGAGCTGGGAGGTAGATACATAGACCAGGATCTTTCCAGAGAAAGGGATGTCAGGCAGATAAGACAATTTGTTAAAAATTGTTGTAAAGTGGTCAAAGACTATTTTAAGACTAATTGCCTTAACTGGTCTAATATGAATCTTGAGGAATTAAGAAGAGTAGCAGTTCATGTTTTTAATGGTCATGAAAAGAAAGATGAAGACAACAGTGACTTAGCAGAGGCATTAAGAAAGGAAATAAAAGTACTAATGAAAAAAATTGAAAAAAGACAAGGTATATCAAGGAGTAGCCATAGCCCCCTTGCAGGAATCCACAAATCAACCATTAATGTGTTACTTCTGTGGAAAAAAGGAGTCATGTAATGATGAACTGTAGAAAGTGGAATCAGGAAAATAGAAATAATAATTATAGAAATAATAATAATGAAACGCATTTAGAAATAATTCAAATGAAGCAAATAATAACTCAAACCAAAATACCAAAATAGGGATTGTCCACATTATAATCATGGTGGAAATCCCCCTCAGCACGGGAAACCCCAGAGAAATAGCCAAGGATCTTTATGAAGGTGCGAGGTGGGGATAAAGGGGTCTGGAATCAGAGAGTGAAATGTTTGATTTTTCAGACTCTGATGTCTTTTTTTTTTTAATCCTTACCTTCCATCTTGGAGTCAATACTGTGTATTGGCTCCAAGGCAGAAGAGTGGTAAGGGCTAGGCAATGGGGGTCAAGTGACTTGCCCAGGGTCACACAGCTAGAAAGTGTCTGAGGCCAGATTTGAACCTAGGACCTTCCATCTCTAGACTTGGTTCTCAATCCACTGAGCTACCCAGCTGCCCCCCAGAATCTGATGTCTTAATGCCAATTATCCCAGTCCATTTTCCACCTTATAGTAATGATCTTAATAGGTTTTCAGAAGTGATTTTCAGCTATCTAGGAGTGCCACTACCTTTGACTGATCATTCGTCTACCTTTGACTTGAATAATAGTAAGCATATGAGTGACAATATTCCTCACCTCCATATTTGCAATGGATGGGATATATAAATAAATGCCTTTTATGGTTGCTATAATCTCATCCCGGAGTTGGGATTTCCCATGGACCTTGATGACTCTTGGATGACTATATTACCTTTCAGGTTCTTTCCAACTTTAGATCTATAGCCTTATGATTTGAATGTTGGCTCTGCTACTTGCTAACTGTGTCATTGGTCAGATTCATTAAATTCTCTGGGCTTTAGTTTCTCATCTAAAAATGTGGAGATTAGACTGGATATTCTCCAAGGCTCATCCATCTCTAAATCTATCATCCCAAGATAAATATGAATTTAAAATGATGCCTCAGACTGACAGTACTATAGAACCAAGTGATTATAATAAAACCATTAGAATTGGTATGTTCTGCTTGGATAGAAACAGCTAAATTAAGATGATGGTGGGAATATGTGAAGAACATAGAAAACCCCAGATCTGTACCAAACACCCAGACATACCACTGAGGCTTAGAGGTATACTATCCTAGAAAGAAGTAGAAAAAAGAAATCACATCTAGATGCCCTAACTCAACTCAGAAATCCACAGAGGAAGCTCTAGATCCCAGGATAGAGAAGGCTACGGAAGTCCTGGGCAGAGACAACCCCTGGAAACCTCAGTCAGGCAAATGCTTCCTACAAGCCCCTTCCTACAAGCTTCCCTGAAGCCTGTGGCAGGAAAATTCTATGGAATATTAAAAATAAAATGTAGATTAACTTTAATTTATTCACTAAATTCAGTTCTTGAAATACATTATATGAAAAATATATAGAGAATTTAATTTTGTCAGTATTTATATTATATATGGTTTGTCTCTTTTTATGTTTTTCATATATAATATATAATATATATTTTGTATGTTTTATATATATTATATATATTGTACATGTTATATACATAGACATGTATGACCTTGGGGGGAATCTTGGTTATAAAATAATTTAAAATGTGCTTATTAATATTTTATATTTAGAACACTAATATTACACAAGTAGAATGGAAATAATAACCCATGATGCATGATGGAAATTCTGCAGTAAAATATAGAAAGTGATAAAGTATTGAAGTCTTCCTATACTTGATATTAATCTTTCTTTAGCTATCTTCAAGGGATTATTTTTAGTTATCAGAAAATATTATCAACCAATCCATGACAAAATTTAATTTATGAGATCTAAAATAATTGGTTCACTTAGGTATTCATTTTTTTTTAGCTTTACTAAAAACTTAAACACACATGTCCTTCTTCCTTATACCCCCATAAATTATAAGGTAAAGGCAAGAGTAATTGAGCAATTCAGATATACCTTGAAACCAAAGAAATAACAATATGTATTCTATATATGTACTTAAAAGACTTTTCAGGTAGTTAAAACCATTACTTTGCAGGAAAAACCATGAGTGATCTATAAATGCCCTTCCTTTTCAGGCATTCTTCTATTAACAATTACTTCATATAACAACAATTGTTTGTAATGGTTGCCAACAACATCCTCACATTTCCTGTAAATGTAATCTTTGGGCATCTTATCTCTCTTATGGTTGTTATTTTCCTTCTTTTGCTTAGTTAGGTCTGTTTACAACTATATACTTTCTTGTCACTTAAGTTGTTATTTTATGTTAACTTATTTTGATCAAATTTGCTTAACTTTTTCCTTTTCTTTTGGATTTTAACTAAGCAAGTAAACTTGCTAAGAAATTCTTTACAGGTAGACTCTACATAATAGTACCCTCAACCAATGCCATCATAACTAAACTCCACTTTAATGTTCCAAAGATTGATGTAAAGATACCTCTTAGATGTGTGACCTTGGGCAAGTCATTTAACCCCAATTACTTAGCCTCTATTGCTCTTTTACTATGGAACTGTACTTAGTATTGATTCTAGACACAAGCTAAGGGTTTTTTAAAAAAACCTAACCAAACATTGTTGGTGTAAAGCCATTATTGAGTCAGTTACCTGTTACCTGAGACTTGTCCATCTGCTTTTCCAGTTTGGTTTCCTGCTAGTTTAGAGAAGCTTTACGCCTATGGCAAAGTTCCACCTTTCTCTGGCCCAAGTAATAGTGTTTGAACTAACACTGACCTTTCTTTATATGACTCAAATTTGTTTATGGTCTATAATGTGTAAAACTCAAAATGGGGGTTCCCATTCCAATAGACTATCAGTAAGAAATTTTCCAAGTATGAAATATCCCAATGGTGAAATTTCCAACATTTATAAGTCTAAGGAATTTTGAGGTTTACAATTGACAACTTCAATTTCTTCAACTCTCTCCCACATACATGCCTCTCTCCATGGACAGAACCTCAATAATTATGTAACACAAGTGAATTATAACTTTTTATAACTATAAGGCGGGTCTGAGATCTGGAATTCGTAGTTCGATTTGTAGCAGTCCCCTGCCAGCCCTGAGACACAAGATTGGGCTATCTTTGAGATGGAGGTTGGACTTCACTTGTGTCTACCTGCTTTTCAAAAGAGCAGGCACAACACAACACCAAATTGGCAGCTGCCCTGTAGAAGCCTGCCACAAAACTGCCAGAGAAGCCAGGGTGCAGCCCCAGCACAATGGAGGATATTTGACCTGGGGATTTACATGGGCTTCAGTCAGAGCTTCTGCTCCAGGGCTGCTCCACCTACAAAGGAATGTGGCAGAACTGTTTCTTCCCCTAGCAGCTGCCAAAATGGTGATGTATATCAATTCTTTCCCTATTATTTTTTTCTCTCCTTTGTGTGTGAGTGGTGGAAATTTTACTTTTAAGTTTCTATGCTTTTTAAAGATCTTAATAACTTTTTATTTGATTTGTGTCTCTTTAAGTGCTTTTCCTTTAATAACAAACACAACTATGACTGATAGTCTCCAATGTATATTATATATCCTTATACAGATAATTCTTGTTTTAAGTAAATTTGTATTAGAAAAATTTGACTCCCCAGGGCTGGTAGCAGAACCCCTATGCCAGCCAGGCTATATACCTTTGGCTTCCCAGGCAGTATCAGTGCCATACATCCCTCCTCTCAGGGAAGTTCTAGGCACTGAAGCTGCCCTGGCTGCTGGTGGGGTCCCCAGGGGTGGGAGAGGTCTGGAACTGGCTGTATGCTGATACATGCTGGGTAAATGAAAAAGAGGAAGCTATTGGCTAATTAGAAAGTCCCATGGGGGCAGCTGGGTAGCCCAATGGATTGATAGACAAGCCCAAAGATGGGAGGTCCTGAGTTCAAATGTGATCTCAGACACTTTCTAGCTATGTGACCCTGGACAAGTCACTTAACCCCCATTGCCTAGCCCTTATCACTCTTCTTCTGCCTTAGAACCAATACCCAATGTTGAGTCCAAGATGGAAGGTAAGAGTTAAAAAAAAAGTCCCATAATTTAAATGTTGTTCAGTGCTGTCCAACTCTTCCGTACCTCATTTAGAATTTTCTTGGCAAAGATCCTGGAGTGGTTTGCTATTTTCTTTTTCAGATCATTTTACAGATGAGGAAATTGAGGTAAATAGGGTTAAGTGACTTGCCCAGGGTCACATAGTCTGAGGCCTGATTTGAATTCTGGAAGAGGAGTCTTCCTGATTTCAGGCCTGGTGCTCTGCTTTTTTTTTTTTTTAATAACCTCTTTACTAAATAATTGGCCCCATATTTAACCTATTCTGTGATGTTGGGTTATTTAATTTGAGAGCCTTAGGCAATAAATAAAATCTCAATAAAGAGGTGGTTGACTTTGCAAATGAGTAGAAGGACACAGGAGATAATGGATGACTCACTGCCAGGGATTGAGTAGAGGGGTCTATTAGTTGTTCTTCTGGACTTATTTGGGAGTGGGATAGGTAGAAGGAATATCAACCTCTTTCTTCCTTCTCTCTCTCTTTCAAGGTTCCCCTCAATACCATATTGGATCCAAACTGTGATGAGAAAACCAGAAAACTGAGGGAATCAAACCCAGGCTACCAGTATTTTGCTTCCTTTGCTAAAATCAAACCCTAGGAATATAGGAGCTGCTTGCAGTTCCTACTTAATATCTTCCTGGGTGGATACCTGAGAAGGAGAATGGAGACTGCGGGGAAAATGGATGAAGGGGCTATAGAGAGAGAGAGAGTATAACAAAGGAACAAAGAGTCAGAGACAAAGAGTTAAAACATATGGGGTCTAGCATGCTCTTCTGATGATATTCTCTGAGCTTCACGCATTCCCAGACTTTTATTGAAGAATCCAGGAACGTAGAGTGGGAGGTAGCTAATGAACATATGACATGACATATGATTTAACATTGGCTCAATTGACAACCATGTAATCATAGAGGAGGAGGTTAGTCATACATGTGACTTGGTATGGAATGTGGTCTGAGAAGGTAGGAGCGAGGACCCTGTGGCAAATAATGTCCTGCTCAGGAATTCTTTTGTCCTTTGGACTGAAGATTTGGAAATACAATAATCAAGAAGTAACATGACCATGAGTCTGATATAGGAACACATAAGACACAATATCAATATACCAATAATACTTTCAAGATGCGAATATACCTGGTATGCTACAAGGAAGAATAGGGAGATTGGGAGGAACTGCCCTTCTCCCTTCAACTCCTTCTGAAGACATTTTGGGAATAGGAGAGGGATAGGAAGTGGGAATCCCTTATGTCAGCCTTTTTGGAAAGGGCAGACATTTTCCAGTCTTATCTTACCTTACCCTTAGCTGCCCCTATTTAAATAGAACAGAAATGTATATCTGTCTGAACCTTAGGAATGATCTTAACTGGGGGTCTTGAGCTATAGTGGTTTTAATATAACTTTCTGATGTGGGAAAAAGAATTAATGTGTTCTTCTCAGGGTAGACATCCATTCTACCCCTCCTGCCCCCCATCAGGGATGAGAGCATGTTTAGGCTAGGAGAATAAAAGGACATGTCCCTATTGCCACAAGCCCAGTGAGTTGGGAGATTGCTTATCTTACTTCAAGGATGAAAGCCATTAGGATATCCTATCTCCTTATCTTCTTATACCTTTAGGAGCCAGAGGAGTCACTCCCAAGGAAAAAGCTACCTTCCCATAACCTTACTCCAACCTATTGGGAGGTCATGATGAACATATCTTGCTGTTTTCTGATTGGGGTAGACTTTGTGCCTAGATTGTAAGTCCTGGCCCCAGACATTGGGGTGTTGGACAGAGGAGGGAAAGGGTCTTGCATTAGGAGCCTACGTGATGTTTGTATCTGCACCCAGGCATTGGCATTTGCCATTAGGACATTTTTTCCTTTCTCATGGGAAAGAATAAAGGTCTGCTTCTTCTGCTCTCACTCTCACAGGTTTGTAATTGTAATTTGGGGTGGAGATGGGGTCATTTTTTATTCCACTCACTGTCTTATGCATGCTTTCTAATCTAATTAAGAGATTGACCTATGTAGTCTTTATTTTATTTTTTATTTTTTATTTTTTTTGCTGTGGGCTAAAAAAACCCACCCCCAAATTAATTGTTGTAACCAGGTGTGGTAAATCAACCTACAAGAACCTTAGGCACAAATTCCAATCCCTAGAGCAGTGATGGTAAAACTTTTGGAGATGGAGTGTCAGGCCCTGCCCCACCCCCAGACTGAATGACTTGCTGGCCCCCCACCAGAGATTGAATGCCACACCCCACTCCCCCAGAGACCCAGTGCCTTCTCCAACCCTCCTTACCCCAGACAGGGGAGGGGGGAAGCATTCCCATTGGCTGCTGGGCAGAGGGGAGGATGATGTGAAAAAATGTCATCAGGCACAAGTGGACAGGGGGAGGGGAGTAGTTCTATTCCAGTCCCTCTGCCTTTTTAGTAACAAACTCTGGGAGGCGAGGGGGGGTGGATAGCGGCTATATGCCTGCCATCTTTGGCACCTCTGCCATAAGTTCACCATCACTGTAAAGGGAAGGGAGTGGAAAATAGAAATATAAGGGAAAGTCATACCTCTGAGATTTCCAGTTAAGGAGAACAAGGTACAGTTTGGGAGGATTCAACTTTAATGTAAGAGGTAGTAAAAGACCTAGTATTCAGTCAGCTTTATTCTACAGTGAGCCCTACTGATTACATATCAAAGGCTTTAAGATTGAAAATTCATTAATGAACATTGCTTTTAAACAAGGAGGAAATGTGGAAATATATCCCTAGAGGAACAGTATCATTAAAAAAAAAAGGGAAAAAAAAGCATTGATCTGATAGTCTAGTGCAGGGGTCCCCAAACTACTGCCCGTGGACCACATGCGGCCCTCCTGAGGCCATTTATCCAGCCTCCACTGCACTTCCGGAAGGGGCACCTCTTTCACTGGTGTTGAGAGGAACACAGGATGCATCCACATCCTGTGCTCTTAAGAGTACTGTATGTGGCTGCACCACAAAGCACAGCTTTGCTCATGTACAGTACTACTTCCGGTGACATAATCCTTTGCGTGGCACCTTGTTCTGAGAGTAACTGAATGAGAATGAGGTGCTGCGCAAAGGATTATGTGGTTGCACAATGGAAGCATGGTGAGCGGTGATCTGGGGGAGGGGATTATGCACTGTGTATACTGCTGCCCGGTATAGTGGTGGCAGGGATGGACCTGTGCAAGGTGTGACAGGCCCATCACAGCCAGTGCTGCAGCCTCCACTATCCCAGATAGTGGTATACAGTGTCACAGGCCTCCAGTACTGTATATAGACATCGGATAGTAGTGATCTGGCTTGTGACATCAGCAGTGGGCCTCTACTGTGAGAAGCCCACCACTGCTACTGAATGTTTTATAAGACACCCCCTATTTTGGGGGGGTCAAATTAATATAAGACAGTGTCTTATTTTCAGGGAAACATGGTAGGACAATGGCCCCCATACTCCCCTAGATACACAACATAATGGCCCCTAAAGGGGTCATTATGTTGTCAATTTGTTGATTTAAATTTATTTGTTCTTTATTTTAAATATTGTATTTGTTCCCCCCCCCCCCTTAAAATAAGATATGTGCAGTGTGCATAGGGATTTGTTCATAGTTGGGTTTTTTTAATAGTCCGGCCCTCCAACAGTCTGAGGGACAGTAAACTGGGCCCCTGTGTAAAAAGTTGGGGGACCCCTGGTTAGTGACTCACTTATTTTGTGATCTTTGTTAAATTAAAACCTCTATGGACCCCACTTTTCATTTCTAAAAGTTTATGATACTAATAAATGATGTCATTTTGTAAATATATTGCATCAGATACAACATACAGTGGACCTCAAAATGGTGTTACTGGTTAGTATCTTTTGTAAGGGTTTACTTTTGTTAGATCAAATTTATACTAACTTTAGTTATTATTTTTTTGCCACAATTTAATGCTTAATATATTCAAATCTGTTTAATAATAAGCTATATCAAGAAATTGAACAAGCCATCAAATAACTCCCTAAGAAAAAATCCCCAGGGCTTGATGGATTCACAAATGAATTCTATCAAACATTCAAAGAACAACTAATCCCAATATTATACAAACTATTTGACAGAATAAGCCAAGAAGGAGTTCTACCAAATTCATTTTATGACACAAATATGGTACTGATCCCAAAGCCAGGCAGGTAAAAAACAGAGAAAGAAAACTATAGACCAGTCTCCTTAATGAATATAGATGCAAAAATCCTAAATAGGATACTAGCAAAAAGACTCCAGCAATAACAAGGGTTATTCGCTATGACCATTCATATCAGAAATGCAAGGATGGTTCAATATTAGGAAAACCATCCACATAATTGACCATATTACCAAGCAAACCAACAAAAATCACATGATTATCTCAATAGATGCAGAAAAAGCCTTTGATAAAATACAACACCCATTCCTATTGAAAACACTGGAAAGTATACAAATAGAAGGGCTTTTCCTAAAAATAATAAACAGTATATATCTAAAAACATCAGTAAACATCATCTGCAATGGCAATAAACTAGAAGCCTTCCCAATAAGATCAGCAGTGAAACAAGGATGCCCATTATCACCTCTATTATTTAACGTCGTACTAGAAACACTAGCAGTAGCAATTAGAAAAGTAAAAGAAATTGAAGGTATTAAAATTGGCAATGAGGAGACCAAGCTATCACTCTTTGTGGATGATATGATGGTCTACTTAAAGAATCCTAGAGAATCAACAAAAAAGCTAGTCAAAATAATCAACAACTTTAGCAAAATTGCAGGATACAAAATAAATGCGCATAAGTCATCAGCATTTCTATATATCTCCAACCCATATTAGCAGCAAGAATTAGAAAGAGAAATTCCATTTAGAATCACCCTAGACAATGTAAAATACGAATCTATCTGCTGAGACAAACACAGGAACTATATGAACACAACTACAAAACACTCTCCACACAATTAAAACTAGATCTAAACAATTGGAAAAACATTGATTGCTCATGGGTGGGACGAGCTAACATAATAAAAATGACAATCCTACCCAAATTAATTTACTTATTTAGTGCCATACCCATTGAACTACCAAAAAATGTTTTTACTGAATTAGAAAAAAAATAACAAAGTTCATTTGGAAGAACAAAAGATCAAGGATATCCAAGGAAATCATGAAAAAAAATGCAAAGGAAGGAGGACTTGCAGTCCCAGATCTCAAACTATACTATAAAGCAGTGGTCATCAAAACAATCTGGTATTGGCTAAGAGACAGAAAGGAGGATCAGTGGAAAAGACTTGGGGTAAATGACCTCAGCAAGACAGTCTATGATAAGCCTAAAGATCCCAGTTTTGGGGACCAAAACCCACTATTTGATAAAAACTGCTGGGAAAATTGGAAGACAGTATGGGAGAGATTAGGTTTGGATCAATATCTCATACCTTACACCAAGATAAACTCAGAATGGGTGAATGATCTGAATACAAAGAAGGATACTATAAGCAAATTAGGAGAACACAGAATAGTATACTTGTCAGATCTATGGGAAAGGAAAAACTTTAAAACCAAGCAAGAGCTAGAAAAAAATCACAAAATGTAAAATCAATAATTTTGATTACATCAAATTAAAAAGGTTTTGTACAAACAAAACTAATGCATTCAAAATTAGAAGGGAAGCAACAAGTTGGGAAACAATCTTCATTACAAAAACCTCTGACAAAGTTCTAATTACTCAAATGTATAAAGAACTAAACCAATTGTACAAAAAATCAAGCCAATCTCCAATTGATAAATGGGCAAGGGACAAGAATAGGCGATTTTCAGTTAAAGAAATCAAAACTATTAAAAAGCACATGAAAAAGTGTTCTAAATCTCTTATAATCAGAGAAATGCAAATCAAAACAACTCTGAGGTATCACCTCACACCTAGCAGATTGGCTAACATGACAGCAAAGGAAAGTAATGAATGCTGGAGAGGGTGTGGCAAAGTTGGGACATTAATGCATTGCTGGTGGAGTTGGGAATTGATCCAACCATTCTGGAGGACAATCTGGAACTATGCCCAAATGGTCCTAAAAGACTATCTGCTCTTTGATCCAGCCATAGCACTGCTGGGTTTGTACCCCAAAGAGATAATAAGGAAAAATACATGTACAAGAATATTCATAGCTGTGCTCTTTGTGGTAGCAAAAAATTGGAAAATGAGGGGATGCCCTTCAATTGGGGAATTGTGAGTCTTAAAAATTCTCAACTCTACCTTGGAACATTACCTTAAGGTTAAGGTTAAGGTTATTCCCCATTTAAACAATGGAGATACTTGATTAGGAATGTATTGAGAACTTAACCTTACTCCATCCATATTTAGGCGTACCTTAAGGGGAAGATAAAGTTGTAAAACTCCTTACAGAACAATGAAAAAGTCCCCAACCCATACTTATAGTAAGGCAAAAGCCATTAAGCTAGGTCTATTTTTAGATCTAATACAAAAGGGTGCTAAGTACCTATGAAGGTTATTAATCACTAAAAGGGCAAGCTTAGCAAAGAGATGTGAATTATTCAGAAGTTTTAGTCTGCCCAGAGAAGGTGATAACAAGATGTGAATTAAGAATGATCAGTCCTTTGGAAAACGTCTACTGTGATTGGTAGATGTGAAAATTTAGGGGAGGTGACATAGGAGAACATTCTCTTTAAAAGGAGCTGTCTGAACCAGTTCAGGAGGGAGTTTGGATCAGTTGAGCTCAGGAGCTGAACTGGAGGGTCTCTCTGAACACTAGAGTTTTGCTTGGGACAATCTTGTGGTGAGTGATTAAAGACTGATTTAGTTTTCTCTCTTAAAAGAAAAGCCTAGGCCCTAGCCTTCCTATTATTTCCTCTTACTCTGTCTCTTTCCCTTTCTTTAATTCCTTCATTTATATTAATTAAAATCTCCATAAAACCCAGCTGACTTGGGTATTTTCATATTTGCGATTTTTTCCCATGGTGACCACTTATTTTTGATATAAAATCAAGACACTAAAAATTATCTTTAGTTTGGGCAATTCACAGTCTTGAACCCACATTTTCGTGGTCACAGTTTATGGCAACCACTCTTTTGTCTGTAACAGAATGGCTGAACAAATTGTGGTATGTGTTGGTGATGGAATTCTATTGTGCTAAAAGGAATAACAAACTGGAGGAATTCCATGGGGACTGGAACAACTTCCAGGAATTGATACAGAGTGAGAGGAGCAGAATCAGGAAAACAGTATTACCAGAGACTGATAAACTGTGGTATAATCAAATGTAATGGACTTCTCCATTAGTGGCAATGCAGTGATCCTGAACAACTAGAAGGAATCTATAAGAAAAACTACTATCCACATTCAGAGGAAACACTGTGGGAGTAAAAACACTGAAGAAAAACAACTGCTTGAATATATGGGTTGAAGGGATATGGTTGGGGATGTAGACTCTAAATGAACATCCTAGTGCAAACATCAACAACATGGAAATAGGTTCTGATCAAGGACACAAGCAATTCCCAATGAAATTGTGCATGGGCTGGGGGAAGGGTGAGTGGAGGGGAGGGAGGGAAATAATATAAATATTGTAACCAAGGAATAATGTTCTAAATTGACTAAATAAAGTAATTCAAATTAAAAAAAGGAAAAAAATAAGCTATATCATAATAGGGTCCTAATGAAATATTTTTTAAAAATTCCTAACTGAAACTAAAGATTTACAGAATACTTACAGTGTTTGTAACCTGAAGGCCATCTCCAGGATATTCTTGATGGCCAAAAGTGGTACCTCTGTTCTACCTATATCCCTAAAAGAAAAACAAAACAATGAACACACATATAGAAATTCTGTACTTTTCGAACAAGATACTTCAGAAAATGTTATTGTCTCAATTGCTGATAATACTCATAAAACCAGCAGCTTTA
Organism: Monodelphis domestica; assembly: GCF_027887165.1. Taxonomy (NCBI): domain Eukaryota; kingdom Metazoa; phylum Chordata; class Mammalia; order Didelphimorphia; family Didelphidae; genus Monodelphis; species Monodelphis domestica. The sequence continues at coordinate 205,269,495 of NC_077228.1, forward strand.
AGAATTTATTTTCTGTAAAAGATATTCCTAAATATGGTTATGCTGAAGAGAAAAAGAATAACTAAAATGATTTTCATTTTAAAAATTTATAAATATTTGAGCCCCTTCACCTTGAAATTGTATATTAAGAGCCTGGATATACTTAAAAGTAAGCTGCAAATGCCTCAAATTTCTTATTCTCTATCATTTCCCTCTTTCTGATGATGAGTGGTATTACTTTTAGAATCTAAACATCCCCCCTTTATAATGACAATTTCTCCATCCACTTGATTTCCTTTCCATGTCTCTCTGAATTCTTCAATACTTTAATACTGCTTTCTTCATGACCATACTTCCAGTTGCCGAAGTTTACAACCTCGGGGCCATCCTCAACTCCTTAAGATTATATGGGGCCCATGGGGCTCAGCAGCTAGTGTCCCTCTTCTCCAATCCTTCTACCGCACCCCTTATATCTATTTGCATCTGTTCTGTATTTACCTATAGGTTGTCTTCCTTGTTATACATACTCCTTGAAAGCAGAAACTAATTCACTTTGACCTTTGTATCTACAGTGACTAGCATACTGCCTGGCAGACAGCAGGTGCCTAATAAATGAATGGTGACTGATAGCTGTTTTCCCCCTAAAAGCCATTCTTTAACTATAATATCCTTAATAAGAGCATTATTGAATGCCTAGTTAAAATTTAAATGGGTTTTTACTTTTAAAAACCCTATATACAATAAATTAGTTTTGGTGCTTTTATAATGCAAAGAATAATAAATCCAAGGCAAAGGTGACTCATGTCCTATTCAATACTTACAAATATTTCAAAGATGACAGATGGAAAAAAAAAGTATCTTCGATGGCTGACAAAGGATTGTGACTGAGAATTCTGAAAAAAAATGAAATTAAAATGAACAATTCAATAATATTAATGCAATTTTAGATTAATTAGGCGCATCTGGGGAAGGAGGAGTACAACTACCATAGCTGCCTGAATTAGAATGTGCTATACTTACTAGAAATGTCATGTTGCTTTTTTCAACATGCCTTTTGTTTGCAGGAGCCATGCTAGTCTTTAGAGATGTGGAAGAGAAATAAAAGAGAAAATGAAGAAAAGAGGAGGATAGTGAAGGATGGGGAGAATGAGTAAAGGCTATGAAGGCGATGGATGCTAGAAAGTCTATGCCATACAGAAAAAATAGGTTGTAGAAAATTATATAAGGGTAAACTCAAAACCTTTTCAGATTTTTCAAGTAAGATTTTTCAAGTGGAAAGGCCACTGGTAGAAGAAACTCATACCAATAACTGTCAGGATTACTTTTGTTTTCTGTGACTTTTCCTTTCCCACTAATCTACCTTGGAAAATGGAAGAGGTTTGGGGTTGAAAACCTGGGGACTCCTAAATCCCAAAATAAAAAAAAAATAAAAAAAGGAAAAACTAAAGTCAATGACTCAGTATTTTTTGACAAATAGCCCTTACACAGATAATAATCAAGGACTGTTAGGCTTTGGAGAGTAAAATCAGGAGGTTTAGGGAATATTTATGAGTTAGAATTTGATAATCAACAGAGACCCAGTGTCCAGTAACTAGAAAGGTTAGTCCAAAGAAAAGACACTTGAACCAGAAGACACTAGGATTGTCTTTGTTCATTATTCCTAAGAGGTTGGTGCATGGGGCTCAGAATCTCTAGCTGGGGAATTTTATAGCCAAGAAACTGAAGGGAATAAAAAAAGTTGAGAATGAGCTCCAGCTGCTAAACTGGGAAAATACATTTGCTGGGTAATCCAGCAAGAAATATACTTTTTTTTTCTCCCTTCAGAAGATAAAAATGCATTTCTTTTTATTTTATTTAAATTTTTTTTTACTATTATCCTTTGATTAACTACAGGAGGGCATAAGCTGTTCCTTAAAGACTGCTACAGTTTCTCCCCCCCCCCCCCCAACAAACAAACAAACAAAAGGAACCTGCCTCTGAGCTATTCAAGAGATAAAACTGTTATAAATGCCTTTCTGGAAGAAGTCATAGCAATGGGGTTTAGGTGGTAACCTTAATTCTGAGAATACTATAATTCAAAATTCCCCTTTTCCATATAGTCTTTCACCCATTTATTTGGGATATAGTGTAACTTATTTCATTTGCTAACTTCATTTTCCTTCCCACAATTATTTTCCATTCTCAAATCCTTATCCTGGTCATTTATAGATTAAGAAGGATTACTGCAGTCCTATAAGCATATAGAATGCTAATTAATCATTTGAAAATTTAGCTTTGTAAATTGGGAAACTAGGTATTACCCCAAACTAAGAGACTATCTTTTATTGTCTGTGTATTTTGAGGAAGTCTTGCCTCAAAGTTAGAGCATATTATGGGGGAGAAAGAGGGAGAATGCTGTCTTGTAATGTTTCTATCCTCCTACTATACCTTTTCTAGGCATAATCATCCAGAGATGTAAATACAAGGACTTTAGTTTCTCATATTACTGTCTGGATTCTTGATTTTGTTATGTTACTTTAGGGAAAAGCATTATCTTGCCACATATTTGCCTAAGAAATTTCTGCTCTAAACTCTACCCTAGGTACTAGCTTTTACTGGCAGCAAGTCCTTTGAGACTGCCTTTGGCTTATATGCAAGGGGTAGTTAGCCAGTTTCCTTATCTTCTTAGTCCTCCCTCATAACCAGTTCTATCCCAGTCTTCAAGGTCTTTTTGCTGTTCTTCACACCCGATTAAGTCCAAAACCACCACCCTTCGTAGGACTTCATTTTCTGCCTACCCTATCCTATCAGTACATTCTTCCTTCTTACCTGCTCCCACTTTATAATGATATAGGATCATAGACTTAAAGGGACCTTAGGGACCATTTAGTCCAACACCCTCATTTTACAGATGAGGAAACCAAAGTCCAGGGAGGTCTTAACATCACAGCATAACAGACTCTTGGAGCTGGAAAGAATTTTAGAGACTACTGACCTCCTCATTTTACTGATGAGGAAACTGAGATCTAAAGAAGTTAGGGGACTTAGCCAAGTCACACAGTTGAAAGTACCAATTCCATGCTCTTTCTACTATACCTCAACTGTATCTTTGTGAGATTGGCATGTGTCATTCATTTTAATCCAGACACAAAGGAAATTTTCTCCTAAATTATTTTAAGTTGTTGTTGCTTTAGCCTTGGACAACTGATTTTTCTTTATGTCTTTTTTCTACATAATATGAAGGTAGTTAAGTGAGGCAGCTCACAAAATAAGGGAACATTTCTTACCTGCTATTTTTTTTTTCTCCAAATCCTTCTACACAGGTCCAGACAGATGGGCTACGTTTCCTCTCTATTAACTGAGGAGACAGAAAAGAATCGAGGACTGAAGCATGTCACCACTGTCCTGCATATATTGAAATCCTGACAGCTTCAGCTGAAAAAATGTTCAAAGCAGGTAGTGAAAAATAAATTTTAAATAGGACAAACTCCAAAACTATCTATACTAGGATCTTAGGGGGCAGGAAAAATTGGAGACAGGTGGTCAAAGAAAGAGACAGAATGATCTCAAGATCATAGATCAAGTATACCCAAAAGTATTAGAAGAAATTAAACTTTTCCTTTTATTTATCTACAAAGGTACATAGGAACACAACTTCTCATGTAGGGCTTTTTGATACAAGAGAACATTCTAAGAAATGATTGCATTGTATAAGCCCTTTCTCAGGAAAAGAGTTTACTGAATCTGAAATGATTATCCTACATTTTAATCAATTCCCTGCATCAAACCTTGGCAAAGAAGCCTTCTTGTTAAAACAAATTAATTGGCTCTTTTTGAAATGGTGATAATATAGCTCCATTGACCATTGAATGGAATGTACAATGTTCATATGGCTTTGAATTTTAATAGCTCTGGGCTCCTTGTGATTGTACTAAAATCTTCTCCAGGAGCCCTTGTTCCCAGCCAAGAACCAACTCTTAAGTATCCAAATAACATAAAAGTAAAGGAAAGCTTACAAAAAAGCTGGAATGCTTGTGGCCAAACAAAGGAATATGTAGAGAAGCTGCATGGGAAATGGCTTGCAAAGCTTTGTGTTAAAACTTTTTGACTAATTTTTGTGGCCCAGTTATACATTCATCTTAAATAGTGTGTAGAGTTATCACAGACTCAGAAAGACCATCAAGTCCATTACTCTGACTGATAAAACTAAGACTAAAAACTAATATTATTGTGGAGGTCAAGGGAAAGACCATAAAAGACTAAAGACTTTTGAAAGAATGAAGTGCAACTGAGAAAGAATACATATTACCAGATTTTAATTACATGGAATAATCAACCACCAGGTATTGGCAACACTGAGGCTTCCAAGACATTAGATGAAATAAAATGAGGTATTTAAGTCATATCAAGGGATAGACTAGACCTCAGTCATTCATTTGTAATGTTCATATTTTAGTGTATATTTGCAGAAGCTGCCAGGATTCCATTACATAACAAAAAGTGGTCACATTACTTTGAAAGTTTTTAACCCTTATGTGTTCCTACTACTGTCCAAGAAGAAACTGATACCAGGTAGATTGGCCTGGGGTTGGAATATCAAAATGAATGCAGCAAAAGATAATTATAATCATTTGATATCTGCTTAGTGGCTTTGTAAAATGAACTGTTTGTCTTAATCTAGATTCTAGAGACAGAGCTTTAAGCAATATTAAATAAGAAAGGTGGCATAAAGTGTTGAGAAATGTTTTAAAACTTTCACTCTACAAACACAATTTAAAAAAAAATGGAACAGGAATTTGCATGTCATCCTTGGACAGGGACCATGCTAATCTTCTCTGTTTCATTCTAATTTTAATATATGTGCTGCCAAAGTAAGCACTGAATAAAAATACTTTATTTAGTATATCATAGCATAGTTATGAACTGCTGGAAAAACAGCAGTAGACCTACCAGCCTGTTGCCAGGAAATCATATCGAAGAAGGGAAAAAGGGAATCTTTTAGGTGATGCCTGAAGGCAGACCAAGGGTAAGAGGCAGTCACAAAAACCTCAGGCTTCTAGAATAGTAGTTACTACCCAAAACTAAGAGACTATCTTTTATTGTCTGTGTATTTTGAGGAAGTCTGCAAGTGTCCTTATCTGTCCCTGTCTCTCTCTCTCTCTCTCTCTCTCTCTCTCTCTCTCTCTCTCTCCCCTCCCTTTCTCTCCTCCCTCTCTCTCATTCTCTCTCACTCTCTTGTCACTCACACACACCACCACCACCACCACCATCACCACCACCACCACCACCACCACTACCACCACCATTTATATCATTGTCAGAGAACTAGGAGGAAAAGAAGAGATCAATGAATCTTAATGATCACTTTCTCAAAGTGGCCCCAACTGTCAGAAATCTTAAAAAAAAGATGCAAAGAATTAAAGGACAATGTTTTGATTTTTTTTCTCATTTTCAACGCTCAGGGATTAGGGTGCCACAGAAGACCAGCATGGAACCTGGTTGTTTGCAAGACAAGGTAGGGTACTGGAAAAAACAAAACAAAACAACACACAACACAAAATGAGAAAGAATGGGTTGGAGCCCAGCTCTGACCTATATTAACTCCAGGTTGCTCCTTAATTTTTCCGAGCTTTAATTTCTTCATCAGAAAAATTGGGAAAATATTATCTATACCATATACTTCACAGAGATTTATCTTCAGGATTAAATAATGTGAAAAGACTTTGAGAATTACAAAGTATCCTATAAAAGCAAGTAGTTATCATGTCTACCTAACTTTTCAAATATTATATTTGCTTTTATGATCATGAAGATCACTTTTGTAAGAACCATTACACTAACTAAAACTTCAAAGATAAGCCATCAGTCTGGGCCTGTGTAGGTTAATGGAGGAGAAGCATTTTAAAGCCAGGAGAAAAGTATACTCAGTATTAAGGAATAACAACTACTACAGGTTTTCCATATTGTAGTTCAGTCCTGACTTTAATGGAAAGATAGATGATTATTGCTATCATGAAAAAGAACAGAATTTTACTAATTAACTAAGCTATGAAAGCTTAAAACTGTACTATGGCTTTTGAGACACTCTGCATATACTTGGCACATATTTGATTCATTCATGCCAGGTAATACATTCAGGATGCTTATTGGATAATAATTACTTGATGCCTGATTATTGCCAGTTTTAGATATTGGGAAGATCATTTTTTAAAAAATTCTTTTCTTCATAGTATCAATTCTAAGACAGAAAAATGGTAAGGCCTGGGCAATTGGGGCTAAATGACTTGCTCAAGGTCCCACAGCTAGGAAGTGCCTGAGGTAATTATTTGAACCCATGTCCTCCCAACTCCAGATCTGGTATTTTATCTACTGTGCTACCTAAGTTGCCCCAGGAAGATCATATTCTTTTACCTTTCGAGAAAATCTCTCATACAGCTAACCTCTCCAAAAAATTTAGCCTCAATTGGTATCCATCAGATGGAGAACTATTTACATAGACCTAGGCTCAATATAGCATCCTTTGGAAGTTTATCTGCAGAAAAAGATATAACAAAACCCTCTAATTTCACTACGGTAAGTGGAACCATCTGAGGTAAATTTCTGACTACAAGCTAAAGCTCTGTCCAAATTTTATTTTTAAAGATTTTATTAATCTTTTGCAGTTATCTGTATATCAGCTAGGGATTTAGCTTTCTTTAGACCAATGGAAAAAGGTCTAAGCATCAAGATTTGTTTCTCTCCACCCATGCTAATCCTAACCCTTGCCATTGCAGCATGACAAATTTGACTTTTTTCCATTTCAGAAATTCGTTATGAGGTGAAGGCAGAGACAATCAATATATATTAGGGTCCCCTCCTGTTACTTTGTATTTATTGAGTATAATTCCTCAATTTTTCCCTAGCTTTTATATTTTCTCTTATCAAATAACTCCTGTGAAGATATTACAAATAAACTCTCATTATAAACTCATAATCATCTGAGATATTGAGTAACGGTTTGGCAAATCTTTAAGACATTAGTGTTGCTGGCTTATTGGTAGAGTATGCAGAAGATATAGTCTCTCAACAGCAGAGAAATATAATCCATGGACATCATGTAGGTTTTTTCAGGAATTTAGGAACTCCTTTTTCTTTGTTGTGTGCCAGAATCTCAATAGCTGATTAAGAGGGTTCAGCATGGGGCCATCATTTCAGTCAAGCATTTCATGATACTAAGCAAACTTTGTATTTTGCAAGAATATTTATATACAAAAAGCTATGTATTTAGCATTGGGCCAGATGATGAGATGTAAAAATATGCCATGTGCAAAATGTTCTGATTCTCTGAAGCCCACTCAAAGTTCCTTCTAACCCAACTGATTGTAGTCAGAAGTCATACTCCTAAAATGTCACAAGCTTGTTTCAAAAAAAGCAAATTTCATCATTACTACAACGCTGTTACCAGCATGCAAAGATTGGTTCATCAATTCCAAAGGCTTATCCTAAGCTAAGGTAGGGTAGGAACTAATGTTTTATACTAATTGGAGAATTAAATTTATGATTTGGGCAAGTCTATTAGCCTCTTTGTACCTTAGTTTCCTCATCTGTAAAATGTACATCATGAAAGTCTACCTCCCAGGGTTCTTGTTTAGAACTAAGACATAGCTAGCAATGAATATGCAACAGCTAGCAAATAATTTTGCATATTTATTTTATTACACTTACACGCTTTGCAGAAACTGCATTCCATGCCAGGTTTGAAATGTTCCATAACGGAGGTTTTTGAGTAAATTGCAACTGAGGTTTCTATTAAAAAAAGAAACATAAATATCTTCTTTTAGCACATTTATTAGAGTCCTAATTTTCATGTAAATATAATACATTTACTTACTATTCTATAACATTAATTTAGTCAATTAATAACTAATTAGCACCTACTAGGTATGTGCTACTGTATAAGACATTACCTGCTTATAATAATCTAAACTCTATAACTAACTAGATATGTAAATGGGGCAAGTTATTTTACTTCCTTGATAAATTCATTTTATACTCTCAAGATGCCCGATATAGAAGACAGCCTCTTTGGGACCACATTTTCTTACCTCTGAAATAGAGGGAGGGATGGGCTAGGCTGGATGAACCCTTAAAGCACTTCCAGTTCTAAAAATATGATGTGTATTTCATAGTCACACACATACTTTAGTGTTAGACACAGAGTGAGCGCTCCTGCATCTCTGCAATGAATGTCTTCCTCTGCCAGATAGAAGTCCCTGCTACCTTGAAGAATTAGTTCAAGTAGCAGCACTAGAGAGTCTTATCCTAACCTCTTCAGTATTCTCCCCACTGTGGAAAATATATTTGTATGTATTTTGCATTTACTTACGTTCATACTCTTTCTTTGCAATTGAATGTAAACTCCTTGGAGGAAGGACAATTTCATTTTTGTCTTTGAATTATCCCCAGGCCTTACTATAGTGCCTGGTACACAGCAGGCATTTAAAAAGTGCTTGTTGAATGAATGAAAGCACTAATTAATTTTTGATAAATCAATCTTTGTTTTTCTATAGTAATTTCTCCAGTCTATTGCTATTCATTTTTACTATAAATTCTTCAATAGTCTTCTAGCTTTCCACTATCAAAACTAACTAACTCTCTCTCTCTTCCCCTTTCTCATCACCCACCCCCACCCCCAGCCTTATCTTCTTAGGATCAGTTCTAAGACAAAAGAATGGCAAGAGCTAAGCAATTGGAGTTAAGTGACTTACCCAGGGTCACATAGCTATGAAGTGTCTTGAGGACAGATTTGAAACCCAGGTCCTCCTGATTCCAAGCCTTGCACTGTGCCACCTAGATGCCCCTACTTATTTTTTTAAAATGAATATCAAGGATTCTAGAACCATATTTTGTGGAAACATGTTCAATATAAAACAAAAAAAAATATTTGTAACTCACAAAAACTGCAAAAAAGGTATTGATTCAAATGTACCACTCTCAATAATGCTGATTTTGTTACTGGATAAATCCCTATAAAAATTAAAAAGAAAACAAATTCAAGCTCATTTAATAGCAATGATTAAGTTACTATTTCAATTGGCTAATTATTTCTATTGGATATCTAATTTAAATGAATGTATCATATTGTTTAAAATATCTTGCCGGTCAATAAGTAATTTCCATTCAATAATTTTACAATTATGAGTTTTATCTTCCAGGACTTCTAATTTTGACCCCCTTTCCTCTCCTATTTTTATCTCTTTGGATATCATCAACTACAAGATTTATAAACAAAGGTTAAAGTAACTGATTAGGATGGTGATTGCATGAAGCCAGGGGAATGAACCAAATAATGTCTTAAGGTATCTAGGAGTTATTAAATTATAGGAGCTTAAGAATTTTTATCCAATTATGCAAATATTTTTTTGCCTTTAAAGACAACCCATCAAATTATTGTTTCATCAATTTCTCTTTTGTCTAGTTCCATATGTGTAGGTGATTATCAGGAGAAATAAAGTGAAAAAAAATTACCTTTCCAACTAATGATAAGTATTTTTCAGACAGAATCACAGAATTTCAAATTTGGAATGGAGCTCTGTAGCCATCTAGTCTAAGCTATACTTAATTAAAAATTAAAAAAAAATAATTTATTTATAAAATATTTTTCCATGGTCACATGCTTCATTTTCTCTCCTTCTCCTCTTCCCTCCCTACTCCCAGAGCTGACAAGCAATTCCACTGTGTGGTGCAAATGTTACCACTTGATACCTATTTCTATAATATTCCTTTTTGTAACAGAGTAATCAGTCTTTTAAAACCAAAACCCCAAATCATATACTCATGTAAACAAGTGATAAATGATGTGTTTTCTTTTGGATTTTGTGAATCTTAAAACTACTCAGACTCTACTTCAGAAGATTTGATTAAGCTATTCCCAATTTTTAATAATGGAGGTACTTGATCAGGAATGTATTGAGAACTTTAAAAAAATTACTCCACCCTACTCAGACAGTACCTAAGGGGAAGATAAAGTTGTAAACTCCTGATTGAACAATGAAAAATCCCCAACTCATACCTTATATTAAAGCTAGGACCTTAAGCTAGGTCTGTTTTTAGATCTAATACAAAAGGATGCTAAGTACCTATAAAGGTTAAACTAATCACTAAAAGGTCAAGCAACTTACAAAGGGCAAGCTTAACAAAAGAGGTGTGAAGTACTCAGTAGATTTTATTTAACCAGAGAAGGTGAGAACAAAAGAAGATGTGAACTAAGAATGGGCAGTCCTGGGAAAAAGCATCTACTGTGATTGGTAGACATGAAAATTTAGGGGAGGTGACATAAGAGAAAATTTCTTTAAAAGGAAGGGACTTATTGAATTTGAGGGGATGGAGTTAGTAGTTGGGGTTGGAGTTAGTAGTTGGAGTTGGAGTTTTTTGGATTGGAAGTTAGTTGGAGTTGGGAGTTTTTTGGATTGGAAGTTAGTTGGAGTTGGAGTTCGGAGGTTTGGAGCTTGCTTGAAGACGATCTTGTGGTGAATGATAAAGACTGACTCGCTCTCCCTTAGGCTCTGGCCTAGGCCCTTTCTACTATTTTCTCTCTCTCTCTCTCTCTCTCTCTCTCTCTCTCTCCTTCCCTTAATTCCTTCATTTGTATTAATTAAAATCTCCATAAAACCCAGCTGACTTGGGTATTTTCATGTTTCGGAATTTTCCCATGAAGACCACTTAATTTTAGATTTTAAATCAAGACACTAAAAATTATCTTTATAGTTTGTCTGAAACCTTTACAGTTTTGGCAATTCACAGTCTTGGCAAACCACATTTTCACGGATACAGTTTCTACTCCCACAATTCTTTCTCTTGATGTGGATAGCATTCTTTTTCAGCTGTCCTGGATCATTGCATTGCTATTACATTTGATTGTTCCACAATGTTTCTGTTTCTATTTATAATGTTCTCCTGGTTCTGCTTATTTCTCTCTGCATCAGTTCACATAGGTCTTTCCAGCTCTTTCTGAAATCATCCTGTTCATCATTCCTTATAGCACAATAGTATTCCCATCACCATCATATACCACAATTTGTTCAGCTATTCCCCAATCGAGGGACACTCCCTCATTTTCCTATTTTTGCCACCACAAAGAGCGCAGTTATGAATATTTTTGTACAACCCTTTTTTATTATCTCTTTGGGGTACAGACCTATTAGTGGTATTACTGGATCAAAGTGCATGCATTCTTTTAAAGTCCTTTGGGCATCATTCCAAATTGCTTTCCAGAATGGTTGGATCAATTCACAACTCTAATTTATACTAGAAAAAGAGTTACAACATGGCCAACAAGTGGTCATCCAGCCTTTGTGTGAAGACCTCTAATGGGGGGTCTTCAAAATTGTGGGGACAGCATGAGAACAGCAGGGGCCTCCATTCAAGCAAGGCTTTGGAATGCCCAAAGAACCCCAGTTTGCAAGGTCTCTGGGTAGCCATAGCCTAGAAACAGTCAGACACATAGCATGCTCCTCACATGAGAACTCTTCCAAGAAATTACTGATGTATGAATTCTGTGAGAAGCTTGGTTAGATGGTTACACATTGACATATTGAATTATCACCTATAGAAAACTCTGTTTAGAGCCACTGAGGTAATCTAAATTCATTGTCTCCATCCTGTGTATCATTGACTTCCATTGTGAGTGATCTAATCCCTCTACTTGATTCAAACCCTCTATAAATACCTGAAATCAATGAACTTTATCACTGAATAGCAAGAGGTCTGTGAGTCTGTCTGTAAGTCTGTCCTGATCCCAACCTCATTCCTCTTATCCTGTTCCATGACCCACAAATAACTTGTCAAGCTGGTCTTCACACAAAATCTAGGACTTTTTGGCACAATGTTAGAAAGTTTTTCCTGACATCAAAGTCAAAGTTGCCTCTTTGGACTTCTACCCATAAATTCTGATTTTATTCCCCTGCTGCACCCCTAGGCCCCAAACAGAACCAAACTAATCTCTCTTTTACCTGATATACCTTCAGAAGCTTGAAGATAGCTATCATCTAAATCTTCTCTTGTGTAGTATAAGCACTCTCAGTTCCTTCAATCAGTGCTCATATGGAATGAACTGGTAGCCCAACAGCATTCTGATTACCCATCTCTGAACACTTTCAGCTTATTAATGCTCTTCCTAAACCACAGTGATCAGAATGGAATATAATACAGGGCATGTGACCATATTAGCATACAGCAGGATTATTAACTACTCATTCTGGGAAGGTCTTGCTGTCTGAAACCAGTCCAAGATATCATTAGCTCTCCTGGTATCATATCATACTGTTGACTTATTGAACTTTTTAGCATACTAAAACCAAATCAAGATTTTTTTTTTCAGGAAAACTCCTATTTAGTCATGCTTTTATTTATTATTATTATTTTTTAATCCTTACCTTCCTTCTTAGAATCAGTACTATGTACTGGTTCCAAGGCAGAAGAATGGTAAAGGCTAGGCAATGGGCGTTAAGTGACTTGCCCAGGGTCACTCAGCTAGGAAGATATGTCAGATTTGAATTAAGATCTCTCATTTCTAGGCCTGGTTCTCAATCCACTGAGCTACCCTGTTGCCCCCTTGTGTTTTCATCTTCAAATTATGAAGTTAATTTTCTTAATCTATGAGTGAGATTTTATATTCTCAATCACCCTTATTTTGCTATTGCCTAGCCCTCAATATATTCATCTTTTCCCCACAAGAACAGCTTGAGAGACTTTGTCATATACTTTGCTAAAATCTAGGTAAATTGTTACCATGGCATTATTGATTTACCAGTTTAGTAATGCTGCTTAAAAAAAAAAAGAAAATAAAAAGGTTAGTCTGACATGAATTGTTCTTGGTGAGACCATGCTGCTTCTTTTATATAGCCTTTTTTTAGGTGTTCACTAACCAGTCCTTTAATGAAACATTCTAGAATTTTGCCAAGAATTGAAATTAAGCTCACTTGTTTATATTTGGAAGACTATTTTCTCTCTTTACTTGAAAACTGGGACATTTTCCCTTCCCCATTCCTATGGCATCTCACGCATTTGCTATAATCTTTCAAGGAAGCTAATTAAGAAGAAGACCGTGTCTTCTTAACTGAGGATTTCTGGAGCACAGCTTTAAATATAGCAAGGATGGTCTTCTGGGAATGGAATCTACTTGACAAGGGGAAGTAAGACTATATTCGCCTGATGTCTTTCAAATCTATGAAAAGAACTTTAAACTGAAAAGGAAGGGGAAAAGAAAACTATTTGTTGTATAGTTAATTGGCAGCATTTGACTCTTAGTGACTCCATTTGTGGTTTTCTTGGCAAAGATACTAAAGCAGTTTGCCATTTCCTCCTCCAGCTCGTTTTACAGACGAGGAAATGGAGACAAATGGGGTTAAGTGATTTGCCAAGTGTCACATGTTTATAGTGAGGCCACTTTTGAACTCATGTGACTCCAGGACCAGAACACCTAGCTTCCCCAAACTTCCACAAAACTACATATTTTAGAAATTACTTACAATGTAGAACAACAGTTCAAACATACTGAAATTCAAAGAACCCACAAATTGCAATGTTTTAAATAAAATTACTGGTTTATTATTTGTATAGATAACTTGATCTGACTATCATTAGCTAGAAAGTAGAGGGAAAGAGGGAGAATGTTCAGTAATCAGTAAAAAGACAGCTTCAAGCCAGATTATGAAAGACTTCAAATGTCAAATTAAATAGTTTATATTGTAACCTAGAGGCAATAGGAAATTTCTTTGTTACAGCCAAGAAGGATCAAGTAGGAAGAAAACCAGGGGAACAGGTGTCATGAAAAACCAGAAAGGAGAGTATCCAGGAGGGCATAGGGGAGTGAATGGTAAAGTGTTGTAAAGAGATCTAAATTAGGTGATCTGTCTGGGCATAAAGCCAGTAAGAATTGAAGCAGAGGTAGCAGCTAGACAGCATAGTGGATAGAGAGTCAGACCCAGAGACCAAGGGTCTTAGGTTCAAATTCAGCCTCAGACACTTCCTACCTGTGACTACCTGGGTATGTCCCTTAACGCTGATTGCCTAGTCTTTGCTGCTCTTATGTCTTAGAATTGATACTGAGACAGAAGATAAAGGCTATTAAAAAAGAATGGAAGCAGGGACTAGAACCCAGGTTTTCTGAAGCCAAATCTGCTCTCAAGAGCTAAACAGAGTTTCCTATACATTTATACATTATTAATGAATTTACTTAGTTGAATATTTCTTTAGAGACTCATAAAGATTAAGTTGAACCTAGTCAAAGTTAAATTATTAATAATTAATGTTTTATTCTTTTTCCTGGAATATGGTTCAGGTAATTATGTAACTTTCATCTCTCTCTTTTTGCCAAAGTTCACACTTAATATAAATCCCCAACAGATCATTTCTGGACACTGACAAATTAGTTCCTCTATGGCCACAGGAGAAAATGCAAAAACATGGTGGAAAGGACCAAAGTGTGAATCCTGGCCTTTACACTCAACTGCCTGGATGACCTCAGTTGACACTCTACTTTTGACTACTTAATGGTCCTTATCTATAAAATAAGAGGGTTTGACTAGATTACCTATGATATTTTTTTCTTTTAAGGGTAACCATAATGTCACAGAAACCATTCACTATACTTATCCATGTAATTGATTTTTCTTCCCTGTGTATTGTCTGTTGTCTGATTTAGATGAAAATTTCATAGATATTATATGCCTAAAACATTCTTGATGCTCATTAAGTATTAAGTAACTTACAAATACTGGAGGGACAGCAGGCTTTCAAAGGAATTCTTGTTTAGTTTACGCAAAGCATTATCCTTGAGATTTCTGGAAAAAGAAAATGTTATCTTTGAGGTCAAATATTAAGTTAGGATACCAGTTTGTTTAGTGAGAGCTGCTTCCTTTCTGAGAGGCAGCCACTAGAAAGTGTGATTATCATCCTGATTTTTCTCTCTCACCATCTGGTTGTCCTAAATTAAATATGGTTAACTCCTAAGTTTGAATTTTTATTTTTTCTCCCCAAACCACTTTCCATTAATGGAGCTAAGAAGCAGGATTCTCCTTACCATTTATGCTAATATACATTTATCCATATATCTATATAGTTATCTATCTATCTATCTATCTATCTATCTATCTATCTATCTATCTATCTGTCTGTCTGTCTGTCTGTCTGTCTGTCTGTCTGTCTGTCTGTCTATCTGTCTGTCTGCTACTTGAAATTCCCAAACAGAAATGGTAGTTTATTTAGAGACAGCAACTGAAGCCAACAGATGATGGTGGTATTAAACAGAAGTGCTGTTTCCATACTGATTAGCTGGTGATAAACCATGGTATACTTTCCTAGCTTGACCAAAGGTTAACTTCGGCCCTCATTAGATGCAGTAACAAGCCACTTTCTAGATGCTCGATCCATCATCATTCTTTCCTTTTCATATGAGAACCAAAGACGAGGTCTGCAGAGAAGCAGGTTGCAATAGCAGAAATTATGTTCTTACTTCTTCTAGTCCTTCTAAAACTTAAGATGTCACAGACCTAGCTAATGGTTTCAGATTTCAACAGATATGATGAATGTAAACTAGGAAAATAAGAAGCTATAATAAAATAACCCTAAAATAGGAATTTGAACTAAACAAAAGTGGAAGTGGAAACAAAAACTACAATGAACTGGGCTAAACTATTGAGTGTTGAATATTATTTTTAACCCATAAAATCAATTTTAAAGAAGGTATAAAGAACCAGCAAATTTATATGCTTTCTAAAACTGGGTAAAAGAAAGACCACAGGAAGTAAATATTCCCTAAGCCATAACTGAACTAACTTTGTTGGAATGCTGGTGGTGTTGTACAAAGAGCATTGGCTCTGGAGTCCTAGAACCTTAGTTTGAATTCCAGCACTGCTAATTAACTAGCTGTATGAGCTTGGGAAACTCAATTCAGTTCTCTGGATTTTGTTCCTTTTCTCATTTGTAAAAGGAGGAAGCAGAACTAGAGAATTTCTTCTGTTCCTTTAAGCTTTAAATTCTGTGGCTCTATGGCTAATCATCTCTTTCTTTTACCTCTCTATCCAATCAGTTGTCAAATACAATTTGATCCTGTCTCCTTAACATCTCTTGATTAGCCTTCTGCTCTCCACTAATATCAAACTGGCCTCATCACCTATTGACTAGACTATTGTAAAAAAGCCCTTAAACTCATTCCCCTGCCTCCTGCCTCTCCAATTCACCCTTCACACAGCTGCCAATAAAGTTTCCTAATCCATAGATTTAAAATACCACTATCTTCAGGGCTCCTTTGCTATGGGTTGGATAAATTCTTCAGTGTCATATTTAAGGCCCTCCCTAATCTGGTTCCAATACATTTTTCTAGCTTTATTTCATATGATTTCCCTTCATCCCCTCTATGTTCCAGCCAAACTAGACTATTAGATGATGTTCCTAGATCTTTTCCTGCCCTCTTCTCTGCCTCCTCCTGTCTCCATGCATTTGTGCAGTCTGCCCCTCTTACTTATAACATCTCTCTCTCTCTTCCTTTGAGGCCCAGCTCAGGTAATATCTCCTCTACGAAGTCTTTCCTGAATGATTCTTACCCTTTAATGTTATTTTCAATGTGCATTTGTTTTTCCTAATATTCTTGTTGGACATCACAAAGATATTGAAAGGTTTCTGCTCTGGGACATTTACACTATTCATATTATAAGTATATACACAAATGCACATATATTTTTCACATATACCTACTCCTATATGTACTCTAATAATATGAACTTAAATAAATAAAATAAACTATATATTATCATCATCTTTCCTTATCAATTTAATACAAGGGGAAGCTATACAAGTAGTTAAGTCATTCACATTTTTCTTAGGTGGCTATGACTTTTACTTTAGTTGGATTACTGTATTTGCATTATTTTTATTAAATCACTACCTTTTTGATTTAATTTGCAAAATTGCCATTTTGAAATGGAAACCAGCCTAAAAAAAATTGAAAGAAAACAATTGCCAATTGTGTTCAACTATTTCTCCCTCCTATACAATTTGTATACATAGAATTCAGTCTAAATGTAACTCATTATAGATTTTTACCAATTTTATTATGACAGACAGGTGACATTAATTCAAAATTAACTTGGATTTCACACAATTAAAACCGGATCTAATTGTTTATGGGTAGGACAAGCAAATAAAAATGACAATCCTTCTCCCAAATTAATTTACTTATTCAGTGCCATTCCTATCAAACTACCAAAAAACTTTTTTTATAGAATTAGAAGAAATTATAACAAAGTTCATCTGGAAGAACAAAAGATCAAGAATATAGAGGGAAATAATAAAAAAGAATGTGAAGGATGGGGGTCTAGCAGTACCAGATCTTAAACTGTACTATCAAGCCGTGGTCATCGAAACAATGGCACTGGCTAAGAGATAGAAGGGTAGATCAATGGAATAGATTAGGGGTAAATGGCCAAGACTAACTTGGATTGAGAGGGAAATCTCTATTAAAGTGTAAACTCAAAACTACAGATCAAAATTGATTTTAAAATGGTTAGTGCCATATATTGGCTGGATAAAATTGTACTTACAGAGTCTCAGCCCAAGGGTATGACTTCCAGGCACTTCCCTCAAGGGCAGAAATAGAATTCCCATGGAAATCTCTGTGAAAAAATACAATTTATGACTCAATAAAAATGAGTATGGCATGAGTTTCTCATGGAGATTTCAACCAAAAAACCCCATAATAACTTGTTAGTTTTCAACTTTGCAATCAATATAAAGAAATTGGTAAAAGAAATGAACAGCCTCAAAAGCTAAGTACCAAAGAGAGGTAAAGCCTATCTCTAGGAAAAAATGATCTCTGTTCCTTTTCAATTTTCTTTTTCAAATTTTTTTTCAAATCTTTATCACATTTTTCTTCCTCTGAACCCTCATAGCATTTTATTTGTACCTAGCTTATGAAGTCATAATCTATTTTGTATTATAACTGTCTTCATGTGTCATATGTTGTTGACTAAATTGTAGACTCCTTGAAGGTAGGGACCGCATATTATTTATTTTTATCTCATCTTTGCATAGTTAACAAATTTTTTGTTAATTGAATCAATACTATTACATATGCATGAAATCACCATATGTCATACAATATCAAAACATTGGAGGAATACCATCTGGGGGGAATCTCTTTATACATATTAGTTGGTTTGATTAAGTCTAGGGGCAATTGGAGGTTGAAAACATGGTGAAAAAGTGGAATTGATGGGGTAAATTGTATGCATTCAGTTTTCTATGTTTTAGGAAATCCATGTTGAGGCCCCTCCTCTTCTGTTTCCCCAAGTGTAAATTTAAAAAAATCTGACACTGCATTATATACAAACCACAGGCAACTGGGGTAGGAAGAGGGAGAGAGAGGCAGGAATCAAAATACTCCAAATAAAGTTGTTGCCTAAGCAACTCTAAGGGAATTGCTTGATAGACAACTAAGTAATCCCTTATATAATGAAAAAGATATATGAGAAAATCCCCATAAATAATAAAAGGATATGCCAAGAGGCTTTACACTTCAAACATTTATTATTCACCTATTATGTGTAGAACACTGTGCTAGATGCTAGGGAAAATTTAAAAAAATTGATTAAGACACACTTTCTGCTTTCAAAGAGTTCACAATAGAGTGGATAAATCTGAAATTAACTATGACTCAAAAGACCGAAGGCCTTTATACCAGTTTCTGACTCATGATGCTGGGGTACCAGAAACCAGTGATTGGAAAAGTTCCTTATATGTTTCATTTTCCCTCTTTTTATCAATATTGGATAATTCCAGATTCTGTTCTTTCCTACTGCTTTCATATATATATATATATGTACATATATATATATATACACACACACACATATATAAACTCATAGAATTCATTCATACCTACCATTTCAAATATTCCTTTTATACAGTGAACTCCCAAATTTGGTTCTTCCTAGTTCCCCTTGATGTTAGTGCCTTCCCTTTATTTCCAATTTAACCTGTATATATTTTGTTCATGCAAATGTGTTTACATGTTGCATAAGCTCTTCAAAGGGAGCCATTTTAACCCCTTTTCCTTGTATCCTCACTTTAGCACAATGCCTGGCACATAGTAGGTACTCAATAAAAAACAGAAGAGTGCTGGGGCAGAATTCAAAAAGACTTGAGTTCAAAACCAGCCTAAGACACTTGCTAGTTGTATAATCTTGGATATTACCAGTTTGTCTCGGTATCCTCAACTGTAAAATGGGAATAATAGGACCTATCTCACAGGGTTGTTGATTCAAATGAAATATTTATAAAGCACAGTGTCCAACTCATAATAAGTCCTTAATAAATGCTTGACTTGTCTGGACTGTATTGTTTAATTAACTTTATGTATGTTTTATTTTCTCAACTATCCCTGTAAGTTTTCCCCTCCCTACCCTCTTCTATTTGTAGCCTTTATTTTACTTAACATATATCAATAAATGTGAATGCTAGGAGTGACAGGATAATGTAATTATTGTGCTGAGCAAGCATAAAAAATGAATTCTGGATACAATAAATGAGTAAAATAAAAAACAGACTATAGAAAGGAATAAGGAAAATAATATGAAAGGTTACATTATGAGGAAGACAGTGATGAAAAACAGAGAAACAGATGCACAGGTAAGACAACGGTGCAAGAGATGGGTAAGAGAAGTATGAGGATGAAGAGGTCTATGAAATAAGAAGGATGTGATGACAAAGGGATGGGGAAGAGGCAGGGGAGAAGTTAAAACCACAATGTATTATACTGGGCAGAACAGGCCTCACAGGGAAGAGAAGATGAATTCATGGGCCTCAGGTCCTGGTATTGGCACAGTCTTCAGGCGGAGTTCAGGACTGAGGCCAGTACAAGAGAGCATTCCAGTTTTGCAAGTGCAGAGCCCCAAGCAGTGCAAGTTCATTCCTTTGGCTTCATTCTGAGACAGTGAAGGTGGTGATACTGTAGCATGAGCCAGGTGTGAAGGTGATGGAAAAGTCTGGATTGACCTGGGGGACGTTAGTGAAACTGGAGGCCCCTTTAGCTCAGGAGATGGAGAGGAAAGCTTTGCTGGCTTTGGAGGTGGTTCTGGGGGTGGAGCCAGAGGAACGGTAGGCTCTGGAGGTGGAGCACAAATCTCCCTGGATTCTAGAGGTGGCCCAATAGTCTGAGCCAGTAGCTCAGTTGAAGTTAGAATCTGACATTTCTGAAGTCCAGGTGGTGGGGCTAGAGTATGGGTGGGCACTGGAGCCTGAGCTTCATAATGAGGTAGAGTCCGAGATAATCGTAGAAATGGGGTTGGAATTTGAGTGTAGCCCACAGTTGGAGATAGGGTCTGAGAAGGCACCAGGGGAATAGCTTTTGTCTGAGACATTGACGGAGACAGATCTGGGGTTGCAGCCTGTACCACACGTGCAGCTGAAGTCCAAGGCAACTTGGAAACTTGAGAAGGCACCCTGCTCACAGCTAGATCCTTAGGCAATACTGGAGGCAGGGTTGGAATTGTTGGTGAGAGCTCCTTGGGGACCGCCAGAGGCAGAAGTAATATTGAGGTTTGGATAGGTATTAAGGTTGGAGCTGAAGTCTGAATCATTTGGGAAGTTGGAGTGGGCTCCAAAGATGCATTTAGGGTCATAGGTGATGATGTTAGGATTTGGGTGGGCATCTGGGATGAAATGGACGATAGGGACTGAGCTGGCACCAAAGATGCAGCTGGAATTTGAGAAGATATTGTCATCTGAGGCAACACAGAAGGCTGGATGGGCACCAAGGATCCGGCTGGTGCTCTTGAGATTTGGACAGGCTTCAAAGATGCAGTTGTTACTTGAGGAGCTAATGAAATTGAGATAGGCAAGGAGGAGAACATATCCAAAGTCCGAGTCACTGTGAAAACTGAGAGGGGAATTGAGAACTCTGATGAGCTGTTAGACAATACTGGAGGCATGCTGGGAGCCTGAGTGGTCGTCGTCCGAGTAGACAGGATTTGAGACCCTTTTTTAGCTAGGTAGGAGTTCTCACTTGGCTCTGGACCCAAGGTGGGGGTAGGTTTGGGAGACATAAGCATGTGGGACATTTTCGGAAGCATGCCCAACACACTGGGCAGGACCGAGGTCACAGTGGCTACTTTGCCTGGCGGCAGAATCTGAGCTCGAATAGCGGCCCGATTTGGAAGCATCTTCTGAGGCTTGGCCGGGATCCAATGCTGAGCGTGGTGGGCGCTCCGCTGCCGATGCGGGCGACTCACCCTTTGAGCCCTCCAGAGAGGCTTCCGTAACCCCAGCGCAGGGAAAGGAGCCTGAGCCGCCAGGGCCAGCAAGAGCAACATGGAGAACAACAGCGGGAGCACCGACCGCCCCGACATGCGGAGGTGCTGAGGTTGCAGCCCAGCCAGGCTGCGGGGCCTCTTCGCAGTAGACCACCCGCCGTTAGAGAGCTGGTTCTGTTGCCCAGCAACGGTCCCACCCCTCCCCATAAGCCCCGCCCCCTGCGAACTCCAAGGAAATCCTTAATTCTTTATTTAATCAATGAGGGCAGGGTGGAGATGACGTTACCCAGCTGGCAGCCACAAAGTGCAGCGCATAGCCGGGCCCTTGGCACCCAAGGCTGATAGCTGGGTGACTCGTCCCACATCAGACATTCAGAGCAGCGGCGGCAGGGGAGTCTCCACACTCCCAATTCCCTACGAGAGTGGAGGCACCAGCCGGCTTCAGTCCTCCCCTCTCCCTCACCCCTTCAAAACGCCCCAAACACAGGCTTCCCTGGGCTGCCCTGCTCACGGCTGGGGCCAGGGTCTGGCTGGGGCCCGGGCGGTCTGGCTGCAGTTTGATCACTCTTCCTCCAGGCCGAAATCGGAGAGGCACTCTTCTTCCCCTTGGTAGGCCTGATTCCTTGAAACATCATTGACCTAATTAATGAGGAAGGAGAGTGATACTGAATTGTAAATAGGTAGGCTCAGGGATACAGGGCTGGACCGGGCATCTAGACCTGCCCCTTCATTTTGTAAGTGAAAAAACAGGCCTAGGGAAGTTAGGTGTTATTGTGACAAATCTGTCACAAAGTGGCTGGCAGGACTTGAACTCGAGTCCTTTAGGTTCTGAGCACTTTCTACTGTGATATTGTCAGAGAAAAATTTTTTTTCTTTTAAACAGCCACTTTCTGTATATAGTTATCGACTTCATACTTTTGCTGTCCTAGAGCATTCATGCATGAATGACATGAAGGACAAGGACATAACAATAATGGAGAGAAGTTAAATGGGGCTTGTAAAAGTTTCAGCATTTATATAAGCACGGTGGGGCATAACTGTCTTTTATATATATATAATATACATTAATGGGTAATAGATATGGGGTTTTCCATAATAAGAATCCCTGGGTTGGAAGGACTTTTGAAGTAATCTAGACATCTTGGGCTAGGATGAAATCCCTGCTTCAATATTCTTTAGAAGTCAATTATCCAGGTTCTAGCCCACACATCTGTGATGAGACATTTCTTACTATCTCACTGTTAATCTAGGAATGGTCATTTTAGAAATAATTTATTTCGTGTCATTTTTTAAAAAAAGTCTTATATTCTGTCCTAGGAACAACTCTTAAGACAGAAGGGCAAGAGCTAGCGAGGCAAATGGGGTTAATTGACTTGCGAGAAGGTCAGATAGCTACAAAACTGTTTGAGGCCACATTTTAACCCAGGTTCTCCTGACTCCAGGACTGGTGCTCTGTACACTATGCCACATGGCTGCCATATTACATATATCATTCTAAAATCCATATATTTTATATTAGGTGTGGTATATACATTGTCTATGTTAAGTCTCTTTCCTGTTACAATTTCAGTGTAAATTATCCTTAAGTAAAAATCTCTGTTGAAGTCCAAAGTCTTAATGACTGCCCATATTTATGCTGAATTAAAAACAAATTTAGTTAATGTGGCAAAATTTTTTACCCCTCCCCCCAAATAAAAACAATAGACAAAAAAACTCACTTCTTCCCTCCAAAACCTTACAAATCTGGGAAATAATAAAATTCAGCTCCCAAATAGTTCCCCAAAAGGATTCAAGTAAGAATATGATTTTTTAAAAAAACCTTTACCTTCCATCTTAAAACCAATACTATGTATTGGTTCCAAGGCAGTAGAGTGGTAAAGGCTTGGCAATGGGAGTGAAGTGACTTGCCCAGAGTCACACAACTAGGAAGTGAGGTCAAATTTGAACCCAGGACCTCCTATTTCTAGGCCTAGCCCTCAATTTACTGAGCCACCCAGCTGTCCCCAACATGTTTTTGTGGCTATAACACAAACATGGTTTAATGGACAGAAAGCTGGTCTTGGAATCAAGAAGCCTGAGCTTAAGTCCTGCCTCTGATACAAACTGGTTTTGTGATCTGAACAAGGCACTTGACCTCTCAGTGGCCCAGTCAACTTTCTAACATTATAAATTGTAGATGAGGGGTCTGATTTGGTAGATGGAATTTTCCCCCTAGAAACTCTCTCAACTTGCAAAATTATAGGTCACAGGATCATAGATTTAGAGCTGGAAGGAATCTCGGAGTCCATCAAATTTGATCTCATTTTACAGATGAGGAAACATTCTGGAGGTTCTATGACTTGCCCAGAACCACCCAGTTAGGAAGTGTCTGAGGCAAGATTTGAACCTATGTCTTCCATGTTCTCTCTGCCAAACCAACCTACTACCCCACAAAACATCTAAATAGGACTAGAGAGGGATTGTCTTTATAGATAACTATGCTTGTTGAGGGCATCTTGAGGCTTCATAGTCAACACAGGACACAATTCAGATGGAGGTAGTACTATTTCCCAAGGGAGAAAAGGATTCTTTATCTATGCCTCCAACTTGTAGGAACACTATGATATATACTCATCTTGTACCCTGAACTTAACTTAACTTCCAGGGAAACTTCAGCTGTGATTCCTAGGATAAGGAGAACCTCTTCTGGGGAAGCTGGGTGTGGAGGATCCAGAGTTAGAGACCCAACTCTCCTTCCTTCATTTTGCACAGTTGGGGTATAGGAGAAGCATCAAAATTTCCTAGAGTTCCAAAGCAGCTCCAAAATTAGGAAAACAAACTTGGGATTTCCTCTCCCTTCCCCCTTCAGATAAAAAGAGTTTGGAACTTAGCAGTAAAGCACTGAAACTTGGAATGTTCACATACTTGAATCAAATCTTTGAATTCGTCTGTTGCAGAATCTCTTTCTTCAGTGGATCTGTATTCCACAACCACTTTACCACTTTCTGGAATAGAATTCAGAGTTCAATTTAGAATTATCTAGACAATACTTTGTGACACTTTTTCCTCCCTATATTTTCTTTGTGTTAAATGTTCTGCACTCGGAAATACTAATCTTGTTCACTGTAAGCTAAGGTTTCTTAAATCAGGTCCATACTTTAAAAATACATATGTACATACATATATATGTATATACACATACACATTTAAAAACTCTTACCTTCTGTCTTAGAATCAATACTATGTATTTGTTCTAAGTTAAAGGCTAGGTAATGGAGGTTAAGTGACTTGTTTAGGGTGACACAACTTGAAAGTGTCTGAGGCTAAATTTGAACCCAGGACCTCCTGTTTCTAGACCTGACTCTTAATCCACTGAGTCACCTGGATGCCCCTTAAATATATATATAAAAATATATATATATATAACCAAATTTCAATAAAATTGGTTTTCTTTGTTTAAAAAATTAGACAATAGAAATTACTCCTCCCTCCCTTGATATAACACGCAATAATTGGGCATTTAGCATCTTTAATTTCTAAAAGTAAAAAGTGTAGGGCTCCTTCAAAAAGTCATTTATTCTTTTAAACCATTACCTTCTGTCTTGGAATCAATACTGTGTATTGGTTCCAAGGCAGAAGAGTGGTAAGGGCTAGGCAATGGGGGTCAAGTGGGTCACACAACTAGGAAGTATCTGAGGCCAGATTTGAACTTAGGACCTCCCATCTCTAGAAGAAATCCACTGGACTACCCAGCTGCCCCCAAAAGGTAATTTATTCTTATTACCATCATCTAAAATCTTGTGCTAGGTGTTGTACAAAGAACTCTCCTGGTGACAGGAGGGACAGACTCTGAAGGACAGAGCTCAGAGCAAAAAACCTTTTGAGTTGACAGAGCTGGATTTATTGTGCATCAAAAAGAAACATGAAATAACTTCATGGGGCATATGGTCCTCTTGTTTTGCAGGGGCCTAAGCAAAAGGATCATTATGAAGATAATTTCTGCTTATGTATCAAATCTAATGTAGAGGATGAGGAGGAAGAGAAATTTTATGAAGAACTTGCTAAGACCCTTTAAATTAATTTTAATTAATTAGAACAACATATACTTTCACACTTGGTAACTTCAATGCAAAGTGGGCAAAGGGGAAAATGCTAAAAAATTTATGTTGGAAAATACAGCTGAGGTTTAATAAACCATAGGAAAAGAAGGTTTATAGATAGTATGAATGTTTTCTATATATCAAAATATTGTGCTTGGTTCTTTTCATTAAGTTTTAGAAAGGATATTGATAAGGTCAAGTGGTAAGAGGGCAATGGGAAAAATTCTGGATTTAAGGTTAAAGGACTTGGGTTCAAATTCTAGCTATTCTATTCACCTGTGTGAACTTGGGCAAGTCACCTTTCTGGACCTCAGTTATTTCATTAATAAAATAAGGGGGCTGGACTGGATGACTTCTCAGGTCCCTTATAGGGCTAAATCTGTGGCCAGTCATTCAAAGAAGGACAATCAGAAGGGTGGAAGACCTTGTGTTCATGTCATATGAGGACTGATGGTAGGAACTAAGGATATTTCAACTTGGACAAAAGATAATCCAGGATAGACATAATAGTGGTGTTTTTTAAGTATTTGAAGGAACTCTCCCATGGATTAGATTTTTCTTTTTTGGCCTCAGAGGTCAGAAATGGAGGAATTCATGGAAATCAAGCTGAATTTTGAAGTAAACTAGAAATTATAGCAGGCAGAAGTGGCCTTCTTGTTTTTTAGTACATATACCATCCCATTTCCTATCTCTATGCTTTGGTGAAATTATCTTCCATGTCCAGAATGTGTTCCCTTCCTCATTTGTTTGAATCCTTAATTAACAGCAAAGCTTAGCTCAAAGGCTGTCTGTCTCCTATATAAGGTCATTCTTTATCCCCCAATTGCTGTCCCTCCAAAAGTACTTCAGATTTATTTTTGTATAGACTTCTCTATGCCAATGTCTCCTTGATACAATATAATTCCCTTAAGGGAGTATGCATTCCTAGCACCTAGAACAGGGCCTGGAACATAGTATGCCTTTGATAAATATTTGTTGAGGGGTAGCTAGGTGGCCTAGTGAATTGAGAGCCAGGTCTGGAGAGGGGAAATCCTGAATTCAAATTTGGCCTCAGATATTTCCTAGCTATGCCTGGGCAAGTCACTTAACCCCAACTGCCTGGCCCTTACCACTCTTCTGCCTTAGAACTGATACTTGTTATTGATTCTAAGACAGAAGGAAAGGGTTTTGAAGAAAAATAAATACTGGCTGGTTGAATTTCAGTTTCTACAGCTATAAGGTGGCACAGTGCATAGATTGAGCCTAGAGTCAAGAAGACTCGAATTCCTATCTGGCTTCAGGCATTTACTAGATGTGTGTTCCTAGACAATTCACTTAACCTTGTCTACTTCAGTTCCTTCAATTATAAAGTGGGGAAAATAGCACCTACCTCCCGGGATGGTTATGAGGATGAAATCTGTGCATAGGTAAATTTGTGCAGCACTTAGCACAGTGCCATGCACATAATAGGCACTTAATAAATATTTGTTTCCTTCTTTTAACTAGCAACAATATGTTGCTCATTTCCCAGGGTTCTCAAGAAAAGCAAAATGCATACACTATTATTGTGAAAGCACTTTAGACATATTCATATGATAAAAAGAAAAGGCTCTACATACTTGTGTTCCCATAAAATTAAAAAATTAGACACAGTATTACTGATATAAATCTGGAAGAGAATATAAAGGTCTTCTAGACCAGTGGTATCAAACTCAAATAGAAAGGCCTCTAAACCACACATAAAGATCCCTGTGAGTTGCATGTTAATTCAGAAAACCACATATTAACATTATGTTCTATTGTATTTTTTTTTTCTTTCAGACAGAGAGGCTGGTGCTATTCCCAAAGAATACAGAGGAGGTCTTAAACTCATCACCGCCACATTCCTGCTTTTGTAACAAATCAGAGTAGCACCATACACACTACCTCTATTATATTTTCATTAATTTCATTAAAAACTTCCCAATTTCATTTTAATCTGGTTTGGGCACACTAGTGAGTATTGCAGGCCATGTGCCTGACATCTCTGATTCAGACTAGCTCCTTCATTAAGCACATGAAGAACTGATGCCCAGAAAGGTTAAGTGCCTAGTCCTAGGGTCAGATGGGTAAGTGGTAGACTCAGAATTTGAATCTAAATCCTATGCCCTTCCCACTATATCATACTTCCTTCCTCCAGGCCTTAGGCCTACCCATTTAAACTGATTTACTTACCCAAAACTACCATCAGCAATTTTTGAAATGCATCTGATAAAGCTTTCTGAATGGCAAGCTTCTGAGTTTTTTTCCTTTTCAGAATAAACTCTAATGGACCTAAAGACAAACAAAGCATTTTATATTATAAAAGTCTAAGTGAATGACAGTAAAATATTTATGCTCAAAACTAAGAATTAAAGACTACTGTGTGGAGTGGGTTTTGGGGGGCCTAGCACCCCCAGAAATCATTCTAATGAGCAGATAGGAGGCTCAGATAAGATGCTGACAGGGAGCAACCTTTATTAGAGAAAGAGCATACAGCAGGGAACATTGCTGGGTTTTACCTCAGTCATGTCCACTGGCTTACAAAAAGAATCCATAGGAAATATATACAATGTTGTCTTGAGTTCACCACCACCTGTGTTTGAGTCACTGATTTCTTATTTGATATATTCCTTACCCCCTTTTTGGTTCCCAGCTCTCTTTGAATCATGGGGGTATTTCTCAAATTAATACTTTCTCCATTTTAGTCATAATACAGGAATGTGCAAGGCCAGAACCACAGTCTTTACAACAATTCCTAGATAGGAGTTTTACTATATCTTCTAGGCTCCATGGCCCCCTCATTGGACTCTTTATACCATAATTTTCCATGGGACTTCATTTTCTTAACCCTTGAAATGCTGATTACAAGTCAATTGAGAATTAATAACAAAGAAAAGGAAAGGTGTTTGTCCGGTCGATTTTAAAGAAGTACTAATAATCAGAAGGAGGAGGGTCTATTCAGGGAGAGAATGTTTCTACTGTTTGTTATGTAGAGATAGACTTCTTTTCTCTCTTTCCTGAAGGGCCTTGCTGAGCTAATCTATATAGGAGAGTTACAGGGATAATTGATCTGAAATTATTACTA
The DNA here is from genome assembly GCF_027887165.1 of Monodelphis domestica. NCBI lineage: Eukaryota > Metazoa > Chordata > Mammalia > Didelphimorphia > Didelphidae > Monodelphis > Monodelphis domestica. The sequence goes on from NC_077228.1 coordinate 205,297,904, forward strand.
ATTATTAATCCTAATGGCTAACTATAATTGTGAATAATGCACTACTGATTTTTTTACTCCACACACTACTAAAATAAAATATCATAGTATAATTTAAACATTGAATTTTAAAATTGAGGACAGTACAAAAGTGAGACTCATTTGGTTCCTGCTGTGGGTATATTTCTGAGGAATCAGAATTTACTCTCCACACATTATAATGATGTTGCTGGGGTTACTAAAAAGGAGACAGAAGATGGGACTACAATTTAAGTTGCTCCTAAATTTTTCCAGCTGTGATATTAAATTTCTAACCTAGAAGATTCCAAAGATCTTATGTGGAGGGATGGAATTGTGTATCAGGAAAGAATTGATGGTGGCACACTGATGGCCAAGGATGGTTCTTATTTCTTCAGTATTACTCTCAGCTCACCAATTCAATCAAACATCTTGACCTTAACTTAAACTCTATAGTTCAGGGCAGTAAGGACATCTTTGTCCTGTAGTATAATTCAGGCACTAAATACAGCAGGTCTTCATAACTATGCTTTTTTCACTATGCTTCCTTTCAATTTCTATTTCTTTAAAATTTCTTCCTATTGAACCTGAGTTTTTGCCTCTGTGGCCAAGCAAGTCTCAACTTTCTTCCACTGATGGCATGAAGTTTGAAAACAGACCTTCTAGTTGCTCCAAGTAGTCTTCTGCAATGCCAGCACCAGGACTTCGACATGAGTAGGCTGGCAACACCACTTCTAGGGCACAGAAGTACTTCAGACTTTGCCTTGCAGAGGACTTGATGGGGCTTGTGTTTTCCTTTACTTTGAAGTCAGAAAGCTTCTGCAACTATAGAATTTTACAATTCTGAGACACAGGATCTTTCTTTTATCAGTGTTTTATTTTTAAAAACTTTGTGAATCCACTTTTTTATACATCATTGCACTTCAACAAATACACAGAACACAAGTTCATGCATCAACAGTTCTGCACCGAACGAGAACCTTGTCAGGTTGTAATTCTGAGACACAGGATCTTTATGTGGACTTTGAAATAGCTACTGGTGATCACAAATATTTTTGTCTTAAGTCCAACAATTTCAGCTAAGACCTAAGGCATAAGGCATTTGAATTCAAACTTTAGTTTTCAAAGGAAAAAGTAGCAAGGACAATCACCTTGACCTACAGTGCAAATGAGATAGAGAAGTGGTAGCAATAACAAAACCAAGAAGTAATCTCCAAACACTTGTAATATATTTCTTTTGTTCTGAATAGCCTATGATCTTTCTTTTTTAAACCCTTACCTTCTGTCCTAGTAACAACTCTAAGACTGAACAGTAAGGGCTAGGCAAGTGGGATTAAATGATTTGTCCAGGGACACACATCTAGGAAGTATCTGAGGCCAAATTTGAAACCAGGCCCTCCCAACTCCAAGCTTGGTGCTCTATCCATTGTGCCACATAGCTGCCCTTAATCTATGTTCTCTCTCTCTCTCTCAAAAACCCTTACCTTCTATCTTGGAATCAACACGTGTAGGCAGAAGAGCAGTAAGGGCTAGACAACTAGGGTTAAGTGACTTACCTAGGGTTACACAGCTAGGAAGTGTCTAAGGCCAGATTTGAACCCATGACATTCTATCTCTAAGTCTGGCTCTCAATCCACTGAGCCACCTCACTGTCCCCAGTCTATGATCTTTCAATGAAAGATTAAAGCATATGATTTATAACACAATCTCTTTCAAATAGCCAGGCAGCCAGACTGTTAACACCATTCTAGTTCAGGCTATGGCCCAAATGGGAACTGAAGAACCTGAGTGACTGGGAACCTTGGTATGTCAAATAAAAATATTTACCGTGATGATTCGTTTTGACCATCCATTGAAACCTAAGTAGTAATTAGCCAGTTCTTGGCATTTGAAGCTGTTGAGCGGATGGATAGGATACTGATGCATCTTGCGTCTGGTGCAAAGACGAACCTGATGAAACAAGAAGGTGGACTACAAACTTTAGTATTTAACAAAGATCTAACAGCAATTGCCTTTCTGGAGGCAGAAAGATTAAGGAAAAAGTTGAAATAAATATGTTAGATTGCTTGCTCAGTACAATGACTTCGAGGCTTTACAGTTAATAGGAAGTATTTTTGGCCTCTTATCAAGAAATCACATAGAATCAATGACATATAAATATTTATTCTGGGGACCGAAATAATTTATAAAGGGACTGCTTTCCTCAAAACAATCCTGTGAGTTGGGCAGTGTATCATCTACATTTTATAGATTAAAATTTTAGAATTTTTTCCTAAGTGGGAATAATTCAGAGAAAAAAGGGCTATAAACATGATACAATTAATTATTTTTCATGAAAATATAATTTTTTACACAAACTAGGATCACAGAATTCCAAATTGGAAGAGATCATCTAGATCAATCCTTTCATTTTCCAGGATGAAGAAACATTCAAAGGGGTGAAATACCTTGCTTATGGTCTCACAGCTTTAGGTAGTAGAGATAGGAACCCGATCTGGGTTTTCTACCACTAAGTCCTTATTACCTTATTACAAAACCAGGGCAAATGATTGCTGTTTTCCCTTCACTAGTTTCTGGGAGGAGATGGCCTGAGATGAAGAAGAAATTAAAACAATGAAGTACAGCCAGGATAGACAAATTTTCAGAAGCCAAGTGCCAGATTGTTAAATGGAATTCTGTTCTTTTGGAGGATTTCCAAAGAATCGATTGCACATTTTTTTTATATACTGTTTTCCTTCAAACCTCTGTATTCTTTCAAAGCAGTTCTCCCTTCCTGTCTTTGTTGCACTGTAGATGCTAACAAGGACTAACAAGTCTCTCTACCAAAAGGAAAATACCTCCTTAAAAGGAATACTTGGATAGCCCCTCATTTCTTTTTTTTTTTTAAGTAACATTTTCCCAATCATATGTATTAATGATTTCAACCCTCATTTCTTGATATGAATTATGTGGAAGATTATTTAATTATTAAGATAAACCAAGTAAGTGTTATTCCTGTCTTGAAGGAATGTAAGGTGACACTTTCAGCTGGTGGGGGATGGTGATGGTTGTGGGGAGTTAAAAAGAAGATGAGATAGGATTGGAGGCAGTGAACGAAGAGTCACTTACCAATGAAGTCTTTAGAATCATTTTCTAGAGCTATGCCTTATTTTATTTACTATTTTTCCCAGTAATTTAAAAACTACTTTTAGTTTAAATAACTAGTCCTAAAGCCATTGATTATGGATAATAAAAGAATTAGAGGAAGGCCTCTAGGACATTAAGTATATACTATGTGGAAGATTTATAGAAAGACAAGACTCAACAGGATGAGGCAGTATGGTTAAGTAGCCATCTACATAGCTGGAGGGTATATTTACACCCATGAAATTATGGTTCCTTTGAAAACTCCCTTTAAATATAGACTAGTATTTTTAAAACGGCTTAGTTTGAAAGATATTTTTGTTCAAATATATGCCAATGTCTTCCAGAATGTGGCAACATTTGGAGACAATGGTTCTTGGTCAGATGGCAAAGAGAAACCTTTCAAATATTTACATTCACAGTTGCTTACTGGTGAATATCTGGCTATAATCTAACAAAAAACTACAAGGTTATGCTTTGTGAGTTTTATGACAGAGGCTTAATAAGCTAAGTTAAAGCTCTGTTGCCTAGTGGCTAGAAAGTTGGCCTTAGAGTCAGGACAACTTCACTTCTATTTTGACTATACAACTGACTATATGACCTTAGGGAAGTGATTTAACCTGAGTGGCCCCTGGCATCTCTCTGAGACTATAAATTACAGAAACTTCCAATCTGCACTCATAAGAGTTTCTGGATTAAAAAGAAAACCATTAAGGGTTAGCTAGGTGGCTCAGTGGACAAAGAGTCAGGTCTGGAGATGGGAGGTCCTCAGCTCAGATATATCTTAGCTGTGTGACCCTGGGAAAAGTTGACCCCAATTGCCAAGCACTTATCTACTACTATAGAACCAATACTCAATATTGATTTTAAAATGGAGGTAAGGATTTATTTAAAAGAAAAAAAAAAGAAAACCATTAGTTTGCCAACCAATAACTTGCTATTTTTTTAAAAGCTAAAAAAAAATTGGAAAAAAAAGCTTAGCAGAACATCAGCTTTGGAGTCAGAGAATCTGGATTCAAATCCCAGGTCTGCCATTTATGACCTGTGTGATTTTGAACAAGTCATTGGTTCTCCTGGGTCTGTTTCCTCATCTAAAAAAAACGAAGGCATTGAACTAGATGATCTCTAGGGGCTTTTTTAGCTTGAAACTTGTGATATGATAAGCAAGGTTTTTGGAGAGAGGATTATATGGTAGACAAGATGGAAAAACTAAGCATTCTTGTTACATGTGGGAAAGGGGCAGGATGGTTGAGGAAACTGGAAACCATAAAGTGAAGACCTAGTGGTAGAGACAAGCAAAAGGTCATATCTGACATTAGATTAATGAGGGTCTAAAGAGTATGCTTCCAAATGATGTATTAAAGATGACTTTTAGCCATCTACTCTGGAGTTAGGATTCAGTTAGTGTGAGGATTGGAAATATAATAGAAAATAAAGCATTTTTATGTCTTTAGAAGATGGCTAAATTCTATTGTATCTACAGAAGATGGCTAAATTCTATTGTGCTTTTTAGTTAAATCGTTTCAGTTGTATCCTACTCTTCATGACCCCACTTGAGGTCACACAACTATTAAATGTCTGAGGTCAGATTTGAACTCAGGAAGGGACAGGAATAAGCATTTGTATTATGCTAAGTGCTTTACAATCATCTCATCTGATCCTCACCCCAATTTTGGATAGTAGGTGTAGTTATTATCCCCATTTTACAACTGAAGAAATTGAAGCAAACAGGTTCAATGATTTGCCCAATTTGGGTCACACAGCTAGGAGGTGTCTGAAGTTGAATTTGAACTCAGTTCTTCCTAACTCCAGACCTGGCACTCAATCCACTATGCCACCTAGTTTTCTGATGCTCACCCAGTAGTAAAATATGAGCAAGCCTATTATTTGAGGGGCTTTTATGTTTGCTTTCTATATAATATGTGTACTAAGTCCTTGGGTCCAAAGTAAAAATGGGGTCCTACATTTATTACCAACTAGCTCTGTGGTCTTAGGCAGGCCATTTAACCTCTGAGTCTCAGTTTCTTCATCTGTAAAATAAGGATGACATTAGCCATCATTCCCATCTTATGTTTTAGATGACTTAGATACAAACTTCTTGCAATGGACTTACATATACTCACCTTCACAGGAGAGTTCTGAAACAGCTGTTTCTGGTCACATGCTTTTTGAGCACTGCAGGCATCTCTTGCTGAATAGAATTTGATGATTGCATAAAAACCAGGAGTGGCCCCAGGAGCATTTGGGAAGACTCGTACTGAATAGAGAAGGCCAAATTGGGAGAATACTGTGAACAGAGAATGCTGTGGGAGAGAAAAACCATGAAATCTTTAGCCCTGAAAACATTCAGGTTTGCTCTTTCCAAAAGCCATTACTTAAGCAACCAATGAAAATCCACATTGTCTTTAGACTCTACAAAACCCTAACCTGCCCTACTTCCCCCACCCCTCAAAACCTGGAACATACTCCTTCCTTACCCCTGCCTCTCAGAATCCTTAGCTTTCTCCAAGGCTTAGCTCAGGTGCCACCTTCCATGGGAAGCCTTCTTTGATTCTCCCTAGTGAACAATGTATGTACTCTTCTACTCAAGTTGCCTCTAATTTACTTCTCTGTTCAGGTATATTCTCTCTTCAGAGAAAAATAAGCTTCCTGAATTCAGGGGTATTTTTTCTCCAAGGATAGAATCATCACTCTAGTCAGAAGGTCCCACAAAGGAAATATAGTACAACCTCCTTTCCCTTCATTTTACAAATGAGGAAAGTGAGGCCCAGGGTGTTTATATTTGCTTGTCAAACTAGGCAGCTAGGTGGTGCAATATATTTCTAGGCCTGAAGTCAGGAAGACAGTTCAAATTCAGCTTCAGGAAGCTAGGCTTCAGAGGATACAGAGCCAGGCCTAGAAAGAGGGTCCTGGGTTCAAATTTGTTCGACCATGGGCAAGTCACTTAATCCCCTTTTACCTAGCCCTTACTGATTTTCTGCCTTAGAACAAAACAGAAACTTATAGTTAAAAAAACAATTAGCTTCAGACACTTTCTAGCTATGTGACCCTCCCTGGGCAAGTCACTGAACCTGTTTGCCTCATTCTCCTCAATTATAAAATGGGGATTAACACAAATACCTACCCCCCCCCCCCCCCCTGATTGTGGTGAGAATCAAATGAAATTAATGTAATACACTTAACACAGTGCCTGGCACAAAGTACGTACTGTACAAATGCTTATCCCCTTCCCTTTTCCACTTCTAAGGTCACCCAAACAGTAAGCAGAGGAGGCAGGATCCCAACCCAGGTTTTCTAACTCCTTCGCCAATGCTCCTTCACCTAAGTGCTTAACACAATATCTATTCCCAGTGAGTTGCACTGTGCCTGGTACACAGTAGGTGATCAAGCTCAATAGAGAGTAGCAATTTGAAAAACACGTTTCTTTGTGTCTCTGGTTAGGAACACCAGGAAGACAAAAGGGGAAAGAGCCCAAGAACTGAGTTCGAACTCGGCAGTCTATGGTCAAGTCTCCTTTACTCGAAGCCTCGATTTCCACAGCTGTAAAATAAGAGGCTGGTCTCCACGGTCCCTTCCAGCTAATCAGCAGCATAGGCAGCAGAGGACAGAGATGAGGCGAAGAAACGCGGAGGGCTGGGGAAACTGAGACAGGGAGCGAGGGAGACCGGATGTAGAAGCTAGTCACGTTCCTGGCTGTCTGACAGCTATCTGCATTCATTCCTCCCTCTTTCCTTCCTTTCCTCCCCACGGCCCCAGGCCCGGCTCACTTTCAGGGACTCGGGCCCGGGCCCGGGGTTCAGCTCCCACACAAACAGCGTCTTTTCAGAACCAGCAGGGATCGTGAAACTCAGTAGCTCAGCCATTCCCGCCGGCAGACTGCGCCTGCGCAGCGTGAGAGGTGGGGCTACTCCCCAGACTGCGCCTGCGCAGCACGAGGGGGTGGGAATGGGCCGCGTTCTGTAAGCTGCGCCTGCGCACCTCCGCCACCCGCCTAGTCTGTTGGAGAGATAGCGGTGAGTGGACCTACCGGTAAAGTGTTTATTCTAGCGCCTCCGCGGCTGAGGTCCGCCAGCGTTCGAAGCATCACCCACCCGGTGCTCTCTAAGGTCCTGGGCGAACGCCAGCCCAGCCTTCTTAATCCCAAGGACCCTTTTGTTAGTCTGGGAAGCCTAGGGACTCCTCAGGTTAATATTTTAAAACGCAACAAAGAAAATACAAAGAATTGCAAAGGAAACCAATCTGATTGAAATACTGTTCCCTCAGTAAACATTTAAGTGCCTTCTTTCCCTGGCACCGTGCCAAGCAGAGGAGACTTTCAGCTCCACTCCCGGAGATCCCGTCTGGGGCGGAGTCCATATGCAAACAACTTTTTCTTATACAAACAAGTTGGGGTAAACTAGGGGTTTAATTTCAGAGGGAAAGCTGTTTTAGAATTAAGGGAGTTTTTTTTTTTAACCCTTACCTTCTGTCTTAGCGTCATTTATAAGACAAGAGTGGAAAAGGCAAGACAATGCTAAGAAACTCCTTACTACCCAACTGTTGTCTAGGAATGTCCATTTTAGAAATAATTTATTACATATCTTAAAAATAAACTCAACTCTTACCTTCTGTTCTACTAACATTTCTAAAACAGAAGGGTCTAAACCAAGGGGATTAAGTATGACCCAAGGTCACACAACTAGGATGTGTCTGAGGTCAGATTTGAACCTGGAGTCCTCCCAACTCCAGGCCTAGCTTTCTATTCTCTGTGCTACCTACCTGCCCTTAGAATTAAGTTTTAGAAGTAATTGGAATTAACTAATTTTATAATTAAGAAGGCAGTTTAGAATTAAGGGAGGTTAGGAAAGGCTTCCTGTAGAAGGTGGGGTTTGAGATAATTTTGAAGGAAGCCAGGGAACCTAGGAGGAAGATGTAAGAAGGGAGAGTATTCCAGGCATGGGGGAAACTATTACAATGGGGGGGGGGAGGATGAAGGTGGTGATGGGTAATATTTAAATTAATCTCATTGCAATTGACTCAGAGAGGGAATAACAGCTGGATTCACTGGGGATATAGAATCCTCTCTTACCCTATTGAGCAGTAGAAGAGGAATAAGAAAGGGGGGTTGGGGAGGGGAGTACTATAATGAAGGGAGACGTTGGGATGATTAAAAGACCCTATAAAGAAGTAGGAGGGGAATAAGAAGAGGGGTGGTAGGAAGAGAAGTAATATAAGGAAGGAGGAAGAGGGGAGAGTACCATATTGATGTTGGAAGGATAGTAAGAAAAAGAAAATCCAAAACCAAATATCCTTGATGGAAACTGAATTTCCCAAGATCACAGTTAGTAAATGGCAAACTGGGATTCAAACCCAGTGCTCCTTTCACCATGCCGTCATGTGTAAGACAATAAGAAAATTGCTACTTACTAAATAACAAGCAGATATTATTGCATAGTTTAGTCCTAATAAGAGGAACATAAAGTACACAAATGTAGTAAAAACAGAATTTTCAGGACCCCGCAAGAAGTGAACATACCCTGAATTTATCTAGGACAAAGAAAGGATAGGGAAACTGCACTGCCTTGATTCTGCATTAGGGCCTGGATACCAGAGAATAGAGGAAGTCAAGTCAAGCAAGCATTTATTAGGCACTTAATAGGTGCAAGGAAGGAAATGTCAAACTACTGCAGTATCTCTAAGAAAATCTCAAATGGGATACAACTGATATGACTGAACATCAATATGTACAAAACACTGTGCTAAGCTCTGCTGTTGTCATGGCAGAATGGGTGGATTTGTTCCAATGGACATGAAGGTGGCTGAAGCAGCCGCCTTGGAGTGCTTAGAGCTTGACCAGACATCAAAGACACCAGTCATACACTAACTACATCTTGGGCCAACACCAGTCATCCTGACTTTTGTCTTGCCACCAGACTTGTGTGAATTTTAAAACTATTCCACCCTACTCAGACCGTACTTTAGAAGATTTGATTTAGTTATTTCCTGATTTGTAACAATGCAGATACTTGTTCTAACAGAATCAGGTCTTGGGAACTCTACATTGCTCCATCCTACTTAGTTTAACAAGGTCAGGAATGTCTTCACCTAAACTCAAGGATTAAGTATCTTAGAAGATGGCCTTCAACAGACATGTGTAGAAACAGCTGACAGACCCCTAGGCTGTCCTAAGTCAAGCTAAGCTAACATTAGTACAGATGAGATGCAGGAAAGTGACGTAAAACCATCTACATAGGGCAGGTCACTTCCTCTCTTTGGCCTCTTTCCCTGGAGAGGTGGCTCTGGCTGGCAGTGTGCTAAGTGTTCTGACATCTTGGCATGGTGGCAGCTATTTGTCTGGGTTTTGGCGGTGAGTTTACCCTTGAGCTGATTCAGGTTCAGGCATCTTGGCTGAGCCCTCTTGGAGTTCAGGCTGATTCCTTCCTCCTTTACTCTCCAAAACCTTACCTTCCTAGAGTCTCTGGTCTTCCTCCTGGCACAAGCCAGGCGGGAGAAATCCTACACCCTTTCCTTCTTCCTTCTTATTAATTTCTTTCCACTATATTAATTAAATCACCAAAAATTTCCAGCTGACTTGGTTTTTTTTTTAAATTTGGGATATCCATTGCTACCAATAATTAATATAGTTAGGTCACAACGCTAAAATTATCCTTTATACTTGGATGACTCTGGAAGAAAGAGTGAGGCTGACAAATCTGTGCAACTTTGCCTTACTTAAATCCAATTTACAAGCAAGGTAAGACTTTTACTGTGATGTCATTGGTCTTCTTCTAAAGGCCTTACTCATTGAATCCATTGTCCCTTTGTCCTTTCCTTTTCCTGGCTCAGTGGATTTTTCCTCGTATCTATCTTTTGCTCCTGCTGAATATGGCTAAGAGAATGTGGTCACATAATTGTGTTGGGTAAGAATTTATGATATCTAACATAATTCACTAATCTCTATTTTTTTCTTTCTGATGTACTCTCTATTATAACCCCCTACCAGTAGCTTTTCCTAACAGACATTTAGCTGATACAGTGAATAAAATGTTGGACCTCAAACCTTTACTAGCTGTGTGATCCTGGGTGAATCCTTTAACCTCTGTCTGCCTCAGTTTTCTCATCTACAAAATGGGGGTAATAATAGGAGCTACCTACCATGGTTGTGAAAGGATCAAATAAGTGATGTTTGTAAAGTGCTTTTCAGAAGTTCAAGTGTTATACAAATGCTAGTTATAATTATTATTTTCAAACTACCTATGCTGCCACCTACCCCTTTCCTCCAGAATAAGACCTTGTCTCATAATTTAGAGAAAAAAATTGAAGCCATTGGTTTTGAGTTCCCTTGCCTCAACAATTCTGTACTTCAAATCACTTTTGTATCATCCTCTGTTCTCTTCTTCTGTCTTTTTACTTATCCATGAGTGTGCTGTGTTCCCCTAGAAAATGGGTTCTAATGGGATTTGTGAACTTGTTTTTTAAAAAATAATTTGGTAATTGTATTTCATTATAGTGGGTTTCTTCTTTAATTATATGTGTTGTAATGCCTGAATTCTCAATTGAATTTGAGAGGCAGTATTTCTTAATTTTTAAGTTAGTTTATTAATTGACTACTCAAGAAAATCTAAACTATCCAGTGGACTCCCTCTATAATCCAAACTGAAGCCAAGGAGCAAGAGCAGGGCAAAAGAGAGAATGAGTTCCTGTGGTTGTAAGCCCTTGTGATGTCACCACTCGGTTCCTCTCCAAGGTATTTCTTTTTTTTTTTTAAACCCCTACCTTCTGCCTTGGAATCAATACTGTATATTGGCTTCAAGGCAGAAGAGTGGTAAGGGGTAGGCAATGGCGGTGAAGTTACTTGTCCAGGGTCACTCAGGTCGGAAGTGTCTGAGGTCACATTTGAACCCAAGACCTCCTGTCTCTAGGCCTGGGTCTCAATCCACTTAGCCACCCAGATGCCCCCTCCAAGACTTTTCTGATTGGAAAATTGTCACTGAGAACATGGGCCTAGTGACTCCGACTCTTCCTGCATTGCTTCATCACAGGAAGAAGGGGATCTTAAGAATACCAAGAAGTCCCTTCCTCCACCTCACCATGTGTTTGGGTTAATATGGCTGCCTATGGCATGGCTGCATTAATGTAATCTTTCAAGTGGGTCAAGTAGCTGCTTAGTTCTTCTCCAAATTCTGTTATCCTCAACAAAGATCTCAACAAAAGGAACACCTAACCCAGTTTCATAGCCTGGAAAAGACACCTTTGTGACTTCACTTTAGAATCAAACAGTTTTTTAGGGACTAAAGAGAAAATTATTTCACAAAAAAGATCCCAATTCAATATTAATTTTCCACATTATTTTACTTTATTCTCTTAGGGACAGACAGAGTAGTTCATATTCAGAATTAGGACAAAATGAGACCTTTGAACTGAATAAGTTAATTTAGGTAGAATTGTCATTTTAATTATATTAGCCCTAGCCTAGAAAGGTTATTCAACAAGGATACACTAACACTTAGGGTAGATGAAGTCACCCTACCACTTGCCTCCAGAGGGAAACAGGTCTGGTCAGTAAAAGATAGTTTGGTTGCTCAATAGTCTTGGGACATATACCGAATCTGAAGGGTTCTAGTCCCATGTAGGTAGGTCTTTTTATACCCTTGGGTAACCAGGAAGCCACTGTCTTTATAGCCAGAGGCTAACAGGAAGCTACAAGTTTAATGTAGCTTAAATCTCACTCCATCCCCAAGTCAATCAAGTCCTTGCTCTGTTTTCTTTTGGAATCTAAGTCATATTGGGAGAGTTTGGTACAGATAGAAGAATCCTAGTTGATACTGGACTGGCCACATATGTATTTAAAAACATTATTCTAGGGAGTTTTCTTCTTTTTCTTCTTAAAAATTTATTTTTAAGGTATTTTTCCATGGATCCGTAATTCACGTTCTCTCCCTCTCCAATTCCCTCCTCACTCCTGGAGCTGACAAGTAATTCCCCAGGGTTATACATGTATTATCACTACTATCACTATTCATTTTTGGAATAGATTAATCTTTTAAAACCAAAACCCCAAATCATATACTCATATAAACAAGTAATACATCATATGTTTTTCTTCCACATTTCTATTCACATACTTCTTTCTTTAGATGTTGTAAGAATTAGTGGGGGGAAGCTGGGTAGCTCAGTGGATTGAGAGTCAGGCCTAGAGATAGGAGGTCTTGGGTTCAAATATGGCCTCAGACACTTCCCAGCTATGTGACCCTGGCCAAGTCTCTTGATCCCCATTGCCTAACCCTTACCACTCTTCTGCCTTGGAACCAATACATAGTGTTGATTCCAAGATGGAAGGTAAGGATTTAAAATAAAAAAGAAATAAAATTAGGTTTGACTCAATATGAGAATTATAAAAGTGAGATTGTGGTCACCATTTATAAAATATTAGCTCTTATGTAAAAAATGACTGTTAGCAGCTTTTATTTACAACAAGGCAGAGATATTGAAAGTGGGAAATGTAGGAAGGAGACAGAGCCTTGTCTAGCCTACCAGCCTAAGTGCTGACCCAGTGAAATCTAGCTCAGCACCCCCGGAAAGGGCTCTCTCAAGTCCCAATTTCCAAGTGGAAGTTGAGGTGGCATTGTAGTATTAGAAATTACTTTTGAAGACTGATATATATTAATTAAAGGTCGCCAAGGAATTCAATTATGAAATTCCTAAATGAAACACTCAAGTCAGAATGGAGTTTTAAGGTAATTTAATTACAACAGGAGTAAGAAAATATGAGAGAGAGAGACAGAGAGAGAGAGACAGAGACAGAGAGAGAGAGAGAGAGAGAGAGAGAGAGAGAGAGAGAGAGAGAGAGAGAGAGAGAGAGAAAAGGAGAGAGTGAGAGAAGGAAAGAGGTTAACTCTACCTCTTGACTCAGGCTGAGCCAGAGGGAGTGTTAGGCCTTGGAGGGCCAAGGCAGGGAAGGGAGTCAGTCCTTATCACTCATGTGACTGATTTGAAGGAAAGCTGTCTGTGGGCCTCCTCCCAGCTCGAGCTCCAGGATCCCACTGGCATCTAGCCTTGTCCACAGGAAGTGAGCGAACTCCAGAGGCTGTTCTCTGCCTCACTTCCTGTGCCTCACACATGCCAATGGTGGCTCAAGCTTGGCTTAGGTCAGCCCAGGGGGGCAGTTAGTTGTTTCTGATTTGTCATTGGCTAGCACATGCCCATGTAGTGTGGGTCTGCACATTCTTGGGTGTTAGACCAAGCAAGATGGAGGAAATTTAAAAATCATAGCATCTTCAAGCCAGAAATCCACCAACACAAGCCTCTTCCTTCAGCTTGAGTCATTTACCCAGCAAGCTTCTTCAGCATAGAGAGCTCTAGTCAAGGACAAGTCTAGGACAAAATGACTACCTCTAAGCCAGGCTAACCAACACAGAATGAATCCTAGCTCAGTTCTCCAAGGCAGAGTGAGTCCATGAATACTCTGGCCTGCCTTTTAAAAGCAGTATTCTTGAAGTCACTTCCTGTCACTCCCCAATTTCATGGGAACCAATCACAGCCTCCCAATTTGCTTAGCATTGCCCAGGGGAGGTCAGTGGACTTTGGAGGTATGAGCTTTCTCCAGTAAGTGACTGAACTCTCTTACTTAATGGTTAACTAGGTGCTAAACAGGGAGTATTTTAAGGTCTTGATTTGATTAACTTAAAATCGACAAAGGGAAAGTTAATTCTATCTTCACAATGTGGAAGGCATTCTTTCTCATGAGTCCCTCAGGATTGTCCTAGATCATTGCATTGCTTTTAGTAGCACAGTCTATTATATTTGTTTGTCCCATAATGGTTCAGTTACTGTTCTGGTTCTGCTCATTTCATTCTGTCTCAGTTCATGGAGATCTTCCAAGTTTTTTATAGAAATCAAGCAGTTCAAAATTCCTTATAGTATAATAGTATTCCATCACCATCATATGCCACAAATTATTCAGCCATTTCCCAATCAAGGGACAACGCCTCTTTTTCCAATTTTTTTGCCATCACAAAAAACATGGTTTTAAATATTTTTGTACAAACATTTTTTTATCTCTTTGGGGGTACAAACCTCTACTGGTATGACTGGATCAACGGGCATGCATTCTTTTTAAAGCCCATTGGGCATAATTCCAGATTTTCTTCCAGAATGGTTAGACCAATTCATAACTCTACCAGCAATGGATTAGTGTCTCAATTTTGCCACATCTCCTCCAACATTTATTATTTTCCTTTACTGTTGTACTGGCCAATCTGCTAGGTGTGAGGTGGTACCTCAGAATAGTTTTGATGTGCATTTCTTTAATTAGGAAGGATTTATGTGTTTATTGATAATTTTGATTTCTTTATCTGAAAACTGCCTCTTCATATCCCTTGACCATTTGTCAATTGGGGAATGACTTGATTTCTTGTATATTGGCTTAGTTCCTTATATATTTGGGAAATTAGACCTTTGTCAGAGAATTTTGTTATAAAAATTTCCCCCCAGTTTGCTGCTTCCATTCTAATTTTGGTTACATAGGTTTTGTTTGTACAAACCCTTTTTAATTTAATGTAATCAAAATTATTCATTTTATGTTTTGTAATGTTCTTTATCTCTTGCTTGGTCTTAAATTCTTTCCTTTCCCATAGATCTGACAGGTATACTATTCTAGGTTCACCTAATTTACTTATAATTTCCCTCTTTATATTTAAGTCATTTACCCATTTTGAATTCATCTTAATATAGGGTGTGAGATGTTGATCTAAATCTAATTTTTCCCATACTGTTTTCTGATTTTCCCAGCAGTTTTTGTCAGTGAGTTCTTGTCTCAAAAGCTGGGATCTTTGGGTTTATTAAATACTAGTTTGCTGAGGTCATTTACCCCTAAGTCTATTTATTCCATTGATCCACTCTTCTGTCTCTTAGCCAGTACCATATTGTTTTGATGAGCACTGCTTTATAGTATCATTTAAGATCTGATACTGCTAGGCTAACATCCTTCACATTTTTTTCATTAGTTCCCTTGATATTATCAATCTTTTGTTCTACCAGATGAACCTTGTTATAATTTTTTCTAATTCTATAAAATTTGATAGTTTGATAGGTATGGTACTGAATAAGTAAATTAATTTAGGTAGGATTGTCATTTTTATTATATTAGCTTGTCCTATCCATGAGCAATTGATGTTTTCCCAGTTGTTTAGATCTAGTTTTATTTGTGTGGAAAGTATTTTGTACTTGTGTTCATATAATTCCTCTACGCAGTTTTCTACACCTCACACCTATCAGGTTGGCTAACATGACAGAAAAGGAAAATAATAAATGTTGGAGGGGATGTAGCAAAATTGGGACATTAACATACTGTTGGTGCTGTCATTCAACTATTCTGAAGAGTGATTTGGAACTATGCCCAAAGGGCTTTAAAACTGAATTTACCCTCTGATTCAGCAATACCACTATTAGGTCTGTATCCCAAAGAGATGAAAAAAGGGGGGACAGGACCTGCTTATGTAAAAATATTTAGAACAGCTGTTTTTGTGGTGGCAAAGAACTGGAAACTGAGGGAATGACCATCAATCAGAGAATGGCTGGACACGTCGTGGTGTATGATTATAGTGGAATGTTATTGTGCTATAAGAAATGATGTGAAGGATGATTTAAGAAAGACCTGGAAAGATCTGCATGAGTTGATGCAAAGTGAAATGAGCAGAACCAGGGGAACATTGTACACAATAACAGCAACCTTATGTGATAAACATTTATGAATGACTTAGTCATTCTTAGCAATAAAGTGATCTAAGAAAATCCTTAGGAATTGATTATGAAAAATGTCATCTGCCTCCAGAGAAAGAACTGCTGGAGTCTGAATGCAGATGAGACATCCTACATTTGACTTTATTTCTTTTCTTTCATTTGTTTGAATTCTCTTTCATGAAGATTTCTTGCTGTATACAGGAGGGAGGAGAGGAGGGTGAGAATTTGACTTGAACTGAGAGAAAATGAAGGTTAAAAATTGTTTTTTTTTCATGTAATTGAGTTAAAAATAAAACATTAGTAAATTAAAAACAGTATTCTGAGAAAGGATCCATAGGCTTTATCAAATTGCCAAAGGAGTTTGTGATACAAGAAAAGTTAAGAACCTTTCCCTAAAGGGATGTGAAAGCCTTGAATACAAGGGTTGTCTCACTTCTGTATTTTTATCTACATCACCAAGCCAGAATGTAGTTCAATTGTTCAATCATGTCTGACTCTTTCTCATAGTATAGCATGCTAATAATGTCCATGTGGTTTTCTTGGTAATTGGGGTAGTTTGCCATTTCCTTCTCTGGCTTATTTTATAGGTGAGAAAACTGAATCAAAGAAGGCTAAATTACTTGCTCAGGGTCATATAGCTAGCAAATATCTAAGACCAGATTTGAACTCAGGTCTTTCTGATTCTAGGCATGGCACTCTCTCCACTGAGTTACCTAACTGCCTTAATAAATGTTAATTGATGGCAAAGAATTGGAAATTGAGGAAATATCCATCAATTGGGGAATGGCTGAACAAATTATGGTATATGATTATGATGAAATACTATTGTGCCATAAGAAATTATGAGCGGGATGATTTCAGAAAAAACTAGAAAGATCTACTTGAACTGATACAGAATGAAGTGAGTTGAACCAGGAGAACATTGCACAGGTATCCCTTCTACATCTCACCTTTCTCCATTGAGATTCGGATATATTTTGGGTCACTGTAATTAACCAACATTCAACTTCTTCATTTCAAATTATATTGCAGAGATATACTATATTTAGCTTTCCCCTGATTGTAACACCCCCCCCTCACTTTTTTTTTTAAAGATATTTTTCTTCTGTCTTTATTATGGATTTTGTGAAGATTGGATTTGGCTATCTCCTGATTGTAATAATGAAGATACTTAGATCTTTCTTTATTGTGATGACTAAATTGTAATCCCCTGATTGTAACAGTGAAGGTACTTAGTTCTTCCTTTACTGGGGAGATGACACAAGAGAAAAAGATCTTTAAAAAGAGGAGGAAAAGCCAGAAGAAGACATTCGGATATATTAGATTCGAGATTCGAGGAGATTGAAGAGCTTTCTGACTTGGAGGAGAGACTGGAAGATGGACACTTGAGGAGGGACTGGAAGACAGACACCCAGATTTCTTTCCCTTTACACCCAGATTTCTTTCCATTTAGACAGTCACCATTGGTGAGTGAAAGGCTGACTTAGGAACCCTGCCTTTCTTGGAGGTGCAAAAACCTCTGAAAAAGGCCCATTGTCTTGAGACTCTTTTCCTCTTTTCCCTGATTAGGGCCTTCAGTATTTCTACCTGGCTGAAAGGAAGCTGGAGTTTCTTCTCTCTCTCTCTCTCATTCCTTAATATCTTCCTTCTATTGTAAATAAAACTACCATAAATTCATTTTACTTTAGTAATTCATTTTGGGATTTAGAAATTAAATCCCTGGTAACCACCTACATAAATATTCAGAGTCAAACCACAATTAATTTGAACAATTTCTAGTAAAACTAGATGGCATAGTATATGAATAATGTGCCAGGCCTAAAGTCAGAAAGACTCATCATCTGAGTTCAATCTGGCCTCAGACACTTATTAGTCATGTGACCCTGGGCAAGTTGCTTAACCTTCTTCTCAGTTTCCTCATGTGTAAAATGAGCTGGAGAAGGAAATGGCAAACACCTCTAGTATCTTTGCTAAGAAAACCCCATATGAGGTCGTGAAGAGTTGGATATGAGTGAAAACAACTGAACAAATACTCCCTAACCATTTGTAAAACTAATTGATATTGGAGAGATAGCAACTGGATAAATAATATTGAGGAGAGATCATCTGGTCATCTTGATGTTGGAAAAATGATAGCCAATAATTGATAGTGAAGGAACATATAAGACAGAGACTTAGGAACTAAAAAACAAAAACAAAAAAACAACCCTAACTACTCAAGATTACCATTAGGACCTTAAAGGGAGAAGTAGCTAGACTTATCTGTCCAGGACTTGGAGGCAACCTCATAAATTCAAGGAGACTAGAACTCCTCTCTCGTTCCATTAAGAGGTGACACTGATTGTGTTAGTATATGAGGCAGGGTTTTTTTGTTTGTTTGTTTGTTTGTTTGTTTTTTGTGAAAGTGAATGAACACACACACACAAAAATTAAACCCTTACCCTCTGTCTTGGAGTCAATACTGTGTATTGGTTCCAAGGCAGAAGAATGGTAAGGGCTAGGTAATGGGGGTCAAATGACTTGTCCAGGGTCTTTGAGGCCAGATTTGAACCCAAGACCTCCCATCTCTAGGCCTGGCTTTCAATCCACTGAGCTACCCAGCTGCCTGGGTATACCCTGAATGAACACTTTTGCCCAGTTTAACAGCCTTTTTTTTAGTTCTCATCCATCTCTCTTCAGCCTCTGACATTGTTAATCACTCTCTTCTCTTGGATACTCTCTCCTCTCTAGGTTTTTGTGACACTATACTCTCCTGACTCTCCTCTTACTTATCTTATTGCTTCATCTCAGTCTCCTTTGTTGGATCTATATCTCTGTTAACTGTGAGTATTCCATATGATTCTGTCCTGAACTCTCTTCTCATCTCCCTCTCTACTATTTCACTTGTTAATCTTCTATGAATTTGTTATCATCTCTCTCAAGATGATTTTCAGATCTATTTATTCAGGCTTATCCTCTCTCTAGACCTCAATTTACCTGTTACCAATGACCTATTAACTATTAAAAACTGGATGTCCTGTAAACATCTCAATCTTAATAAGTTCAAAACAAAATTAATTATCAAATACTCTCCTCACCCCATTACTGTTGAGGGTACCATTATCCTTCCAATTGTCTAAGCTTGAAACCTTAGTGTTATTCTCTTCTAATTTTTAATCACCCCACAATATCCAATCTGCTGCCATCTTGTCTTTTTTTTTTTTAACTTTACAACATCTCTCATATATATTCCCTTCCCTTCAATGATACACCTTGGTGTAGGCCTTCCTTCATCACCTCACAATTAGACTATTACATGAATGCTGGAGGGGATGTGGCAAAATTGGGACATTAATCCATTGCTGGTGGAGCTATGAATTGATCCAGCCATTCTAGAGGGCAATTTGGAACTATGCCCAAAGGGCACTAAAAGACTGTCTGCCCTTTGATCCAGCCATTGTGCTGCTGGGTTTATACCCCAAAGAGATAATAAGGAAAAAAGTCATGTACAAGAATATTTATAGTTGCGCTCTTTGTGGTGTCAAAAAATTGGAAAATTAAGGGATGCCCTTAGATTGGGGAATGGCTGAACAAATTGTGGTATATGTTGGTGATGGAATACTATTGTGCTCAAAGGAATAATAAACTGGAAGAATTCCATGGGAACTGGAATGACCTCCAGGAAGTGATGCAGAGTGAGAGGAGCAGAACCAGGAGAACATTGTACACAGAGACTGATACACTGTGGTACAATTGAACATAATGGACTTCTCCATTAGTGGCAATGCAGTGTTCCTGAACAACCCGGAGGGATCTATGAGAAAGAACACTATCCACATTCAGAGGAAATACTGTGGGAGTAGAATCATGGAAGAAAAACAACTGCTTGATTACATGGGTGGAGGGGGATATGATTGGGGATATAGACTCTAAACAATCACCCTAGTGCAAACATAACAATATGGAAATAGGACTTGATCAATAACACATGTAAAACCCAGTGGAATTGGAGGGGTTGGGGGAAGGGAGGGCAAGAACATGAGTCTTGTAACCAAGGAAAAAAATTCTAAATTGACTAAATAAATTTTTTTTAAAAATTAGGCTATTACAATAGTTTTCTCTTTGAGTGAGACAGTGCAGGGCACAGGTGAAATATAAATCCTAATCATCAGCTTTTTATATGGTAGTCCTTTTCTGCATTTCAGTCTTCCTCTTGACTCTACTGGTACTGTTATATTTAAATTAATAACTTCAGGTTCTTATTTTCCATAGAGTTTATTAATAATTACTTGAAATAGAGAAAGCAGATATATAGAGATTTAAGCCTAATCTAACCTAACCTAACCCTGACTATGTGGTTTTCCACTTGGCTGTCTCTATCAGCCATGGTCCTTCCTCACTACCTCCAAGGGAATAGAGAGAGTGGGCTTGTCTCACCCCACACCTTTATCCTTTCTCTTGAACCTGGACCTGTAACCTTTAGTTCCGAGTCATGTTCCTAGGGCTCTTCACCTGTGACCTCTGTTTGGAGCATTCATGTGACATCCAGGCACACAAATGGGATGGGTCTGAGAGAAGAAAGTTCATGACCCTGGGAGGAAGGGGTTCCCTTTACACAGTACTGAATGATCTGGTTACACTGGCCGCCTTGTTCAAATATGATACCCCTGAGTCTCATGACTCCATTGTTTTTTCATTGGTTGTCCCCCATGTCTGCAATGTCTTCCATCCTTTCACCTTTTCTGCCTGGCTTCCCTGGCCTCCTTTAATATTATGATTTTCCCCAGAATCGTCCTCTCCCCAAACTGCTAATGTTTTTCCTCTGAAATTACCTCCTATTTATACTATCTACACTTTTCTTATATATATATGTTTTTTGATGTTGTTTCTTACATTAAAATTTGAGGCATTTGAGAGAATCAGTTCTCTTGATTCTATCCTATAGCAAGAAAATGCATGGTTGTTAGTTTGGTCTCAAGCCACTAGGGGGAAGCTCCAACACACTGAAATGTGTCTGAACATCAGCTCCTTGTCCAGCCTTTTCTGTGGCTCTATAGGAAGGATTGAGGCCTATGGGGTATTCAGGGAAGACGAGAACTTCTGGTATGAAAGCTTGCCAAGTCCTTTTCAGGGTTGCTCATTCATTTTTGGTGTCCATCACTCATGTGTATCCTCAAGAAGTCATAGCATGGGCAGCAGCCATTCCCCAATAAAACCATCTTGGCAGATAGGCTAAACCAGACTGAAATAAACCATCAAACCTGTTGGTGAGTTAAGGGATGTCTGCTCTAAGCATGTGAAGACTTCCCCTGACAGAATGGGCAGGTGAGAGCACTTTGTTCCAATAGTCACAAAGGTGGCTGAAGCAGATGTTGGGGGGAGCTTAGAGCTTGGTCAGATGTGGAAGATGCTAAAGTCATCCTCTGCATCCTGGGCCAGCCCCAGTTGTCCTGACTTTTTGTCTTGTTGCTGCACTTGGATGACTCTGGAAGAGAGAGAGGGGGAAGCTGATGACTGAGCAACTCTGGCTCACTGAAGTACAAAGTCAGGACATTACCCATGATGTCACTGGTCCTTTTTCAGAATGAAGGATGAAAAACTACATGTTCATGCAGACCTCACGGGGCAGCGGTCTTCACTATGGATCTGGTGCTTACCCTTCTTATTTGAGTATTCATAGTAAGAATTGAGATGACTTAAAAGTCCTACTCTGGCCCCAAACCTGTCATCATCATTATTCTGGCTAATATCTATATCTGTCTATAGGTATGGGTCTATATCAATCTGTGGGTCAGGCACTATGCTAAGCATTTTACAATTATTATTTCATTTAATTGGACAGCCCTGGGAAGTAGGTGTTATTATCCCCATTTTACAGATGAGGAAACTGAGGTAAACAGGGGTTAAGTGAATTTACTAGGGTTCCATATTTAATAAATGTAAATGTTTCAATTTAAGACTTTCTAGATTCTAGGCCCAGTGCTCTGTGCACTATGGTGCCACCTACCTGCTGCTATCATCTCATTCATCTGAACTGACAATGTAGCATTTTTAAAAATTGCATTTACTCCCAAAAGAGCATTTGTTCATGAGCTAGTCAGTTAATAAATATTTATTAAATGCCTACCATGTGCCAGGCTCTGTGTTAATTGATGGAAATACAATGAAAGGCAACAGACAGCCTCACTGCCTTTGTGGGGCTCATAGTCTGATGGGGAAAACAATATGCAAACCACTATATGCAGAGCAAATTGGAAAGTCAACAGAATGGAGATACTAGAATTAAAAGACATTCCAATAGAAGATAGGTTTTAGCTAGGAAGAAAATGGGGACACTCGAAGGCAGAGATAATAAGTGGGAGAGAATTCTAGGCATGGGGGACAGTTGGAAAAAAGAGCTCAGATTTGGGAGATGGAGAGGGTTGTTCAAAGAAAAGCAAGGGGGCTGATGTAACTGGATTTTGGAGTGTGTACTGGAGAAGTGGGAGGGAGATAAGTTATAAGGGACTTTGAATGCTAAATAGAAGATTTAGTATTTGTTCTTGGAGTCAATAGGGAAAAACTGGAGGTGTTTGAATGGGGAGGGAGAAGGTGTGACATGGTCAGACTTTAAAAGATCAATTTTAATAGCTGAGTGGAAGATGGATTGGAGTGGGGAGAGACTCGAGGCAGAAAGGTCAACCTGTAGGCTGTTGCAAGGTGTGAGGTGATGAAGATATGCACCAAGGATGGTTGCAATATGAGGTGAAAGAGTGGTCTGTGGGTTAAATGGATCATGGTTGTAGGTGTTACAAAAGAGATGCTATAAAAGCAATAGACTATACTTGGGTGTGGAGAGGAGAAAGAAAGTGAAGAGTCAAGAATGATACCTAAGCTATGGATTTGGATGACTAGAAGTGTGATGGTGCCCTTGACAGCAAGAGAGAAGTTTGAAAGTGGGGAGGATTTAGGAGGAAAGATAATGAGTTAAGTCTTGGATCTGCTGAGTTCAAGATATCCACAGGAGGTCCATTCTGAGATACTTAATGGTCAGTTGGAGATGTAAGTCTGGAGGTTACATCTGGAGATGTAAGTCTGGAGAAGAGTTAGAACTGGAGAAGTAGATCTGAAAATCATTAGCATAGAGATGATAATTTAATCCACAGGAACTTCTGAGATCACCAAGTGAACTAGTATTGAGGAAGAAGAGAAAAGATTTCAGGTCAGGTAACCAGGGGTGTGTTGGTAAATGTTTAACAACTAAGTCTCTGGGGGAAAAGTGCCACCATCACATTTAAATTTAATCTGTATCATTAACATTTTCTCCAACACTTTATTAAATGATGGAGAAAACAAAATAAATCAAGCCTTGATTTATTTGGGGATTTCTGGTATAAATGCTCACACTGAAAATTTAACAATCTGCTCTCACAAAATCTATAAGCTGGTCAAGTGCACACTCCTGGGGATACCTACCTTTAGCAGATATAACTTAGATGAAGATCCAGTAAAGGAAACTGAGAAGAAGCAGTTACATAGGTAGGAAGAAAATTAGGAGAGAGAAGTGTCACAGAAACCTAGAGAGAAGAGTATCAAGGAGAAAAGAGTGATTTATAGTATCTAAAAGCCGCAAAGGGGTCAAGTATGGTGAGGATTGCTGGCCACCCCCAATGCACCTCTATCATATTCATCCTTAGGTGATAGGGTGTCAGAATGACAAATGGATCAATCATCTTAGCAGGGAAGAGTGATGATTGCCCAGTTGGCCAGAGGGCAGGGTTGTCCAGAAGGGAGAGAAGGAAGAGAAGAAATGTCTCATTTCAAGACAGATTCTTGTTGGCCATCCTGTCCTGAAGATCATATCAGTGCTTACCATATATTATCCTTACTTGAAGCAAATACAAACTAACTTAGAAACAAGAGGCTTCCATCTTTGAAGGGTACTCAAGCATATGCCAGTCTTTTCAGTGTGGCCTTTAAGTGACAAGGCTGGGTCAGGTTGATTGTGTGCTTAGACATCCATCTGAATGTTGGCTGAGTGCTACCCATATACCCCTGCTTATTATGAGGAATTGAGCAGTACCTGTCTTAGAAGTGACTCACAGCTATGAATGGAGCTTTCCTACAAGTCCACTCCAAGTTTGCATCTCCTGTAAAAATTAAAATTAATGTGCAATAATAAAAATATCATATTTTTAGAGATTTATTAAATGATCATTAGAAGTAGAGGAATAAAAAGGTAACAAACAAAAACCATGTGCCCAAGGCTAATCAGTCTTTTTAAAATTGCATTTACCACCACAATGCTCGCCAACAGGAAGCCAAAGTGGCAGAGCAAGACTGCCCACCAAATTTATCCCCTGCCTACAGGAAGTGTGTAATGACAGGAAGTCAGTGGGCTCCTGGGAAATGCATTTCTTTTTTAGGGTAACAGTTTTTCAGTTATACACTCCCAGGGGTATTGACCTGTCTGATCATGATCTCTGTTCTCCATTATTTGGCTCTGCGAAATTTTTGGTTGTTTTCTAAACTTTCTCCTGAAATTAGATGAAGATTGGGGATTCCCCATGGAGGAGAATTGATTTATCCAAAATTATGGTGTCTTACTGATTGGTATCTCCAGCTCTGAATATCAAGTGGAAAAGGAGAGTTCTCTGTGACTGAGCCAAAGGTAGCTGTTAGGGAAGCTAATTAACATAGGTGACTACCATGATGGTGATCATGCTCTTCCAGAAGGCCACGTCCTGCCATATTTGGTAAAATGCCAGCTGTGTTGCTCATCTTCAGACCTTTTAAAGTAATTGTCCTGCCCCAGGAGACATGCTTATTTTTGTATCCATTCTGTTAACTTGAGATGTGAAACATAGACTTGTTCACTGAGCAGAGACCATGGGGTGTCTGGGGGAAGTGGGGGAAGAATGCCTACAATTTTCCCTTTTATGTTTATGAGTATGTTTGCCTGAGGATAGTTCATAAACAGCAGTGGCCAGAACAATGCCATCTATTCTGAGCATCTTTTTTAACTGCATGAAGGTTTAGATCCAGAGCTTAATAAATTCAATAAAAAGAAAAGAAAAAAAGTTAAAGATTGAAAAAAATTTAATTTGACAACCAAGAGATCATTGGTAACTTTGGGAGAGAGCAGTTTTTGGTGAGTGGTAAGGTTGGAAGCCAGAGTCAAGAGAAGAAAGGGAGGCATCTGTTTTAAATATATTGTAAATTCAAGTATTTTAGCTACAAAAGGGAGGAGAAATATACAGTGGTTGCTAGTAGATATAGATGGTTCAAATGAACGTTTTTCAGGGATAGGAGGAACATGGGTATCTCAAGAGGCAGTAAAAATATAGACAGGGAGAGACTGAGGATGAGTGAGTAGAGATGATAGAGGAGGGTATATCCTGGAGAAGACAGTTTTGAAAGGGATCACATGCATCTAGAGGGGATCTGCCTTTGCAAGGAAAAGAGCTACTTCTTCATGTGAGACAGTGGTAAGGACAAGATAGAGACAGAAGGCAGCTGGGTGATGTGAAATGATGATGAGGAGATAATATAGTCTCAGTGAATAGCCTCAATCTTATTAGTGAAATATCATTCAAAGTCCTTAGCTAAGAAAGTGGAAGCTGGGGGAGATTTGAGGAGGGATGAAAAGGTTTGGGAGTACTGCTGTGTTAAGAGGAATAGTGAGTTAGTTAGGGTAGTACAGATTGCCTTGCAGCAGTGAGGACTCAGCTGAGATTTTTTTTTTCCAGTTGAGATAATGTAATGAATAACCCACCGCTGATATTTCAAGAAGAGAGAGGGAAAGCTGATTCCCAGGAAGATCCTTTAGGCAACAAAATCTTAAGCTGGCCTTAAGATTTATCTTGGATTCCTTTCCCAGGCCATCTTTGATTTGAGAGAGGTTTGAACCATCCTAAAAGGTTTTCTGTTCCTGTCTTCAGAAACCACTAAGAAGACAGACAGTGAGTAAAGACCAAACCTTTGCTTTGTGGGCAATTTGAGATTTCCCCCCATTGCCAAGAAACTGGTAGGCCCAGACAATTTAGGCCTACCAGGGCCAATCTGCTTGCAGGCAAGGTATAGATATATAAGTTAATAATTTCCCTTAGTGGTAGATTAGTCAGCTTAGCATTTCCTTTGGGTTTTAACAGTTAGCTGGTAAGGAGAGAGTGTAACTTGGAAGACCAGAAGACTGGGCTGTGAGGTCCAATTAGAGGGAGAGGGAAAGCTTCTTTAGAAGATATAATTTGACAGGGACTCCTTTTTATTTTTTAATCTTTTTATATTTAATTTTATACAAATAAATATATTTTTATAGAAATCCTTGCTCTCCAAACTAATTGTGTGTTCTGGCCTAGTCAGTAAAGTAATTGAGGTATAACCAGCAAATACCTCAGTACCAACCTCTCAACTGACATTTATTTCTTCAGTATATAACATAGCATCCCTTGAAGTGATGTCATATATGAAGTGGGCCATAAGACAATTACTGGGAACTAGATCAAGCCAGGGCAACACTCAATCCCTCCTTCTCCTTCTCAATATCCAATCAGTTTTCCACCCTAATTTATGTTTTTATTGTCTTTTTCCTGGACTACTTCTCATTGGGACCCCTTTTGTCATTCTCTTGTCCAACTCATACTTGATATATATCTGCTAAAATATTTTTCCTAAAGAGATATGAGGTGCCTCTTCTCAATTTTGTAGAGGTGGGCAGTCCATGGGTGCAGAATATAGAATATAATGTTAGATTTTTTTCAATGTATTGACTGATTTCTAGTTCAATATTAGGAAACCTATCAGCATCATTGACTATATCAATAATAAACCCAGCAGAAATCATATGATTATCTCAATAGATGCAGAAAAAAGTTTTTGGCAAAATATACCACCAATTCCTATGAAAAATACTGGAGAGTATAGGAATAAATTGAGTTTTCTTTAAGAAGATAAATAGTTTCTCCTCAATCGGTGAATGCCTGAACAAATTGTGGTATATAATGGTGATAGAATACCATTGTGCTATAAGGGATGATGAACAAGATGATTTCAGAAAGAGCTGGAAAGACCTACATGAAGTGATGGAGAGTGAAATAAGCAGATCTAGGAAATCATTACATACAGTAACTGCAATATTATGGAATGATCAACTATGATAGACTTTGCTACTAACAGCAATACAATGATCCAGGACAATTCTGAGGGACTTATGAAAAAGGATGTTACCCATCTCCAGAGAAAGAACTGTGGGAGTTAGAATGCAGATGAAAACATACAACTTATCACTTGTTTATTTGGCTACATGTTTTGGGTTTTATAAGATTATTCACTTACAAAAATGAATAATATGGAAATATCTTTTATGTGATAATATGTATATATACATACATACATATATATATATATATTTTTTTTATATATATATATATATCCCAGATTGAATTGCTTGTCAACTCTGGGAGGGGAAAGGGAAGAAGGGAGGGAGACAATATGAATCATATAACTTTGGAAAATTTAAGTGGAAATTTGGTATTAAAATAAAACAAAGACAAAACATTAAAAAAATAAAAGTGATAGTTCTTTCACAAAAAAAGATAAGTTTCTATTTAAAACTGTCAACAAACATCTGTAATGGGGATAAGCTAGAAGCCTTATCAATAAGATCAAGGTTGAAGCAAGGATTCCCATTATCATCAATGTATTGATTTCTTTGGCTGATTTTTTCTCTCTTTTTCCTATTTTTCTTTTTTGTTGTTGTTGTTTAGTTTTGTTGTTGTTATGAAGGGTAGATCTCTGGAATGGGAAAGGAGAGGTAGTCAGGGAGAAGTTTGGACAATGTGAAAAAGTATATTGATAACATTTTATTTTTTAAAATAATATTCATTCTCTCTAAAGCAAAGGTCTGGTCACATTGACATTCTGCTTAAACACCTTCAGTGGCTCCCCATTACTTCTAGGATTTACTAAAATATCCTTATCTTGGCATGTAGGTTGTGTTGTGGACTATACATGTAGTCAGGAAGACTTGGACATTCAAGCAGACAGGAAGACTTCAGTTCACATGTGACCCTTATTAGCTATGTAATCCTAGGCAAATTGCTTAACTGCTATATGCCTCAGTTTCCTTAGCTGTAAAATAGGGGGTGATAACAGTGGTATAGTAGATAAAATGATGGGCCTGGAGTTAGGAAGTTTTGAGTTTTCAGATACTTACTAGCTATGTGATTCTGGGCAACTCCTTTTAGAGGTACCTCAGTTTCCTTACCTGGGAAATGGGAATAATAATAATAGCTACCTACCTCCCAGGATTGTTGTGAAAATCAAATGAGATAATAATTGCAAAGCATTTAGTACAGTGTAAGCACTACATAAATGCTAATTTTTGCTATAAAAATAATGATTGTAACAATAATTATTGTTATTACTTCCCATGTGATAATGAAAGTCCCTTTGAAAGACTCTGGAGTTTGTATAGACATTTTGCAACTGACTTGAATCTGTTAATCATATGTGAATGTCAGCCTCTTTGATTGGCTAACTAGCCTTTCAAAGGTTACTCTTTGGAGCAGCTGGGTGGTTCAGTGAATTTTTTTTTAAACTATCATCTTCTGTCTTAGAATCAATACTGTATATTGATTCCAAGGTAGAAAAGCTGTAAGGACTAGGCAACTGGGGTTAAGTGACTTACCCAGGGTCACACAGCTAGAAAGTGTCTAAGACTGGATTTGAATCCAGAACTTTCAATATCTGTCTTTCTATTCGCTGAGCCACTTAGTTGCCCCCCCCAATCTAATACTCTTAATCTTTTCAGTTATTCTTCCTTCCTTCCTTCCTTCCTTCCTTCCTTCCTTCCTTCCTTCCTTCCTTCCTTCCTTCCTTCCTTCCTTCCTTCCTTCCTTCCTTCCTTCCTTCCTTCCTTCCTTCCTTCCTTCCTTCCTTCCTTCCTTCCTTCCTTCCTTCCTTCCTTCCTTCCTCCCTCCCTCCCTCTCTCTCTCTCTCTCTCTCTCTCTCTCTCTCTCTCTCTCTCTCTCTCTCTCTCTTTCTTTCTTTCTTTCTTTCTTTCTTTGTTTCTTTGTTTCTTTGTTTCTTTGTTTCTTTCTTTCTCCAAACCAACCTTTAAATAGCACCTCAAAATGACTAAAGTCACAGAACCAAGAAGGAGTGAGGGGGCTCTCTTACTGATCACAACTCAAAAGGTAGATAGTCAGTTTTCATAGGATAAGGAGGAATTGGAAGTAAAATTGTGCACAGAGAAGTGTCAGCCATACCCCCCACCCCCCACCATTGCACCAGGTTCCAAGCCTAGGTATAGGCCAAATTTGGTATTCCAAGACCCTGCCTAAGCTAACAGCAGAGTACCTCCCACCCACCCCTTTAAGTTCCAAGCCCTGGCACCAGCTGCAGTGATCCCCTGACTCCTAGCCTCAAGGCAAAATAGTTCATAGTGCTCTAAGTCCTGCAAGACTTCAGCAGGCAAGACAGAACCAGTAGCTTTCAGAATTCCCAGGCAAAAAAGCCTGGGAAAATGAGCAAACAGCAAGAGAAACATCTAATCACAGAAAATTTTTATGGAAACAAAGAAAAGCAAAGCACAAATTCAATAGGGAACAGTAAGAGTAAGACAATCACATGTAAAACTTTAAAGAAAAATGAGAATTGGCCCTAGGCACTGGAAGGGCTCAAAAATGAATTTTAAAAATCAAATAAAAGAGATGGAAGAAAAATGGTATAAAGAAATGAAAGTAATACAAAAAGAAAATAATAGCATAAGGATAAAAAATTGGTCAAGTGGAAAAAATGAGGCACAAAAATCTAGTGAAGAAAAGAGTTCCATGAAAAGTAGAATGGACCAAATAGAAAATGAGGATCAAAAGGTCATGGAAGAAAATTAGTCTTTAAAAATAAGAATTGGGTAAACAGAAGCTAATGACTTCATGAGACATCAAGAAACAATAAAACAAAATAAAAAGAATTAAAAATAGTAGAAAATATGAAATATCTCATTAAAGAAAAACAATTTACTTCAAAAATAGATCCAGGAGAAACAATTTAAGAATTATTGGACTACCTGAAAGTCATGATAATAAAAAAGTCTAGACATCATATTATAAGAAATTGTCCAAGAAAACTGCCCTGATATTCTTGAACAAAAGAGTAAAATAGAAGTTGAAAGAATACACAGATCACCCCCTATAATAAATCCCCAAATGACAACTCCCAGGAATGTTATATCTAAGTTTAAGAGCTCCAAAGCCAAGGAGAAATACTGCAAGCAGCAAGAAAGAAACAATTCAAATATCATGGAGCCCCAGTCAGGATTACACAGGATCTGGCAGCTTCTACAATGAAGGACTAGAAAGCTTGGAATATGGTATTCTAGAAAGCAAGGGAACTGGGTTTACAGCTAAGAATCCTCCTACCCATCAAAATAAACTATTCTTTCAGGGAGAAATATGGTTATTTAATAAAATAGAAGGCTTCCAAGCATTCTGGAAGAAAAGACAAGACCTAAAGAGAAAATCTGATGTCTAAATACAAAATTCAAGAGAAATATAAAAAGGCAAATAAGAAAGAGAAAACATTTAAAGGATTTAATAAGGTTGAATTGCTTATATTCCTACAAGGAAAGATAATATTTGTAACTTTAAAAATTTTTATCATTGGTAGTTAGAATAAGTATACATAGACAGAGTGTCTAGTAGTAAGCTTTTTAGGATGATATGAAAAAAATTATTGGGGTAAAAAAGAATATTGTGCTGAGAGCAATGGAAAGAAAGAGATAAAATGGGGTAAATTATTTCACATAAAGGGGCCCATGGAGGTAACTATTAGAGTGGAGGGGAGGATGAAGATGGTAATGGGTAACACTTAAACCTTAATCATATTGGAATTAGCTCAGAGAAGGAGAAACAGACAGATTCATTGGGGTAAAGAATCCTATATTACCCTACAGAGAAGTAGAAAGGGGGTGAGGAGGAGGGGAGTAATATAAGGGAGGGGGAAGTTGGGGGGAATGATTAAAAGACCTTATAGAGAAGTAGTAAGGGAATAAGAAGGTTGGTGGTGGGAAGGGGAGTAATATAAGGGAGGGGGATTGGGGGAAGTGATTTAAAGTAAAATAGGACATCTATTAACTCTAAGGAAAGGAACACTAGTGATGGTATCTTAGGTACATCCATTTCATAAAATGAAGAGATATAATGATGTAGTCAGTCAGTCAGCTAGCATTTCTTCAGAGTCTTCTATGTACCAGGCACTGTGCTAAACTCTTGGGGATACCAAGAAAGGCAAAAAACCAAACATATCCTGCCCTTAATGAGCTTGAAATCTAATGATACACTAGAAATTATCAGAATTGGTGCTTAGAAAACTTTGGATCAGATTCCAGTACCATACTGACTATTTTTGTGATATTAGGTAAATCACTTAGCCACTTTGGTCCTTAATTTCCTCATTTGTGAAAATTATAATTTGTTCAAGTCTATGATCTTATGAATAATTTGAAGTAGCATGGAGATATGTTTTAGGTCTTAGGGAGTCTTTTTTGGACTTCTTCAATGTAAGAGTGTGCATCTAACTGTCTCAGCTATGGATCCCCTCTGACTTTCTGTATTTAAAAGTCTAAGGTCAATTCACAACCATTCCCTTGAGTCTTTACATTCCCCTTTTCACTCTCTATCTAATGCTGACTATTATTGCTTCTGAAAGGGCATATGAGTCAACTTTCCTATTACTCCACTTGTTATTCCTGTGACTTCAATAAACAAAACATCCCTCCCTGATCACCTTTTCCTTAGATGTGTTGTGCAGGGTTGTGCTGGAAGCAACTCAAACTACTGCTAAATTTTCAGTGTGGTTGTTTGCACCCTAGAAATCAGCAAATTTTACAAATTAGGGTTTGTTGATTTTTTTTGTTGTTGATAGTTTATTTTTTTTAATTTTTTTTCTCAGAGAAGTAACAAGCATTTATTAAACATTTACTATGGTCGAGTCAGTGTGCTAAGCACTGGCATTACAAATACAAGAGAAAAAGGTTATGTCTTTAAAGAATTTGTTTTTTTTAAATTATATTTTATTTGATCATTTCCAAGCATTATTCATTAAAGACATAGATCATTTTCTTTTCCTCCCCCCAGCCCCTATAGCCGATGCGTAAATCCACTGGGTATTAGATGTTTTCTTGATTTGAACCCGTTGCTATGTTGATAATATTTGCATTAGAGTGTTCATTTAGAGTCTCTCCTGTCATGTCCCCTCAACCGCTGTATTCAGGCAGTTGCTTTTCCTCCGTGTTTCCACTCCCATAGTTTATTCTTTGCTGATGAATAGTGTTTTTTTCTCCTAGATCCCTGCAAATTGTTCAGGGACATTACACCGCCACTAATGGAGAAGTCCATTACGTTCGATTATACCACAGTGTATTAGTCTCTGTGTACAATGTTCTCCTGGTTCTGCTCCTCTCGCTCTGCATCACTTCCTGGAGGTTGTTCCAGTCTCCATGGAATTCCTCCACTTTATTATTCCTTTTAGCACAATAGTACTCCATCACCAACATATACCACAGTTTGTTCAGCCATTCCCCAATTGATGGGCATCCCCTCGTTTTCCAGTTTTTGGCCACCACAAAGAGAGCAGCTATGAATATTTTTGTACAAGTCTTTTTGTCCATTATCTCTTTGGGGTACAGACCCAGCAGTGCTATGGCTGGATCAAAGGGTAGATATTCTTTTGTTGCCCTTTGGGCATAGTTCCAAATTGCCCTCCAGAATGGTTGGATCAGTTCACAACTCCACCAGCAATGAATTAATGTCCCTACTTTGCCACATCCCCTCCAGCATTCATTACTTTCCTTTGCTGTTATGTTAGCCAATCTGCTAGGTGTGAGGTGATACCTCAGAGTTGTTTTTATTTGCATCTCTCTGATTATAAGAGATTTAGAACACTTCTTCATGTGCTTATTAATAGTTTTGATTTCTTTATCTGAGAACTGCCTATCCATTTCCCTTGCCCATTTATCAATTGGAGAATGGCTTGATTTTTTGTACAATTGATTTAGCTCTTTATAAATATGAGTAATTAAACCTTTGTCAGAGGTTTCTATGTTTTTTTTGTTTCCAATTTGTTGTTTCCCTTCTGATTTTAGTTACATTGGTTTTGTTTGTACAAAAGCTTTTTAGTTTGATGTAGTCAAAATTATTTATTTTACATTTTGTGATTCTTTCTATGTCTTGCTTGGTTTTAAAGCCTTCCCCCTCCCAAAGGTCTGACATGTATACTATTCTGTGTTTACCCAATTTACTTATGGTTTCCTTCTTTATGTTTAAGTCACTCACCCATTTTGAATTTATCTTGGTGTAGGGTGTGAGGTGTTGATCTATTCCTAGTCTCTCCCACACTGTCTTCCAATTTTCCCAGCAGTTTTTATCGAATAGTGGATTTTTGTCCCACAAGCTGGGATCTTTGGGTTTATCGTATACTGTCTTGCTGAGGTCGCTTTTCCCCAGTCTATTCCACTGATCTTCCTTTCTGTTTCTTAGCCAGTACCAAATTGTTTTGATGACTGCTGCTTTGTAATATAGTTTAAGGTCAGGGACTGCAAAGCCCCCATCATATGTGTTTTTTTTCATTATTTCCCTGGATATCCTTGATCTTTTGTTCTTCCAAATGAACTTTGTTATGGTTTTTTCTAAATCAGTGAAGAAGTATTTTGGTAGTTCAATGGGTATGGCACTAAATAGATAAATAAGTTTGGGTAGGATGGTCATTTTTATTATATTGGCTTGTCCTATCCATGAGCAGTTAATGTTTTTCCAATTGCTCAAGTCTAGTTTTAGTTGTGTGGAGAGTGTTTTGTAGTTGTATTCATATAGTTCCTGTGTTTGTCTCGGGAGGTAGATTCCTAGGTATTTTATTTTGTCTAAGGTGATTTTGAATGGGATTTCTCTTTCTAGTTTTTGCTGCTGAGCTGTATTGGAGATATATAGAAAAGCTGATGATTTATGTGGGTTTATTTTGTATCCTGCAACTTTGCTAAAGTTGTTGATTATTTCAATTAGCTTTTTGGTTGAATCTCTAGGATTCTTTAAGTAGACCATCATGTCATCTGAAAAGAGTGATAACTTGGTCTCCTCCTTGCCTATTTTGATGCCTTCAATTTCTTTTTCTTCTCTAATTGCTACTGCTAGTGTTTTTCTAGTACAATGTCAAATAGTAGAGGTGATAATGGGCATCCTTGTTTCACTCCTGATCTTATTGAGAATGCATCTAGTTTATCCCCATTGCAGATGATATTAGCTGATGGTTTTAGATATATACTGTTTATTATTTTTAGGAATGACCCTTCTATTCTTATGCTTTCTAGTGTTTTTAATAGGAATGAGTGTTGTATTTTATCAAATGCTTTTTCTGCGTCTATTGAGATAATCATGTGGTTCTTGCTGGTTTGCTTGTTGATGTGGTCAATTATGTGGATGGTTTTCCTAATGTTGAACCAGCCCTGCATACCTGGTATAAATCCTACTTGATCATGGTGAATGATCCTTCTGATCACTTGCTGGAGTCTTTTTGCTAGTATCCTATTTAAGATTTTTGCATCTATATTCATTAGGAAGATTGGTCTATAGTTTTCTTTCTCTGTTTTTGACCTGCCTGGTTTTGGAATCAGTACCATGTTTGTGTTGTAAAAGGAGTTTGGTAGAACTCTCTCTTTGCTTATTATGTCAAATAGTGTGTATAGTATTGGGATTAACTGTTCTCTGAATGTTTGATAGAATTCACTGGTGAATCCATCAGGCCCTGGGGATTTTTTCTTAGGAAGTTCTTTGATGGCTTGTTGGATTTCATTTTCTGATATGGGATTATTTAAGAATTCTATTTCCTCTTCTGTTAGTCTAGGCAGTTTGTATTTTTGTATATATTCATCCATATCTCCTAAATTGGTGTATTTCTTGCCATATAATTGGGCAAAGTAATTTCTAATGATTGCCTTAATTTCCTCTTCATCGGAGGTGCTGTCCCCCTTTTCATCTTTAATGCTGTTAATTTACTTTTCTTCCTTCCTTTTTTTAATTAGATTGACCAGTACTTTGTCTATTTTGTTTGTTTTTTCAAAGTACCAGCTTTTTGTCTTATTTATTAAATCAATAGTTCTATCACTTTCGATTTTATTAATTTCTCCCTTAATTTTTAGGATTTCTAGTTTGGTTTTCTGCTGGGGGGTTTTAATTTGATCGCTTTCGAGTTTTTTCATTTGCATTTCCAATTGATTGATATCTGCTCTCCCTAGTTTGTTAATATAAGCATTCAGGGATATGAATTTACCTCTGATTACCGCTTTGGCTACATCCCAAAAGGTTTGAAAGGATGTCTCGCCATTGTCATTTTCCTCGATGAAATTATTAATTGTTTCTATGATTTCTTCTTTAACTAAACGGTTTTGGAGTATCATATTGTTTAATTTCCAATTGGTTTTAGATTTGGTTTTCCATGTACCATTACTAATCATTATTTTTATTGTCTTGTGATCTGAGAAGGCTGCATTCATTATTTCTGCTTTTCTGCATTTGTGTGCTATGTTTCTGTGACCTAATGTATGGTCAATTTTTGTGAATGTGCCATGTGGTGCTGAGAAGAAGGTGTATTCCTTTTTATTCCTATTTATTTTTCTCCATATGTCTATTAATTCTAATTTTTCTAAGATTTCATTCACTTCTTTTACCTCTTTCTTATTTATTTTTTGATATGATTTATCTAAATTTGATAATGGTTGGTTTAAGTCTCCCACTAATATGGTTTTACTGTCTATTTCTTCCTTCAGTTCTCCTAGTTTCTCCACTAGAAATTTGGGTGCTATATTATTTGGTGCATACATGTTGATTAATGATATTTCCTCATTGTCTAGAGTCCCTTTTAACAAAATATAATTACCTTCCCTATCCCTTTTGATCAGGTCTATTTTTGCTTTGGCTTTATCAGATATCATGATTACCACTCCTGCCTTCTTTCTGTCAGTTGAGGCCCAGAAGGTCTTACTCCATCCTTTAATTCTGACCTTGTGGGTGTCAACCCGCCTCATGTGTGTTTCTTGAAGACAATATATGGTAGGGTTTTGGATTCTAATCCATTCTGCTATTCATCTACATTTTATGGGTGAGTTCATCCCATTCACGTTCAAAGTTATGATTGTGATTTGTGGACTCCCTGGCATTTTGATAGCCTTCCCTAATTCTAACCTTTTCTTCTTTGGCTCTACCTTTTAGTCTAGTGATTTACTTTGAATCAGTCCCCCTTGTCCCCTCCCTTGATGTTTCCCTTTTTAGTCCCTCCCTTTTTGTTCCCTGCCCCTCCCCCCTCTCTTTCCCTCCCTTTTTGTTTTCCCTCTCCCCCTCCCCCCTTGGTTTTCCCTTCTCCCTACCCTTGTTGGGTAAGATAGAATTCAAGATCCCAATGGATCTGGATGTTTTTCCCTCTCAGAGTTGATTTCCCTGAGATTAAGGTTTAAGTAAAAAACCCTCTCTTCCTCTCCTTCTTATAGGAGTTTTCTTCCCCTCCCCTTCCCATGTGAATCTTTGTGTGAGAAAGATTATTCTATTTGGTCTTTCTTTGTCCCCTATTTATACATTACATTTTCCCCACATATTAGTATACATAGATTGATATAAATGTAGTCCTTATAGAAGAGAGTTTGAGTAAAAGAAGAAGATAACATTTTTCCCCTTTCCTTAATATTTACCTTTTCAGGTATTCCTTGCTCTTTGTTTTTCGGTATCAAACTTTCCACAGAGCTCTGGTCTTTTCTTTTCAAAAAGTTGGAAGTCTTCTATTTTGTTGAATGCCCATACTTTCCCTTGGAAGTATATAGTCAGTTTTGCTGGGTAGCTGATTCTTGGTTGAAGACCCAGCTCTCTTGCCTTTCTGAAGATCATGTTCCATGCCTTACGATCATTCAGAGTAGAACTTGCAAGGTCTTGTGTGACCCTGATTGGCATTCCTTTATATCTAAATTGTCTTTTTCAGGCTTCCTGTAGGATTTTTTCTTTTGTTTGAAAGCTTTGGAATTTGGCAATTACATTCCTGGGAGTTGTCTTTTGGGGGTTTAGTGTAGAAGGTGTTCTGTGAGCTCTGTCAGTGGCTGTATTTCCCCCTTGTTCTAGAATCTCTGGGCAATTTTCTTTGATTATATCTTGTATCACGATGTCAAGTTTGGTGTTTATTTCTGGCTTTTCTGGAAGTCCAATTATTCTTAAATTTTCTCTTCTCCCTCTATTTTCCAGATCTGTCACCTTGTCGGTGAGATATTTTATGTTCTCTTCTAATTTCTTGGTATTTTGGCTTTGCTTTATTAATTCTTGCTCTTTTACACGATCGTTGTCTTCCAGCTGCCTGATTCTGGCCTTTAAAGCCTGGTTTTCCTTTTCACTTTGGTCAAACTGGTTTTGTAGATGCGTGAATTTCTTTTGCATTATTTCCCACTTTTCCTCCCAGGAGGCTTCCATCTTTTTGGTCATTTCTGATTCAAATTCTTCATGTGTTTGTGGAGAGTTTCCATTTCCTTTGGAAGGTTTCGGAGCATTTTCTTGTGCATCGTATTCTATCTCCTCTGTATTTTGTATTTTGGTTCCATAGAATGTGTCCAAAGTCGCCCCTTTCTTCTTATTTTTCTTGGGATTTTGGGGCTTCTATGCTTCTGTGGAGTTTGCCATCTCTGAATGGGGAGGATTAGCTTTTCTTATCTCTGTCTGGTGTTCAGAGGCTTTAGTCCTGGGCAGATTGTCGGTTCTATGAGCTTTCCCTGGGTTAAATTGAGTATGCCTTCCGGCAATGACTTTCACTGGAACTGGAATGGAAGGGTCGGACCAGGGGGCCACACTCTCCCCCGGCTCTATCTGCTTCCCTGCTGCTAAGGTGCCCCCTCGACTGAACTGGGTTGGGTTGCTTTCCAGAAGTTGCCTTCAGAATAGCTGGCTGTGAGGCTGTTTTGTCGGCCCTGAAGGTTGCTGTTGTTTCAGACGACCCTGCTCTCTGTGGGGGAAGGAGTCGCGGCTTCCCGGAGCTCCGAGGGCAGTGACTTTCACTGAGACTTGGATAGCAGGATCCAGCTGGTGAGGCTGTCTTGCCTGCCCTGAGGGTTGCTGTTGTTTCAGACTACCCTGCTCTCTGAGCGGGGCGGGGCCGCGGCTTCCCGGAGCCTTTGACTCTGTGCTCCTACCCCTTAGGTCCAAGTGATCTCAGGTTCTGGCTTTTGAGGGGGGCCATACCTTTTGATCCAGGTTCAGGTCCAGGAGGAGGATTCCCAGGGTTTATGCTGTTGATCGTTTTGAATTTCGGCGCCTTAGGAGCTTATAGTTTGTGATTGGTCGGGAAGGGTTTTCCAGAGACCTGAACTTTAGCTTTCTCTAAGCTGCCATCTTGACCGGAAGTCGTTAATTGTTTATTTTAAAAAATGATGGAAGAAGCAGCTGGGTGGCTCAGTGGATTGAGAGCCAGGCCTAGAGATGGGAGGTCCTAGATTCAAATCTGGTCTCAGACACATCTCAGCTGTGTGACCCTGGGCAAGTCACTTGACCCCCATTGCCTAGCCCTTATCACTCTTCTGCCTTGGAGCCAATACATTGTACTGATTCCAGGGCAGAAGGTAAGGGTTTAATAAAAAAATGATGGAGGAAATGTTGACAATATAGATTAAATATAAAAGTGTGTTATGCTCAAAAAAAAGAAAAGAAAATGCCTTCCTGACTCAATAACAAAAGTCTATGCTAGGTTTTTCAGTCATCTCATTATTGAGGAACTAAGGAGCCACCTTGATCTCTGGTAGGGAGAGGGACTAGACCAGGAAAATGAAAGAGGTACTGGTCTTAAAAATTGTTTTTTGTTATTGTTTTGTCATTTTTAGTAATTCCAACCATTCATGACCCAATTTGGCATTTTCTTGGCAAAGATACTGGAGTGGTTTACTATTTACTTTTCTAGCTCATTTTACAGATGAGGAAACTGAGGCAAACAGGCTGTGGTCAGTTAGTGCCTTTTGAAGGCATTTCCAGTTCTAGTTACTTAACTAAAGAAGCTGCCATTCACTATGTGGTTAGAAGTTTGGAACCAGTGTTAGATTTAAAATAGTTTTGAGCTTTAAATAGTTGTAGATAAGAGAGTGGGAGCCATAAAATGTGATAATTAAAATGTTTGGGAGCAAGGGAAATATATAACAATTATGACTGCTGAAATATGTTTTCTACTATGTCTTGGTTTTATATAAATATAAGATGGTCACCAGGGAATATATTCCCAATTTATGAATATGCCCAAGCCAACTGGGTTTTATAGAGAAATTTAATTTATAATACACTGATTAATCAATAGAAAAAGAGAGAAAGCAAGAAAGGAATAAGAATGAAGGGTCTCAAGCCAATAAGGCCTAGACCTCAGTCCTAAGAGATAAATCAGTCAGTTGGTTTTATCACTCACCCAAGATCTCTCTAGGTAAGGCTTCTCATGACAACCTCAGGCTCCACCTTCAAGAGAGCCTCCTTTCAAGAAATGTTTTCAGAGAATTCTCCTCCTGACTCCTCCTGAGTTCTCATTCCACAGCCTCCTTCAAGACCTCTCCAGGAGCTCTCCCTCCAGGACCTCTCTCCTCTCAGACCTCCTTCAGAGCATCTACCCCTCTCCAGACCTCCTTCAGAGCATCAATCCTCTCTCAGTCCTCAGACCCCACTATCTTTAAGCAAAAAATCTAAGTTCCCTCCCCTCAGTTCTCCCATCTACCAATCACTGTCAATCTCTCCCCTCTGCCAATGGTGGCTCTAGCTTAACCCAGGACCGCCCAGAGGTCTGCCCCCTTTGCACATGTCTGTTGAAGGTCATATTCTCAAATAATTAAATCTTGATCTTTGCTGCAGCCCTTCCTAAATCCTGTTACTCTGAGTAGGGTGGAGATTGTAGTTTCCAAGATCTGGTTCTGTCATTCCAAGTATCTCTATTGTATCAATTCTAAAATCAATCATGACTCAAAGAACTTCCTGTTCTATGCTTAAGCATAGGTCAAAGCCCTTTCCATTGTTTAGCAAAAGGTTTCTGTCCTAAAGTAGTCTTAAGTAGAGAGGAGAAGGATCCTCCCATGCCAAGGAGTTTCATATTCCAATAGAGTTCTTACTATCAGTAGGAAATTTTTTTCAAGTATGAAATTTCCCAATGGGGGAAATTTCCAGCATTCATAAGTCTAAGAAAATTTAAGGTTTACACCAGTTACAGAATTTCTAGCCATGCTCCAAAGTCTATCCAAGGGACTCTTGTTACCCACCATCATGATTCTCCTGGAAGTAAACTCTACAGCCTCTTCCATGTCTGGAGTAGTAGCAAAGGCACTCTGCCTATGGTAGTCCCCACTACAATAGAATCATAGATTCAGAACAGGAAGGGAGGGGTCTCAGAGTGTCTAGTCTAAAACCTTCATTTTATAGATGAGGAAACAAGTGTAAAGAAGT
The DNA here is from genome assembly GCF_027887165.1 of Monodelphis domestica. Classification (NCBI taxonomy): domain Eukaryota; kingdom Metazoa; phylum Chordata; class Mammalia; order Didelphimorphia; family Didelphidae; genus Monodelphis; species Monodelphis domestica. Next base: position 205,338,181 of record NC_077228.1, read on the forward strand.
TAAGTGGCTTATTCATATGGTCATAGGGTCACTAAATGTGCAGGATATGGTCCAGGTGTTTCAGTTTCCTAGTCTAGCATTCTAGTCACTATTCCATGCTGCCTTTCTATTCATCAGAGGAGATCTTCAGAGGAAAAATTTCAGACTATCCATTGTAAAAATGCTCATATGGATTAAGAGTTTAAACCAAAATATCTTTCAGGAATATCAAGGTGAAAATCAGAGTTCCTTACTTAGAAGTAAACATTGTTCCTCTGTATATTCAGACCACTTATCCCAGTTTCAGTCTCTTTGAAGCATGCATCAGAATATCTTTACTAAAACATCTTTGCTCAAAACAGCCAGACCTACTCCAGATGGAGCCTTCCTTTCCATAGTCATAGAGATGCAGACACATATCTTCAACAGTGGATAAAAATAATTTCCCAGGATGGGTGACAGAAGGGCTGTGTTCCAACTCCTCCCAGAAGGGCTGTGACATCAACATCCTAACATCTTTTATAGTGGATCCTGGTATGAGGACAACTCATTCCATTAGAGAAGCCTGTGGTGTAGGAACTCTCAGGTGGCATCTGAGATGCCTGCTAACCCTCAATCCTGTCCTCTTTCTAGAATATTTATTTCAACAAACATTTATTGAGCACCTGCTATATATGAAGCCCTGTTCTAGCTGCTGAGGGAGAAACAAAGATGAAAAAAGACATTGTCTCTGCAATGCAAAAACTAGAATCAAGTAGGGGGGAACCATGTAATTAATCAATCAACATTGTTGAACATACATGTGCTAAACTGTAATATAAGATTTATTGTTGTTTAATCATTTTTCATTTGTGCCCAACTCTTCAGAACTCCATTTGGGGTTATCTTGGCAAAAATATTGCAAGGTTTGCCATTTCCTTCTCCATCTCATTTTACAGATGAGGATACTAAGACAAATAAGGTGAAATTACTTGCCCAGGATCACACAGCTTATAAGTGTCTGCAGGAAGATGAGTCTTCCTGACTTCAAACCTAGTACTCTATCCACTGTGCCACCTACCTCCCCACATTATAAGATGTTGTTCAGTTATTTTTAGTTCCATCCAACCCTATGTGACCTCATTTGGTGTTTTCTTGGCCAATATTCTGGAATGGTTTGCCATTTCTTTCTCTACTTAATTTTCCAGTTAAGGAAATTGAGGCAAAAAGGTTTAAGTAATTTGCTCAGGGTCATACAAGTAGTAAGTGTCCAAGGCCAGATTTAAATTCAGAAATATGAGTCTTCCTGACTCCAGCACATCATTCTATCCTTTGTGCCACCTAGCTGTCCTATAATATATGAAGTCATATAAGAAGAAATATGATAATTGATGAGAAGTAAGGGTGAGCCACACTTATAATTTCAGGTACATATTCCCTGCTTTCTCACTTTGTGTCGTTGCTTACCTCAAATTCTGGATTCAAATATCCTCCCCTCAGTGAGCATTCTCTTGCAACAATGAACTATTTGGAAATAGGATATGCAAGATAATGCATATATAACCCAGATCAAATGGTTTAAAATCTCTGGAGAGGAGAAAGAAGAGAGGGAGGGAGACAATTTGGATCTTATGACTTCAGAAAACTTATGTGGAAAGTTGTTATTACCTGTAATTGGTAAAATAAAATATCTTTAAAAAAATAACCTGGGGGCAGCTGGGTAGCTCAGTGGATTGAGAGCCAGGCCTAGAGATGGGAGGTCCTAGGTTCAAATCTGACCTCAGACACTTCCCAGCTGTGTGACCCTGGGCAAGTCACTTGACCCCCATTGCCTAGCCCTTACCACTCTTCTGCCTTGGAGCCAATACACAGTATTGACTTCAAGACGGAAGGTAAGAGTTTAAAAAAATAAAAATAAATAACCTAAAGGAAGGTCTCAAGTAGAGTTATTGGGATCTGTCCATTGTCCTACTCAGTTATACTTTTATCAAATTAGATAATCAATGTAAAGTTTGAGAACATTAAAGTGCTATGTAAATATTTTTAAAAATCCTCTCCTCCATCTTTCCTACTGAAATCTTCCCAACTTTCAAGGTCAAGCACAAATATCAGCTCTTCTGCTGAGCTTTTCCTAAAGCAATGCAGTGCTGCAGGGTGCTAATTTGACTCCTCTGCTGGGCCACCAATCCATCATCCTTGCTCTTTCTTGTGACCTGTTACACCTACTCTCATGTTTTTTTTCTTCCAAATGAGAAGAAAAACAATAATATCCCTTTAAAATCTAATACTTCTTTAGTCTGGGGGTCACTGATGACTGAATTTCCATTTTGAGCAGCAAAATTTTTATTCCCAGCTATATGTTATTGGCAGAAAGAATAATCCTGATCTGAGATTAACTGATTTTGCATTTTTTAGTCCTTGAGTTTTGTTCCAGAGAAGCTATGGATTATAGATCAAGATGGTCAAGTTCATAAATATTATTATTATTAAAACCCTTACCTTCTGTCTTAGAATTAATACTAAATATTGGGTTTGAGGCAGAAGAGTGGTAAGGGCTAGGCAATTGGAATTAAGTGACTTGCCCTTCCTTCCTTCCTTCCCACTTTCCTTCCCTCCTTCCTTCCTTCCCTGGTGGATTGCCCAGAATGACACAGTTAGGAAGTGTCTGAGGCCAGATTTAAACACAGCTTTTCTTGACTCTCAGGTTGGCACTCTATTCAGTATTACCTAGATGCAACTTGATCTCTGATGACTAATTTTCTAAATTTCTTATCAGCTCTTTCTCTTTCCTATCCTTAGGTTCTCATTGGCTGGGGTAAAGAACCCAGTGTCTTGGATTGGGTTCTCCTGAGAGACTTCCAAGTTGCAGGTTGAATCTTCTTGGGACTGGGAAATGAAGTACATCCTTTGAGGAAAGTTTCCGATTGAGAGAAGAGCCTGAAACATTAGGTTGTCATTGAGAGTTGGTTCCTGGACTACTGAGCTGAAAGAGCAGAAAAGGAAATATCTGGTTCAGGAGCAGGGTTCAGTTTGAGGAATGGGCAAAGAAATTTAAGGATGGGCTGAAAGACTTGCTACCAGGATAACAGAAAGGACCTGAATGCTATGCAGAGTTGACACAATTTTCTGACCTCAGTTTCCTGTAAATGGGTGTTCATGCTCAATTTAATGAGATCAACTTAACCTTCAGCTTCCTGTAAATTAATTGGGGCTAAATGACTCCCGGCCTTCACATCTCTAAGCAGCAGTGTATTACACATATCTAACCTACCTTGTTGTGAAACATGCCTCTTTCCTTACTTGGGAGAGAAGCTGTGTATGTGTCATCATAGCTCAGACAGACGTGATTAACTTTTTAAGTTTTCCCTTGTTTGGAGAAGGAAGGCTGTGATAATATTAGTCATTCTGGCAGAATGGGAATTCCATTGATAGGGTTGCAGAGGTCTGGGCACTGAAAGACCTGATCCTGGAAGTCAGCTTTTAACCTTTTCCCACTGAATGGTTTAATTTTCATAAAGCTTCTTTTTTCTTCTTCTTTAAATTAGGAATTGAACAAATAGCAACAAACACAAACATTTCTCTACATAAAGAATATAAAAGAAAATGTGTATGAAACTTGGAATCCTTTATGGATGTAGCAGTCCAGCCCATAGGTATTATGGAGAGAAAAGGATTGTGAGTGAGCACATGGCCACCCTGCGCATGGCAATGAGCTCTATTCCCAGCATGGCTGAAGTTTAGGCGCGAAACTTTGCTTCCCTTTGTCTCACTCACCTGAGGATAATAACCCCACCTTCACCTTGTCATAAGTTGCAATTAGCCAATGGCAATACACTAGGTAACTCATCCATATGTATTGAAGTATCATGTAACTGATCAATATGTATTGAGCTCATTTGTATATCAAAGAGAATAAAATGGATGAGACACAGCCAGCCCGCCCACTTGGAGGACATAGACAGGTTTGCAATGGAGCAACTTCTCCCCTTTCTCTCTCCTCTCTATCTTGCCTTCCTGTCTCTCTCTCTCTTCTAAATGCTAATACCTAGCATTATCTACCACCTTTAGTTTCTGATCTCCTTTCCTTCTGAGCTAGCATTATCCTCTGACCAGTGCAGTGTTAAATTGAGATCATTGGATGGGAATAGCCTGAATAGTAACCTCCAGTGGTCGGAGCAGGCTGTGGCTCCCGAAAATTAATAATTGATTACTGACTTGATTATTTACATCTCTAAAACCAGCTCGTTCATGCCCTTCGCGGAATCCAAAACTTCTATCCTGTTTCTATCTTCTCTCCTTGAAACCTCTCGTGGGCCGGGAGGTTTTAATGTATAGTTTATTATTTTAAGATACATATAGTATCAAAATTCAACAATATCCTGTTTGTCTGTGCCCCATTCTGGATGTTATTCTACTCTTCATGTATTTTTAAAATGTTTTGCAGCTTCCCTCCCTTTCTCTGCCCTCCACTTCCCCTCTCTTTCCTTTCCCTTGTAACAAGTATAATCTAATAAAACAAATATTTACACATTGGTGTGAATCTGATCAATGGATTTCTTATTCTTTACCTCTAGATCTTCACCTCCCTGTCAAGAGTTAGGAAGTTAGGAAGTATCAAACTTTTGAAGGTACAATTGGTTATTGTATTGATCAGAATTCATAGTTCAAAATTGATTTCTAGAATGGTTAGATCAATTAATAATCCTACTAATACTGCATTAGTGTGCCTTTTTGGAAGTCAGATCTTAATGGGGGAAAGTTGAGGGTAGAATGATAGCTAAATAGAAAGCAGTTTGCTTTAGAAGTCTTGTGGCCCAGCCAGGATGATATTCCAACTGAAGGAAGCTACACTGTCACTAAACTTTTGCTGATATTAATGCTAGATTTTGGGACTCAGGATTCATTTTGGGAGTTCTGTAACTACATATCAACAATTTTATATTCTATGTGAATTCATTTTATTATTTTTTACTTACCGGAGAAGGGATGCATTATTATTGATAGAGGGCTAGCCTTGGAGCCAGGGTGATATAGACTCAAATCTCATCTCTGATCAATATTGACTGAGTGACTATGGCCAAGTCATTTTACTTCTCATATCTCTTAAACTATTAGTTGAAGAAAAAATGGTGATTTTCATTAGAAGAGGAAATTTCCTCACCAGGTAGTTTCCTAAACCTTGAAATCACAGGTCCAGTCCTTATCCCCTATTTCCCTTTTTTTTTTCTAGTAAAGTAGCTAGTGTCTAAGGTCAGATTTGAACTCAGAAAGATGACTATGCACTATGGCACCACCTAGCTGTCCCTCTTAAACACTTACTATATGCCAAACACTGCGCTAAGTGCTGGGGCTCCAAAAGAGAAAAATTGAGGCAGTCCCTGCTTTCAAGAAGTTCACATTTTAATTGGGTGGGGAGGTGGGGTGGACAACACATAAAAGATGGTTCATCTATAGGGCAGATAAAGTGTGAAGTTTAAAGATCCGGATGAGCAATCCTTTACTCACACTTGGTAATACTGAGACCCTTGTTTAAGTTTTTTATGGGTCATTGTACTTTAAGAACCACATGAAGACTCTGGAGAGATTCCAAAGAAGGAACAATAAGATTATCAAAAGGATATCCATCCTTTCTTTGTAATCATAAAAGAGAAAAGTTCATTCATTGAACAAGTTTTATTTAGGCACAATACTACATTGCTAGGTGCTGGGAAGGCAAAAAATAATGAGTTATTGCACTTAAGGAGTTTATATTCTATTGAAGGGAAATCACCTCTCCATAGAAAACGAAATACAAACTACATATAAAGAAATTCAGAGTGGAAAGGGCAGGAATGATTTGGGTAACTAAGATAGATGACCTGGGAAGTGTTAGGTGATCTGAATTTGGAAGGAAGCTAGGGATTTTCTGAGGTGTGGGTAAATTGGGAGTGTACTTTAGACAAGAGGGAAAGCCTTTGCAAAAACAGAGAGGCATGCATGTGCAACAGCAAGCAGTCCAACTTGACTGAAAGAGTCCTTGAAGGAGAGAAATAAATGAGGAAGGCTAGAGTCAGATCATGAAGGACATGAAAATTCAAAAAGTATTTTATCTTAGAAGCAAGAGGGAGTGATTAGACCTTTATGAAAAGGAGAATAATGTATCAATTTGACATTAGAAAATTGACTTGACAGCTGGGCAGAGAATGGACTAAAGAGAGAAGGGATGGGACAGCTAGGTGACTCAGTGGATAGAGAACCTGGTGATGAGTGATCCTGCATTCAAATTTGACCTCAGTTTTTAGTTGTGTGACCCTGGGAAAATAACTTAATCCCCATTGCCCAGCTCTTAGAGCTCTTCTGCTTTGGAACTAATGCTTATAATTGATTCTAGGACAGAAGGTAATGGTTTGAGAGAGAGAAAGAAAAAGACAGAAAGAGAGAGAGAGAGAGAGAGACAGAGACAGAAAGACAGAGAGGCAGAGAAAGACAGAGACAGAGAGACAGAGTGAGTGTGTGTGTATGTGTTTGTGAAAGAGAGAGACAGACAGACAGAGACAGAGACATACTGGTGACAGACAGATGAACTGGGAGGCTATTGTAATAGTCCAGGTGAGAAGCAATAAGTGTGGGAATTAGTGTGGTGGCCATGTGAGTGGAGAAAAGAGAAAGAGATTCAAGAGAAATGATGAAGAATCAACAAAACTTGGTAACTATGAAAGATGAATGAGTAGTTGAAGATTACTTTGTAGTTGTGAACCTGGGTGACTAGAAAGATGATGGTACCCTAAACAGAAATAGGGAAGTCAACAAGAGTAGAGGGTTTTTTTTTTGTGGGGGGAAGGGTTGAGAGTAGGGTGAAGATAATAAGTCATCTTTAAACATATTGAGTTTCAGATGCTTATGGTACATACAGTTGGAGATGTTGTATAGGCAGTCGACAATGTGGGACTAGAAGTAAGGAGAGGGACCTGGAAATATAGATCTGGGAGCTATCTGGGTAGATGATATTTTAGCCCATAACAGCTTACACACATATACATAAAGATGAGAGAGAGAGAGAAAGAGAGAGAGAGAGAGAAATAGACAGACAGACAGACAGAGGTTGGTAGGAGAAAGTACAAACCCTAATTCCCAAATTTCCATAGAGGAAACTCTTGAATTCAAATCTGAAATAGCTTAATAAAGTTTATTCTTCAAGAAGAGACTGATTTTCAAAGTAAATGTTTATAAGTAATCCTGCAAAAGACTACAAGGAATGCTCCCATTAGTTCTCCATTTAAGCAGGCAACTAGGCATGATGGAACAATCCCCAGAATAATCACCCAGACATTTCCTTAATGACAATACTTTGTTTGGGAGTTGAGATTGAGGTATATTATTAGTTCACATCATTAGTTTGCATCATTAGTTTTGATAAAGCAATCTGAGGTTTGCAAGAGTGATTCGTTTTGCTCTCCCATGAGTTAATTACATGCATCAGGCCTTTACAGGAACCTTTGAATATTAAGCAACTATGCCTAGGACTCCATATATTACTTAGCCCTTTCAACAAAGAGAGAGACACATAGAGATAGAGAGTAAGAGATAAGAGGACTAAGGAACAGTGTAGCCTCTCCAAGGGAGTGGGACCTGGGTATTAATCCATAGGTGTAGCCAGACATGTAGAAGTAGGATGGAGCAATGTCCTGAAAAATCAGAATGGAAGGCTTACCAAGGAGGAAAGTGCAGTCAACCCTGTCCTTACACATATAATAAAGGTCAAGAAAGATGAAGCCTGAGAAAAAGGTCATGCGATTTAGCCTTTTTTTTTTTGTATGGTTTAGGGTAGACAGTGGTTTGAAGTGAGTGAAGAGACCTCAAGACAGATAGGAGGTTGAGAAGTGAATGAGGGTGTGAGAAATTGGAGGCAATAAATGTGGATGGTTTTTATTAGAAGTCTAAGAAAGATGTAGGATGATCGATTGAGGAGATGATGGGGGCCAAGTGAAAGTGTCTTAAAGATGGGAAAATATGGGTATGTTTCTAAACAAAAGGAAGGGATTCATTAGCTAGAGTTGGAAGGGGTTCAGAGGTTTTAGCCTGGAATACATTTTAGTTCTGATCTCTAAGCATCTGTATGAAGAGGGAGACAAAGCAGGTAAAAGGACCGAACAAGAAAGAGGAACAAGAGGCAGAGGACATTAGGGAAAGAGCGATATCGATTAGATTTAAGGAAGATTTCAACTGTTAAGGATGGCTCAAGTACTAGATTAGGAGACTGAAGGAAGCTAGAGACTCTCAGGTCCCAGAGATCTTCTAGGAGGGAAAATATTAGGTTTGTTGTTGTTGTTGTTGTTGTTGTTTTAGGATGCTTTAGACGTTCTCCTGCTTGAAGTCAGGGGGCAGAACCAGATGGTCCCTGCAGGTCCTTTTCACTCCTAAGACTGTTTTTCTGTTTCTCAGACGCCAAGCCGCAGTCCCTTGGAGACCCAGCCGGGGGAGGAGGGAATTGCTGTTGCTAGGTTGGGTGCGTGTGTGTTGGGTGGTAGTGGGGAGGTGGACGACGGCCGGCTCAGTGAGGAGAGGGGCGGGGAGGGGAGCTGCAGTCTGGGTGACTGTTTTTCCAGCTCCAATTCGAGCTCGTCCCCGCGGCGGGAGGCACAGAACGTTCCAGCCTGTTGCTCTCATCCTCTGGGGCCGCCCCCACGGCTCGGTCCTAGGTAGGAGAGGGAAATGTGAGCTAGCTCGCCTTCCATTTCTTTTTTCTTGACCCACCCCCAGAACTGCTCTCCGCCTCAGTATCCCGGCCAGCCTCCCCACCCCCACTCCGACAGCTTCCAAGTCTCCCCGAGCTCTCGCCGGTGCAGCGGTTCCCTGCAGAGCCCAGACCTGGGCCCCGTAGGGCGGCCGAGGGAACGGTGTGCAGGAGTCAGGGACAGCGTGCCGAGGAGTCCCTGGTCGGTAGGTCTGTCAGGCGGCGGGGCGCGCTAGGGAGCCAGATGAACGGGACCTTCTTGAATCGGAGTGCCCTGGAACCGGGAGGCAGCGGAGGCGGAGGCGGCGCCTACGGCAACCAGAGCCAAGGGCTGGACACGTGGCTGGGCTGCTGTCCCGGAACCCCCCCGCTGGTGGCGAGCGACGGGATCCCGGCGGGTCTGGCCCCCGACGAGCGGAGCCTGTGGGTGTCACGAGTGGCGCAGATCGCAGTTCTCTGCGTTCTCTCCCTCACGGTATTCTTCGGCATTTTCTTCCTGGGCTGCAACCTGCTTATCAAGTCTGAAAGCATGATCAACTTTCTGGTGCAGGAGAGGCGACCCTCTAAGGATGTGGGCGCGGCCATCATGGGGCTTTACTGAGGGTACTCCGAGGATCCTGGCGCCAACTGTGCCCTCCCCGCCCCAGGGCCCCGCGCAGGCTGCCTCGGGCACTCAGGAAGTCCGGAAAGATTGCTTTGGAGCTGCAGTAAGCAGGCAGTCGAAGCGTCTTAGTTGAGGGGCTCCAAGCCACTGCAGGGTTGTAAGAGCACATCCTCCTAGCGCCTGAGTGCGCTCGCTCCCTGCCTAGGGGGTGATGCGGAACTTGATCTGTGCGGAGCGGACGGTTGCGATTGCTGCCTAGTAAAGTCTTCTCTGCCTCAGCTGCCTGGGGATCGCTTGTAATAATTGTTATTTTAAGAAGAAAAAGAAAAAAGAGGGGAAAGGAGGTCAGATGTGGATGGGAATAGAGGAGAGGGACCCAGCCACTGTTTTGCTTCACTGGGGACTACGGTTTTAATTTTGTTTGGTGGAGGCACTTGGAATGGGAATTTGAGTGAAGATTGTACAGGTATCTGAGTTCGCAATTGATTTTTCCATTTAAAAAGAAATGTAATAAAATCTTTCCCACCGTCGGGGCTCTCAAATTGACTTCCTCTAGTGCATTTGTGTCACTAAAATCCCTGCCTCTCTGTGTCTCTGTCTCTGTCTCTATCTCTCTCTGTCTCTCTTTTCTCTCTTTGTCTCTGTCTCTGTCTCTCCCTCCCTCTCCGCCGCTATCTCTCCCTCTGTCTCTCGGTCTCTGTCTCTCTTTGTGTCTCTCTATTTGTATCTCTCCCTCTTTCTCTGTCTCTCCCCTCTCTTCCTTCTTCCTGCCTCCTCTCTCTCTCTCTGTTGGGGGTGAGGTTGGGGTAGTTTGGGTTTAGTCTTTGTGGATCACCGAGGAAACCTGCTACTAGAGGTGACTTGGCGAACCACCTGGGGATGGGAAGGAAGCACCTGTAGGCTCAAGGACCTGGATGAACGGAGCTGCACCGGCTCTGCGCAGGAAGGTTGAGGAAGGGGCGGTGAAAAAATGAACGTTTTTCGGGGGAACGCTTTCCCTCTTCTGGAGCCATTTAAAAAATATTTATTTATTTATTTATTTATTTATTTGTTTTTGGGGGGAACAGTTGGTTAGATCAATCAGTGCTGGGGGCGGAGAATACTTAAACTGAAGGGAAGAAATCCTCCAAACTGGTTGATTAGTTCTGAGTAGACCAAGACATTGAATTGACACTTTCACTTTTCAGTTAGTGGTTATGATTTTGTATTCCAAATTATATGGTCTCGTTCCCTAGAAACGTGTGTGTTTTTAATGGAGAAAAAGTCCCCACAATTTGTTTTTTCCACTGGCGAGAGAGTGAGCCAAATTCGATATCTAGTTTCTCCCAGAACCTCTTCCTTTGTCTCGATGATGTAAAGGCATGCTGGTGGAATGCCCCAGGGAGTTCAAAGCAGCCGTTTTCGCCTTCCGGGCTTGGCTAGATACTTGCCAAGTAGGGTTAATGAGGAATTTCCTCCCAGAGGTCTTCACGGAGATTTATTTTTTATTTGCCGATTAATTGATTGGTTGAAACTGCATCTCCCTATCTTGCCCAAGCCGAAAGTGCAGGCGCCACTCTTGGTGATCCCATTACTGATTGGCAGGAAGGATTGGACCAGCTCTATTTCGGACCTGAACTAGTTTGCCTTTTCCTAAGCATCCTGGTCCCACTCCTCGGTCCTTCCCCAACACTGGTGCCCGACTTAGTGAGGACATTCGATCTGCTTTAGTCCTAACGTAGCTCAAGCAATCTGTCAGCCTCGGCCTCCTTCAGCAGGAAGGATTAATTACAGGTGTGCCCCACCGCAAAGTCCTAACTGAGTTTTAAAAGGAAAATTTAAAACATAGATGCTTCCAGGCTATTAGTACAAATGCCCGACAGTCCTTTGTATAGGTGGGTTACCCACGTATAGGGGAGCCGGATATGGTCTTGAATTTGCTTCTCCGAAGTGAGGATGGAATTGCACTAGATTCCATAGAATCTCCTGCTGAGTATATGCAAAATAACTGTAGTGAGGAGTGAAGTTTGTGACCTTTAAGAAATCCAAATGGAACGATGGGAAAATGAGAATGCGGTTTTGAATCTGTCACTTAACTACCTGTGTGATCTTTAGAAAATCACAAGCCTTTGGGACTCAGTTTCCTTATCTGTAAAATAAGGAGGTTGGATTAGATCTCTAAGGTTCCTTCCAGTTCTCACAGCTGAATATTCTGACTCATTTTACTGAGAAAATAGAAGCTATTTGTCATGAGCTCCCCCCCCCCCCTTTATCACACAAACTTCTTGACATCAGAATCTATTTTTCTCTCCTTTACTCCAATATTTGATGAAGTAGTCCTCTGGCTTGAAAACCCCACAACACCTCTACATGTACCCATGATCCCATCCATTCCCATCTTCTAGAGCAGATGGCCTCCATTATCTGTTTCTAACTTTCCACCTTTCCCTCTTTCCTGGTTCTTTCCCTGCTTCCTAAAACACATTTGCCTCTCTATTCTTTTTTTTTTTTTAATTTTGTCTGGCTTATACATGTATTATCACACAAAACACATTTCCATGTTATTCATTTTTGTAAGTGAATAATCTTATAAAACCAGAGCCCCAAATCATATACTCAAATAAGCAAGTGATAAATAATACATTAGTGTTTCTACTCCAACAGTTCTTTCTCTGGAGGTAGATAGCATTCTTTTTCATAAGTCCTTCAGAATTATGCTGGATCATTATATTGCTGTTCATAGCAAAGTCTATCACATTTGATCATTCCACAATATTGCAGTCACTGTGCATAATGATCTCCTGGTTCTGTTTATTTCACTCTGCATCAGTTCATGTAGGTCTTTCCAGTTCTTTCTGAAATCATCCAGTTCATCATTCCTCCAATATTTATTATTTACCTTTGCTGTTATATTCTGCCTACCTATTCTTAAAAATTCCCACTAGAATTTACTATTTCCACAAGTTATCATTCTATATCTGCCCACCCCTCCCCCTCTCCAGGCCAAACTCATTGAAATGGCTGTCTGTGTTCATTACCACCACTTCTTTCTCTCTCATTATTTTCTAAATTGTCTACAGCCAGGCTTTCTTATCATTCATCACTCAATTTAAATTTCTCTATCCAAAGTCAACAATAATCTCTCTCTCTCTCTCTCTCTTTTTTAAAACTCTTACCTTCTGTCTTAGAATCAATACTGGGTATTGGTGTTAAGGCAGAAGAGTGGTAAGGGTTAGGCAATGGGAGTTAAGTGATTTGCCCATGGTCACACAGCTAGGAAGTGACTGAGGTCAGATTTGAACCCAGGACCTCCTGTCTCTGGGCCTGACTCGCAAACCACTTAGCCACCCAGCTGCCCCCAACAATAGTCTCTTAATTGCCAAATATGATCTTTTACAAAAAAATCCACATCCTTCTTGGCCTTTCTGTAGCATATTACTCTTGTTGACCATTTTCTTTTTTCCTGAATGCTCTCTTTCCTCTGGACTTTGGAACTATTCTTTCTTTCTTTTTTTTTTTTTGAACATAATTTTCATTTGGTCAATTTCAAACATTATTCATTGGATACAAAAATAATTTTCTTTTCCTCCCTCCCCTCCCACCACCCCTCCCATAGCCAAAGAGTAATTCCATTGGGTATCACATGTGTCCTTGATCTGAACCCATTTCCATATTGTTGATATTTGCACTAGGATGTTCATTTAGAGTCTACATCCCTAATCATATCCCCTCGGCCCCTGTATTCAGGCAGTTGCCTTTCCTTGGTGTTTTTACTCCCACAGTTTGTCCTCTGCATGTGGATAGTGTTTTTTATCATAGATCCCTGCAGATTGTTCAGGGACATTGCACTGCCACTAATGGAGAAGTCCATTACATTTGATTGTACCACAGTGTATCCATCTCTGTGTACAATGTTCTCCTGGTTCTTCTCCTTTCACTCTGCATCACTTCCTGGAGGTTGTTCCAGTCTCCATGGAATTCCTCCACTTTATTATTCCTTTGAGCACAATAGTATTCTATCACCAACACATACCACAATTTGCTCAGTCATTCCCCAATTGAAGGGCATCCCCTCATTTTCCAATTTTTTGACACCACAAAGAGCACAGCTATGAATATTCTTGTACAAGTCTTTTTCCTTATTATCTCTTTGGGGTATAAACCCAGCAGTGCTATGGCTGGGTCAAAAGGTAGGCAGTCTTTTAGCGCCCTTTGGGCATAGTGGAACTATTCTTTCTTGGTTTTCTTTCTGTCTTAACTACACATTTTCAATTTCTTTTGCTAGTTGTGGGGTTTTTCCTTAATGGACGTCCCTGACCAGCAGGGTCCCACAAGGGAAGGGGCTCACCTTTGTGATGGGACCCGAGGAGAGGTAGGAACCCAGAACCAGGGTGGAAATGAAAGACACAGACAAGTCAGTGTTTGAATAGGGCAGGCAATCCCTATGATACTCCCTTTGATAGGAAAGTATGAGTACAAAGGAACACGAGGTGGAGGAGGAGATTAAGATAGGAAATGCAGGCGGAGATGGTTACAGCCTTGGGGAAGGAGAAGGTCAAGAGGAGAGAGATAGTCATTGAGGAGCCCAGTGGAGCTCCATGGAAGGGGAGAAAGGCCAAGAGGAAGTTCATGGGTTTGCCTCTGAATTTATTCCTGTCCTGCTTGGGCGGTACTCCCAAGCACGTAGTAACCACATCACAAAGTATAGACAATTAAGATTGGGTGGCAAGGTAGAGGGAACACCTTTGGGTGTGTAGATTGCAAACCGCACTTTCCGGGGGAATTGAGTCCGAGCATGTTAATGAGTTTGTCTTAGCCAAGGGCCGCATGGCCAGTTCAAGGTTACATTCACAAGCCTTATATGGTATAACCTTATGCTTGGAGACACAGTCGCCATACAGTCATTTATATTTCATAGATGTGAATATGCTTGGGATGCTACACTAGTTCACCATCTATATCCCAGCCTCTAACTTTGTTGAACCTCAAAGCTATGTTTTGGATCCCCCCTTCTCTTCTTTCTCTGTGTAACCTCATTATCTACCAAGAGTTTGAGTAGCATCTTTATTCTGATATCTCATGTCTATATTTCAAGCCCCACTTTCTACTGAGTTCCAATCCCACATCAACAACTGCCTACTAGACATTTCAAACTTAAATCAGACAAAACAGAACTCATCCTTCTTCCCAAACTCGCCTCCCTTCCATTTTCTGTCAAGGGCACTATTATCCTTGATAATCACATAGGTTTGCAATCTTGATATCCCCTTGGATTTGTTTTTCTTTTAACCTACATTTCTACTCAGTTGTCAATTAAAAAAAAATCCTAACCTTCTATCTTGGAATCCATATTAAGTATTGGTTTTAAGGCAGAACAATGGTATGGGCTAGGCAACTAAGTTTAATACCTAGCTTCCTCAGACAGCTAGGAAGTGTCTGAGGCAACATTTGAACCCCATCCTTCCAACTCCAGGCCTGGTGCTCTAGCCACTGTGCCAGCAAGCCAGTTGTCAAATTTTGTCATTTTTACTTCTACACCATCTCTTTCATCGATTGCCTTTTCTATATTTCCACAATAATTATTTTAATTCAAGCCTTACTCTTTTCATGTGGGGTATGGAAGTAACCTTCGAATCAGTTTCTTTGTCTCAAGTCTATCTACATCTTTTTGTTTTTTAAACCCCTTAAAGCCTTCTGTCCTAGTTAAAACACTAAGACAGAAAGACAAGAACTAGGCAAAAGGGAGTAAGTGACTTGCTCAGGGCCACATTGGTAGGAAGTGTCTGAGACCAGATTTTGACCCAGTTTCTCTCGATTCCAGGCCTGGTGCTCTATCCACTGTTCTACTCACAGTTTCCAAAATGATTTTCCCAAAGGTCAAATGTAAAATGCGCTCAAGAAGAGTCAGGCCCCGCTGAAACAACTGGACATCAACAATAACATGCCCTGGGAGGTTTGGGGGTAGGGTTTTAGGAGGGAAATAGTCTCTATATCTAAGATTTCCCTACACTTCTTGAGGCATATTAGTGTTTGTAGAATGGAAGCTCACTGGATTTGGAATCTATTATTTTGGTTCAAATTCCCTTTGTGTAACTTCGGACAGATCACCTAACCTCTTTGGATCTCTGTTTCTCATCTATTAAATGGGAGGGAGGAGGAGGTTGAAACAGATAACCTCTAAGATTCCTTCCCACCATAAATTCTTAGCTCAACAATTTTTGACAAGAGTTAGAATTAGTGCTAAAAATTGTGAGGGAAGAAAATGTTACTTTGAAAGTAAGCTTTGGAAATACAACTGTAACCTGAAATACAATGAATAAATGTAGCAACCATTCTCTCCTAATTCAGACATTAACCACTAGCAATTGTACTAGTTCTTCATGTGTGTGAGTGAATGTATATGTATACTATGTACATGTGTGTATGTGTGTCTTTATATAGTTCACATAAATGGACAAGTGGTTCAGATGGTAGGGACTGATATTGCTTCCTCCCCTTCCTACCAGGTACCTCACAGCCTAACTAGCAGGTGTGCCATAGCCTGAAAAAGTTGCAGAAATAATGACTAATGAAAGGGCAGGTAAATGGCTCACTGTATAGAAAGCCAAGCCTGGAGATAGGAGGACCTGGGTCCAAATATAGCTTCAGATACTTCTTAGCTATGTGACCCTGGTTAGGTCACTTAACCCTATTTACCTACCCCTTATGGCTATTCTGTCTTGTAACCAATACCTATGTATCTATCAATCTTAAGACAGAAGGTAAGGGTTGAAAAAAAAAGAATTTTTAAAAATAGTGAATAATCAACTGGCCTCCATATGCTGTTAGTCAATATTTGATAATCATCACCATTCCACCTCCCACATCCTAGACTTGTGAGAGGTATAATAATAAGAATTAGCATTTATATAGTACTTTAAATACTTGCAAAATATTATATAATTTTATCTTTACAGCTCCTTCATGTCTTTTTTTCCCTTCCTCCCTTGCTCTTCCTTCCTTGTTCTTTCTCCCTTTTTCTCTCATTCTTTCTTTTCTTCCTTCCTTCCTTCCTTCCTTCCTTCCTTCCTTCCTTCCTTCCTTCCTTCCTTCCTTCCTTCCTTCCTTCCTTTTTTCCTTCCTCCCTCCCTCCCTTCCTCCCTCCCTCCCTTCCTTCCTCCCTCCCTCCCTCCCTCTCTCTCTCTCTCTCTCTCTTTCTTTCTCTCTTTCTCTCTTTCTTTCTTTTTCTTTCTTTCTTTCTTTCTTTCTTTCTTTCTTTCTTTCTTTCTTTCTTTCTTTCTTTCTTTCTTTCTTTCTTTCTTTCTTTCTTTCTTTCTTTCTTTCTTTCCTTCCTTATTTTCTTTCTTTCCTTCCTTCCTTATTTTCTTTCTTCTTTTCTTTTGGTCTAGTAACCATGGAATAATTAGGTCTTAGAAACTAAAGGAAACTTAAAACATCACCTAGATTGACCCTTTCATTTTACAGGGATGAAAGCTCATGAGTTTTAATTGTTCCTCCATAGAAAATCCACTTAATACATTGAATGGATACCTTCCTTTGATTCTCTTATTATCTCAGGGAGTACAAGTTTAGCACCTGGTCTGCCATTCTTTTGTCTCATTTTTGTCATTTGATAATAATTACCAACATTTATACAGCACCTCTTATGTGCCAAATGCTTTGCTAAGTACTTTACAAATATCTCATTGATCATTACAACCTTCCTCAGAAGTAAGAGCTATTAATTATTTTTTACAATTTAGCTAACTGAGGTAAGCAGATTTTAAATAACTTAACCAGGGTCATATAGTTGGTAAGTGCCTCACATTAGATTCAAAGTCTGGTCTTCTTTCCTCCAGACCCAGTGTTCTCCCCACTATGCCAACATAGTTGTCTCATACCAGTCTACCTCCTTTTTTTTTCTTACATGTCTTTTTTGTTGTCTTTCAAGCCACCTTTCCCTTATAAATTACCACTGATTTTATGTTGCAATCTGCTTATGCCTACCTAGTAGTCTTTCCATTGCCTTTGGGTTATTTGAAATTTTGATTCCTACAAAATATAGGTCCATGACTTGTAACTAAGGAGCCTCATCAGGAGAATTGTTGTTGAGTCTTTTTCAGTCATGTTTGGCTTTTTTGGATCCCATCTGGAGTTTCTTGGTAAAGGTACTGTAGTGGTTTGCTATTTCCTTCTCCAAGGTATTTTATAGGTGAGGAAAACTGAGGCAAATAGGGATAAGTGACTTACCCAGGGTCACACAACTAGTAAGGGTCTGAGGCCAATTTCAATTCAGGAAAATGAGTCTTCCTAACTCCAAACCTGGCACTCTATCTGGTGTGCCACCTGCATGCTCCAGAAAAATACTGATATTACAGACATGGACTTTTTCAGTAACAAATAATGAAATAATTGAAAACCTCAATACAGTTTCCTTAGATTTGATCCAAACTAGCTTGCTTCTCCTACATATTTCTGGGTCTAGTTCATTGTCCATCTTCAGTACCTAGCCAATATATTTATATGGACGAATTAAATTTGTCAGATTATTTATCCAATTGCATGTCATAATCTGGGCAATTTGCATTTTTCATCCTCTTTGTTTTTTCCAGTTTAGATGGAAGTATCTATATGACCCAAACTATTGGATCAAATATTAGTCTATCTGCAAATGGCCACATCAAACTTCTTTTAATGGGTTGGGTTGACAACTCAACTGATCTGAAGACCAGAGACTTCTGATTTAGGGAGAAGCCAGGTATTAGCAATTCAGCTAAAACTCCAGTCAAAATGGATATTTGTACTCATGTAGACAAAACACCACATGCTGGAACATCTGTTTAAACTGAACAGCTGGTTTGGTATAAATGGACATTACCTTAGACAACCTGAAGAACCAAGCTTGATTTAGCTGAAAGATGACAGATCCAGCTTAGACCTCAGCCTTATCCATCTGACTATATCCCTGTAGTGCAACAGGATACACATGAGCTTGCTGAAACATGTTTAGATATGTGCAATGCACAGATTGGTATGACAAATTAGCCTGCTGTCTTATATATGTGTGTGTGTATATAGAGAGAGGCACGTGTGTACTCACACACTCACTCTTGTAGTTTTTAATAATACACATAAGCACAATGACACACATAGACATGTATATATCTATGTTTATAATTTATGTGAATGTCATGAGTCTAATAAATACAAGAAAATTATTTTTGAGTGAGTCACTGGATGGGACGAAGGGTTAGAACAGACTACTATAGTTGGAAAAAACACTACGTGAAGCTAGATGGCTAAGTAGATAGATAGTCAGGCCTGGAGGTGAGAGGTCCTGGGTTTAAGCTTGGTTGGCACCAGATACTTCCTAACAGTGTTATCCTGGCCAAATCACTTAATCCTCATTGCTGAGACCTTACTGCTCTTTTTCCTTGGAATGAATACTTAATATTGATTTTAAGATAGAAATTAAGATAGAAAAGGGTTTAGAAAGAGAGTGAAGGGAGAAAGAGAGAAAGAAAGAGGAAAGAAGGAAGGAAAGAAGGAAAGAAAGAAAAAAAAACAGTAGACTAAGAGTCAGGAGATCTAAGTTCTGGTCTTATCTATGTTACTACTGAACTGTGTGTCACTGGGAAAGTGTCTTTGTTCTTCAATTTACTCTATAAAATGTGTATTATGTATATATGTATGTGGTGTGCTTCCAGATTATCTTTAAAGTTCCTTTTAGGGGCAGCTGGTAGCATAGTGGATAGAAAGCCAGGCCTGCAGTTGGGAGGACTTTGATTAAAATTTGACCTCAGATGCTTTCTAGCTGCATAACAAACCCTGAGCAAGTCACTTAATTCCATTTGCCTAGCTCTTGCCTTTCTGTCTTAGAGTTGTTACCAAGATAGAAAGTGAGGGTTTAGAAAAATAGAATAAAGTTTAATTTGGCTCTAAGATATATCGGATCATAGGCTGAGTGTTGCAAGAGATCTTAAAGGTCATTGAGGCTAATCCTCTCATTTTATAAATGAACCCCAAGATGTGAAATGAGTTGCCCTCTATTATATAGCTAGTAATTGTCTGACACAGGATTTGAACTCAGGTCTTTTGGACTCTGTGTACTATATTCTAAGCACTAAGATCCTCAGCTGCCATTCTAAGGTTCTGTGATTAGAGAATATAGGGCAGTGATGGTGAACCTATGGCATGAATGTCTAAGATGGCACACAGAGCACTCTCTGTGGGCACGTAGCCACCCCCTCCCCCCAGAGTTCATTACTAGAAAAGCAGAGGGCCATGGGAAGAGCTGCTCCCCTCCCCCTCTCTACCACACCTGATAGCATTTTTTCCCATTCTCACCCCTCTACCCAACAACCAATGGGAGCACACAGTGAGTAAGGTGGGTGGCTCACAGGTGGCAGAGCTGGAAGGGAGCAGAGTACTGGGGCCATGTTCCCCCCTCTCTTTACACTGGCTGAGGACATTCCTCATTTCACCCACCCCTCTGCCTAACAGCTCAATGGGAGTGCTTCCTTTCTCCCCTGTGTGGGATAAGGGGGGAGTGGGCAAAGCACTCCATCTCTAAAAAGTACACCATCACTGGTATAGGGGCAAGAACTGTCACTATGGGAAAGTTAGGACAGACTACCAAATTTGTAACTGATTAGCCTTCTCCTCCCAATCCAGGTGGCTTCTGATGTAATGTGGGTGTGTTTGCACCAGCCTTAAATAAACTTGAGTGTGTGGGAGTTCTGCATCACATAAGGGCAGAGAAAGCAAAACTCAGCAGAAGGCAGTCATCATCTTCTCCAGGATGGTGGGGGTTAAGCCAGTCCCCGGTTTTCCATTCTCCAGCTTTCTAGGCAGCTTATTCTTAGGACATTTTTCCTATCATTCAGTGATTTTTTTCAGTCGTGTCTGACTTTTCATGACCCCATTTGGAGTTTTCTTGGCAAAGACATTGGAATGGTTTGCCATTTCCTTCTCCAGCTCATTTGACAGATAAGGAAACTGAAGCAAACAGGCTTAAGTGACTTGCCTAGAGTCACACAGCCAGTAAATTTTAGAGGTGGGATATGAACCCAAGAAGATAGATGGGTCTTCCTGATTCTGGGTCTGGGACTCTATCCATGGTGCCACCTAGATCTCATATGTGCCATTTATACCTTGGAGGGAAGAGGTGATCAGCGCTTAACAGCTCCCTTAGTATATAAATGCACCCTGATGGGAACCTCCCGTTCACTAATGCCCTTTTTCACTCTTTACTAATCACTAGTTTCATTTTCCAGACCCCAGGTTGCTTCTAGAGTCCTGCAGAAAATTGAGATGAAAATAATAGAAACATAAGGCCTAATTCCTGGGTAGAGAAGATGAATTTTGGAATCATAAGAGACCTAGGATCAAATCCTGGCTTAGGTATTTCTCTCTCTCTCTTTTTAAACCCTTACCTTTAGTCTTAGAATCAATACAATGTATTGGTTCTAAAGCAGAAGGTGGTAAGGGTTAGGCAATAGGGGTTAAGTAACTTGTTCAGGGTCACATAGCTAGGAAGTATCTGAGGCCAGATTTGAACCTAGGACCTCCCATCTCTAGACCTGGCTCTCAATCTTCTGAGACACTAGGCTAAGGTATTTTTTACCTATGCCACCTTTGACAAGTTATTCAATCTCTTTTGACCTCAAGTTTCTCATCTGGAAAATGGGTGGAGTATAACCATACCTACAGGATATGGGTTATATGATCTCTAAGGTCCTATCCAACTGTTTTGAGGTCCTGTGATATGGAATCTAATAGAATCTTGGCCTCAAATTACTTAATGTACATAAAGACTTTTATAAACATTATAGGATGCTATCAGTGTTTATTATTATTGTGTCACCAAACACGCATCTATTAAACATTTCTATTTGTCAGGCACTGTGTTAAATATTGAAGACACAAAGAAAGGCAAAAATAGCCTCTGTCCTCAAGAAGTTTCCATTTTGAGAGACTGCTACTCCTCCTGGGATATTTTAGATTTTGGATGACCTACCAAAAGCCTGATTTTGAATTGGGTGAAAGATTAGGGATTATCCAAGTTGGGAGGGGGAGAGCAAACTGGTGCAATTCTCTGAATTCAGAAAAAAAGATGTCTTACTCCCCACAAGTATCTGTGAATAACCAAAGACATTGAAAATAACTGATGAATCAGTAGGGGGCCGTTTTCAGATAAGTCATGGAATGCTTGACATGTAGTTGTGGGGAAACTCCTTTCATCGGTCTTAGGATCTGACTGGGGTTCTAGCCAGCATAATCTTTAGTTAAGGGACTCCCTAAAGCAGGTAAAGGTGTTCCAGCTTCCCAGTGGTACAGTTCTAGGGTCAAACAATACAATAAGATTTTCTCTCAATTTCCTCAATTGAATGAAGTTTTCTCACAAGATAGAAATTAGACTAGATCATAATTGAATAGGAAAAAACTGAGCTAGTTCTAGAATGGAATCATAAGATGATGGAGCTGGTGTTGTTCACTCAATTCCCAACACCACTTGCTGCTCCAATTCCTTCAATTTCCTCACCTGACAGTAGCTACTACTGAGCTGCAATTGACACAAACTCGGCACTTGGATGAATAGCAGTCCTATAAACAAGGGAATGAAAAAGTAGGAAAGGGTAGTGCTTAAGAAAATAGCAGGCCACTGTCCATAATTGTTGCTTCTTTTTCAAAGAAAAACATCTGAGGCAGAGGGAAATAATTAACCCATGAGAAAGGTGGAAAAGTCATCTGGTGCTTCTTTCTTCCCCATCTACCCTCAATTTTAGTGTACTGGGAGAATGGATGAATGAAGTGTTTGGTGAGTGAATAAAAGCGGACACTACTGTGCCAAAAGAAATGATGAAAGGGATGATTTCAAAGAAACCTGGCATGAAGACTAATTGAACTGAGTGAATTGATCAGGATCTGAACAGGTCCCATTATATCAACATTATAAAACTGAAAAACTTTGAAAAACTTAAGAGTTTTGTCTTTCAAAGTTATAGAACTTTGATCATGCCAATGACTAACCATGATTCCAGAGGACCTGGGATGAAGCAGCAAGGAATCCACCACCTGAGAAAGACATGATGGACTCAAAGAGACATACATTTTTGGACATGGTAAACGGGAGAATTTGCTCTTCTTGACCTTGCATATATGGTGTTTCAAATCTGGCTTCTTATATCTACTAGTTGAATGACCCTAGTCAAGACACTTAACCTGTTTACCTCAGTTTCCTCATCTATAAAATGAGGATAATAGCAC